>NC_046967.1:10469601-10769601 GCF_009769545.1 Cyclopterus lumpus
AATTAAAGGGAGTTGTCGAATACGCTGGGCCTCCATCTTTTATTTCCCTTTTCTGGCCATTATTATTTTTCTCCCTGCATCCTCTCCTCCTCTCCTCCTCTCCCTCTTCCCCTGTTTCTCCCAGTGGGGGGTCTCTGTCCACCCAGAGCCAATATGCTCCGTCTGCCGGCTTGTTAAACAGCAATCTAAAGGCAGGCTCACGCCTCGCCACTGGGAAACTAGCCACTGGAGTGCCGGCTCCAAACACACTCCGAAGATCCACACGTATAAACACCAATAACCAAACGACGAGCACTTTCCAACAAAGAGGCTCCCCGGGTGGCGGCGTCCTCGCTCGCGGGAGCTGCACCCTGATTTGCTTGTGTCGGCAAAAAAATTTGAATTTTGAGCGAGCGAGTTGATTATTTCAAGAAAAGGCCTAAAGTGGCGCACTAAATTAGGGCGTTTCGATGCATACGCATTTTATAACGTGTGTGCTGCGCGTGTGTGTGTGTCTGTCTGTGTGTGTCTGTCTGTGTGTGTGTGTGTGTGTGTGTGCTAGTTTGGAGAGGAGGGTCAGCTGGCAGTAATGGAGGTCAGCGCTCAGGGAGACGAGAAAGGAACCAAACAAGCGTGGACACACACACACACAGACACACACACACAACAGTCCTCGTACCGCTTGCACCAGGAGTTGAACGCCATTGCAAGAGTTTAGCCGGACATAGTTTACGAGTCGGGGGGAGGGGCAGGTGGTGGTGGTGGTGGGGGGGGGGGGGGCAGGTGGTTTTATGTAGTGGCACTACCTTGGGCCACGAGACTCTGTTTAAATCAGGCCACTGATGGTGCCAAAAGCCTCTCTACGACCTATTACCCCCCTTCCTCTCCTGTTTTGAATTAATCGACTCACACCCACACCGCCACCACTCTCCCCTCTAAGCTCATTCTTCAGCACCTAAATTTAAAAAGGAACCTCATCCGTCTATCAGCTGCCCCGGGGGCCGAGCCTGGATATACTCCTCCTCCTCCTCCTCCTGTCTGACCGCTCGCCTTGCGCAGACACAGCAAGAGGGAGTGCAAGTGTGTCCTTGAGTGTGTGTGTATGTGTGTGTGTGTGTGTGAGCGTGGAGTGTTTTTTCGGAGAGCTGCCAGGAGAGCGTGTCCACATGCGGGGAGCGTGCGAACGAGAGAGAGAGAGAGAGAGAGAGAGGGGAAGCGACTGAAGTGAGCGTTTTTTTAAGCGTGGACTCCGGGTGCAGCTTCTGCTTCCGCCATAATGCATATTCACGCCGGCCACGAGTATCAGCCCTTCGCCATCATAACACTTCATCACCGCCACCACATCCTTCTGCTCGCAGCGCCGCAATAACAATTACCCGACGTTGAGTCCCAACTGTTCAGAAACCTCTTCGGCCATCTGCCGCAGGAAGGGATGAGAGAGATGAGACGGGGTGGGGGTGGGGGGGGGGGGGGGGGGGATGCATTTACACGCCGTATCAAACCGTCTCTGTGTTCAGCGGCGTCGGTGCACCAGCTAAGAAACCTCTGTGGTTTATGCATGTTGAAATATAGATGACAAAAGGCTGCGTTTGTGCAGCTTTGAAGGGGGATTTCTGCAGGATTCTCTCGCTCGGTGGGAATACTCTGTGGACGGATGCTTATTCATGCAGATATAGTCATAAATCCACAAGTCTAAATGTATCCACCTAACTCCACCCCCGAGTAGGGGAGTCTTATCCGCGGGTAATAGATGCATGGTCTCCCAAGGTGCATTTTGGTAAGAACAAGCTTGAAGTTCAGTTACTGGTTATGTAGAATATCACGCTCCTATATTTTGCAACAACCTTCTTAGTCCCTCTTTGTCCCGACTTCCCCCCCTCTCACCCAGGAGGCCCTGATCATGGCCAGCATGGAGCACCCCCACCTGGTGCGTCTGCTGGGCGTCTGCCTGAGCCCCACCATCCAGCTGGTCACCCAGCTCATGCCCCACGGCTGCCTCCTCGACTACGTGCACGAGCACAAGGACAACATCGGGTCGCAGCTGCTGCTCAACTGGTGTGTCCAGATCGCCAAGGTAGGAGACGACAGAGACACGTGTACACTGTACATATTTGTGTTTGCTCCCCACCCCCCTCAAGCCAGAATGTGACGGACGGTGACACGTTCAGGGTCGACCAGAACAAGATCCTTTCGGGTCACTTATCCAGGTTGTTGTCGGCATTGTATCGAGATCTATCCAAAGCGTGAGCCGCAAAAGAAGAAACATCCCAGAGCGCTGGTCTGTTGTTGTTGACTTTTTACTATTAATCTCCTCCACTTCGCCCCTGTTGATCCTAATTATCCTCACCGCTCGACACGCTGATCATTTCCACAGCGCCATGAAGGGCCACTGACGCTGTCAGGCGGCACACATGCCTAATTTGCTTTGAACTCTGTCTTAGAGGAGCATCAACACGCATTATTCTCTCGGGGGAATGAGTGACTGCGCAAGAAACGAACAAATTAAGCGCTCCCCCCCCCTCCTCCTCCTCCTCCTCCTCCTCCTCCTCCTCCTCCGCACAAACAGAATCTGCACCCGGATCCGTGGAAGCAGCAGTGAGGCTTGAGATATATTCGCCCGTGTGCGTTTGCTTACCCAGAAAGCATTTGTGTTTCCTCTGCAAATGAAGTCGACGCGGCCAGACTGCTCGATAGTGTAACTGCCGGGTGAGATTCGACTCAGTTATCACTCTGGGATGGCAGTAGGGGTGCTATTACATGAAGTGCAGGCATCTGCTGTGACGCAGAGGCAACCACCAACACTCACACACACACACACACACACACACACACACCACCCTAGGCTGATTTACCGCTGGCACTGATCAGCCTGATTGGATTTTTAGACAAAACAACAACTGTTAATATTCTACGAGATGTTGATTTTGTGTATTCTGAAGATGGGCGACGCTCCCCGGTTATTTCACTGGTCAAACCAAATTATCTGCGTATGCAGGCCACTCATCCATTTATCACAATGCCATTATATTAAGCAATCCCGGGGTCAGTTATTCATAACTGCTTTGTGCATCTTGAGCTATCCGTTACGCCGGTGAGTGACACTGGAATGAGCCGTTGTACTCCCCGTCACACACAAGGCGACTGGGAAACATCGTCTCCGGGGACACATGCAGATCCCTGATCAGATAAATGATCCGTATGAGCCAGGGAGCTGTGACAGAGATGCATATAAATGTTTTTACTTAGAGCTCTTGCTATATATTCATCGTTTGAGGTAAATTGATTAACATAGAGAAGGTGTATTGTGTTACGTAACAGGCATATTTATTTTACACATTTATTTGAACCTAAACCACAAGCTTTTACTCAACCCAAGTGGTGTTGTTGTCTACTTGGAACTAAAACTATGTAAAACTATGCTGGAAGTGAGAACGTGTTGAGATATCAGCTGTTCATAAGACTTCAAATTAATCTTCTTTTTTTTTTTTTTGCTCTTAAACCCCAACCTGGAGTCATAAAAGAGAAAAGAAAAAACCCACTACATTGCGTGTTCATAAATGACCCGCCGTGCCCTTGTTCAGATTGTGTCCTCTTTCTAAAGGACTCCTTTATTGCAATCGATTCATATTGGTCGTCGTTAAAGGCAATATATCTGTCTAAGTCGGGGATGAGAGCTGTGGTTTCGCGGGCTGATGGGGTTATTGTGGGAGGTCTTAACCCTTTACTCCCCCGTGATGGATGATTCCCAAGAGCACGAGGAGCAGGTTACTTAAGCAGGTACTTATTGCCGTAATTGGATTCGATTCCACCTGCGGCGGCGAGAGGGGAAGTGTCAGTTTCTTAGTGGTTCTATAAGTGAGGAAGAGCAAGAGGGAGCATTATTCACAAGCGACCTCGACCCGCACGGCTCCGTGACATTCGATTCGGTCGTGGCTTGATTGTGATTGACTGCAATAACCGCAGCGCCCGTCTTCGTGGCTCGATGTCGACGTGTGGACGAAGGCGCTTGACCGATTTGATTGGAAATCAAAGCCTGATAATTAGTTTTCATTGAGTGAATTTTGGGAATCAAATCAGCGTTTTTTTTTTTTTTTTACCCGACTGGCCTTTGATCGCTTCCATTTCTGTCCGTCTTGGTTTTCAAATGGACACACATCACTTAGACTTACGTTGTCATTATTGACATCATTTAATGGCTTCATTTGTTTCACATCAGAGTGTCTATGAGGTCATTCCATGGCAGTCCATCTAAGAGAACCATGGCCGTCCCTTGAGCCGCTAGCAGCTCAAAACGAAGCTAAGCCGCGCCAAGCTGCTCGAATTTGATTAAATTTAGATTCCACTCCTTTCTGACACCGGTATGCGTTCCCAGTTTCAGCAGGGAGTCCATCTAGCAGCATGCGGTCCGGACCAGACTACCCGAGCACATGCAGTCGAGCTAAATGCCCACAGCATTACAGCCAGAACGCTTGTTTCTTCTGTTTTATTAGCCTCTTGGATCCTCCATCGCGTGGCCCCCGAGACATCGTGTCCGAGCACGTGTGCGTTCGGACACGTGAGCAAATAACTCTGAGTGATCTTTGCACTCTCAAGGTAATGATAGGGAGCCTGTCCTCCAGGAGAAAACAGCGTCCTTTTCCAAGGAAATCATTTTCCCCTCGGTCTTTAGTTAGCTTTGAAAAGGGGTGTTGTTAAGATAGACGAGGAGATACAGGAGGGATTCAATTAAATAACAGACAGTAGAATACAGAGGCTCTTAGGATGTAGTGGAGACACTTACCATAGCACTTATATATTATGTCTTGTATTATGAGTACCAGTAGAGCAATTATTAAGGTGGAAAGGAATAGTCGGGCAATTAGACGGAGCCAGCAACCGGTTAGAGCTTAGCTTAGCATAAACACTGGATACAGGGGAACAGCTAGCCTGGCTCTGTCTGAAAATAACACAATTGCACTTCTAGGGTCCAATCAGATTATTATAAGTATTTATTTTCCCCAAATTGTCAAACTATTCTTTTGAGTAAAAAGGAGCAATGCCTCAATTACTTGTCAGAAAATCTACAATTCCACGATTGGAAGTATTCATGAGTGATTCAGCTCCGGTTGCTTCTGCTTCCTTCTCCAAGTTTCCAGTGTTTTTTGTAATAACGAGGGAAATTCAATTTAAAGAACGGCCCACGCAACTCTAGGTGAGACCGGACAACGAACACAGAGAAAGAAGGAAAAAAAAGCCCCTCATTGCTCTCCATCGCGACGAGAATCGAGGAACGTAAAACATCATTACTTTGCTGTTAGGAATTTCCCGTCATAGCCGCCCATTCAGTAGCGAGACAAAGGAAAAACCTTCCAATCATCATTCCACGGTATATCACAACGCGAGGGAAGGAAATATCAACACGATGACGCCGGGATGTTTGACGCTAAAGGAGGAATATTTACCTGAAGCAGAAAAAAATGTAGCGCAATAACGAGGAAGTGGCACGCGACGGAAATACTGAAGCACGAGCATCTCAAAAGTGTATTCGAGGGGACGTTACTGACTGTCCAATAGATGCGTAACCATACCAACCAGGTGGAGAGGAACTGTCCTATTGTTGTGGCATTCTCCCCCCCCCCCCCCCCCCCCCCGAACCCCGTATGTGGGCTCTGACCCGGGCAGGTGACCGCTACCGCCGCAAATGGATTGGCCAAGGCCTGTCGCCAGGCAGTGACTCTTCATCACTGAGTGTTTTGGGCATTGAGATAATGGCCCCCATTAATCTCCGGCCACACTCAGGGCTGCCCCACTCCCACCGACACACACAATGACTGACGCTCGCTTTACGGCGCACACACATTCACATTATACAGGACACACACACACACACACACACACACACACACAGAGGTCTCGTTGGATCTGTGCGGCCTCTAATTTATTAGTCTCGATCTTTCTCCCTTTCCTATCTCTCTGTTCAGTTACCTCCTTTCATACCTCCTTTCCTTCTATTTCCTCAACTACCTTGACTATTCTTTTCTTCCTCTTTTTTCTTTTATCTTCCGTTCTTTCCTTTCCTTTCTTCCAGCTACGTCTCCTTTCCTTTCACAAATGGGCCCGTTTCTCTGTTTCCATGGAGGCCATGCGCTCGCTCATGTTTATCGGAGTTCAAAGTTGCAGTACCCACTCCGAGCCACGCATCCTCAAGTGACCTCGTGTGTGTCCGTGTGTGTGTGTCTGTGTGTGTGTCTGTGTGTGTAGTTGTAGAAAATTAGGAAAGAAAAGAAAGAAAAAAAAAAAATGACCTCGTTCTCCGTCTCCTCCTGCGTCTCCCTCTTGTCACCATCTTCTCTTTATCACTCACTAACTGATTCTCTCTCTTCATCTCTCTCTCTCTCTCTCTCTTTATCTCTCTCACCCTCTCACACGCACACATATATACAGAGTATTTTCTTTTCATTAGGTTTTGGAATATTAATGGAATAATTAGGTTTGGGATGTATTTTAATGAACAAATCAATCACTGAATTAAATATGGGATCGGAACTGAGCGTATGCAAGGCTACGGGAGTCTTTTAATTTGACTCCCCTCTTCTCTCACTTTCTCTCTCTCTCTTTCTGTGTCTTCCTCTCAGTCTAATGAAAGTAAAATAGATTCGGCAAGTCGCTGTCCTGCCGGTGAAATGATTGTCTTTGGCAGTGAAGCCCGGGCTGGACGAGGGTCTTGATTGTTTTTTATGGCGGGTGGGGGAGGGGGGGCTGCTTGACGGGGGCCTCGTATCTATAGGTGGGTGAGGGGTGAGGGAGTGGAGCGCCTCGTGCACACATACCCATCGGCGAACTCCTGGACCGGCATTATAGCAGGACATTGCCCTGCAGGGAAACCCCTCCAGTTAGAGCAGCGCTCCGTTGTCATGGCGACCCCCGGATGCCGACGGGCGCTATTGACTCCGCGGTGAGCTTAACACTGTGCTGAGTTGTGGTTAAACGCACTGGGAGGCATGTGTGCATAAATAAAATAATATGTATGTGTAAAACTAAGCACATGCATCCCCCCCTCTCCCCCAAAGCCAATTCTGGGCTTCTTCAGGTCCATTTTGGATGAAAACCTGTTTTCTACACTGCAGCATCAAGAGAGAGCTGCTTGACCTTGGGAATTTCACCTCAAAGACCGCTTCCTTGCTGATCCCAGACCTGTTAATGGTCTTCTTCAGCAGACGGAGTTGAAAGGTGACAGATTATTGTTGCGTTGGATTAAAATGGAACCATCAAAGTGTAAACTTGACCTTGGAATTGGGTCATTTGCAACTCAAGGCCCTCTTGGTTCTTTCTTCTGTTGCTTAAAGCTGCAGTTGCCTATATTATTTCATTATCATTTTGGTTGAAATAACTATTATTACCAGCAAATATATATATTTATATATATATATATATATATTTATATTTATATATATATATATATATATATGTATATATTTATACAGTGAATTATTGATGTGTTCAGTGCCATTCACTTTCTTTTATTCCAGTCTGTATTTTCACTTAAAACACATTATACTAAGTTATAGTGAATTTAATACTGTCAGCAGGCTCTATGGTGGTGATCCATGTTCAGCACTTCACTTCCCAGGGGCTTCATTAATAATGCAGTCCCACAATTCTCTGCGTCTCCGAGCTTGTCGGGAAGCCCATCACGCCGTGATTACCAAACAGTGCGACCCATAATGCTATTCTACATCCGTGGGACGAAAGCAAAACCAACTAATGTGCACCCTGAGCAGTTTTCCCACGCACACACACACTCCCCAGGAGTGTGCACGTGTCCCTGCTGATGCCACAAAACCTGGAGAGCCCCCCCTCCACGGTTCTTTCTAATTATCTGTAAGGATCAGCAGCGCTCAAGGATGCATGAGGGGAGGGATTTGACTGGGTGGTGAAGGCCTGATTGGATCGGTCACCTCTCTCACCGGTTACCCCAGAAGCCCCGAGCCTCGTTAGACGCGTGGGATTCTCTCCGGCAACTCCCGTTTTGAGATCTGGAGATCTGGTTCAATTCCTGTGCAATCAAGCTTCCATTTTCTACGACGCGAGCCGGGGGGGGGGGGGGGGGGGGGGGGGGGGGGGCGTATTGTAGACAAACAAAGGGGATATAATGCTCCTTTGTGCGCCCCACGCAGGCGCAATCATGTCGTAAAGCACTCGTGTACATGCAGAAACCCGCGTCGTGCACCTGCGTTGATGCCAACAGAACAATGTTGTCCTCCTTTGGTGGGCCGGTCGACTCGCATCTCATAACTTCCAGGCCTCGCGTGCAGCCCGGTTGATTTGAAATGAGGATGACAGCGTCGTCCACCCGGGCGACGACGTCCAGCTGCAAAACGTCGTCTTTTCACTGGAGCCGATCATCGACTAGTTTGAGGTGAACCTCGAGGAATCGCAGCTTCGCGCCGGCGTCTTTTCCTCAAAAGAGGGGTGCATTGATCAGGCCGCTCTGTTTCCACCCATCTAATCCCACCGCAGTCGCTCCACCCCCCCCCCACCAAAAAAAAAAACGATTGACATTTGCTCATGTAAATCTGCCGGCAGCGCTCTTTTATTGCCTGCGCGGTGACATTTCGGGATGGATCTCTCTCTGTCCCGTCCGGGGGGAGTTGAGATCATGGCCACGGAGCTCCTCTCTTGAGGTGGAGGTAATTAAGAACGAAAGCATCATTGTCGCGCGACATTGTACTTAAACTCCACTCCCGCAGAGAGGGGGGGGGGGGGGGGGGGGGGGGGGGGGGGGGGGGGGGATTTAAACCTCTTGCGTTATCTCCCCCAGATGCACACACACACACACACACACACACACACACAATGTCTTGCAGCTGTCGTTGTATATGTCACATTATGGGCACGTTCATAATGTCGTCCATTAACCATCCGAAAAAGCCGTCCGGTGACGCACTTTTTTTTGGAGCTCCTTTGGTTTCCAAGGAGATCTTTCACAACAAGGTTTCAGAATAACGTCTGTGTGAGCGTTCACCTGATTAAAGAGAGGCGTCTCTGGACCTTTTTTCTTCCACGCTTTGGGGAGCGGCCAGCTCTGTGGGAATTCTATCTCGCGTGACAGACGACCACCTGCACCACCTGAGCAGGCCCATTGTGCGCGCTCCTTATCGCACTGGTCCCAGTTCTCGGCGTGCGGACAGTCCCACATTGCTCACATTGTCGCTGCCTCTCCGGGGCGGTGGGGCTCTGCGGCTGGGGGGGGGGGGGGGGTACACACCCATGCGGTGTAAACAGACACCCTCGCGCTGCCTTTTATTTTCCATCTTCTCTTGACAATATTGTGTGAATAAGCTGTAGGTCGTGGACACGACGCGAGCGTTTGTACCCACGAGTCGTGTATCATTAAAACAAGTTAACCGCCGATGAGCATGTTGCCTGGCAACAAAAACAGAACCGTCTTACCGAATAGATATTTCATGTCCGTGTGCACAGCTCGCGTTGGTAATATCGCAGACAAACAGCAGATCTGCCGGAGACCTGAGTTGAATTTTTGTCACCTGCTGTACTCCATCGTGTCCGTCCTCCTCTCTCTCCACTTACCGTCCAGCTGCTCACCTTTCTTCACAGCGTCTTTTCTTCCACATCATCCACCCCCCCCCCTGTTTTCTTCAATTGCCGAAGAGTCAGATCTTCAGTCCTCGCCGGATTGGGGGGGCTGAGGGGTCACAGACCTGCCTTGAACTTTAGATAAGTATAAAGTATTCACGGCACTCTCGCATGTCATTTCACTTAACTCCTAAACGGAGGAAACGAGTAATTCAAAGCCTTATTTCCTGTTGAGTCGAGTGTCATAATCAACCGTTTGTGTGTAAGACGTGAAGATGTGAGTTGGATGTAAAGATGCTAAAGATCACATTTTGGCATATTTGGCTTTACAAGTAACTTGGGACAGGGATGCCGTCTTGTCCTAAAGCACACTCTGACTCTTGCAAAGGTCAAAAGTTCATTGTTTAAAGAAAATAGTTTCAAACTATACTATAGTACTTCATGCACTTCAGGCCTCAAACATAACCCGGTGTCATTTGGGATGTGCAACAGTGCTGCCGGTCCTTAACCTTGATGCTCCCGTGCAGCGCTCAGTGTGCTGTGAGAGCTGGAGAAACACTAGAGGGACCTTTCACAAAGTAGGTGTTTTCTGGGAATGGAGGCCTTCGCTGAACCGGACGAATATATTAAAATCTGCTGCTGTTTCTGACCCTCATGTCAACATGAACTAATTCCAAAATCCAAAGGGAATGACGCATGTTTTGTCAACGACAACATTTAAACCACGGTGTATGCGATGCCATTTTTGGAGCTGCTGCTATACCCCGACAGAGACGGACAATCTGTGAAGAAAAATCTCCTTGTAGTGCTCCTAGAGGCATTTAAAAAGATTCAACCAATCAGAGCAGGGCGCTCTCTAATGCGGCTGTCAATCACGGCTTCGATCAAACTGTCAAACTATGCAGCTCTGATCGAATATTTCTCACCTCAAATGTTTCCGGAAAAAAACATATTTTAGCGAACCGTTCCGCCGCAAAATGAGAAGCGTTTGCTCGGTCGGTGGGCGGAGCTTGATTTTTCACTGAAATATGTTTTTCGGAAAAACATTTGTGGTGATATACGGCGACATAAGCTGCACGAGCAGTGATTGACAGCTGCGTTAGAGGCTCCTCTGATTGGTTGTTTTTCTTTGGACGAGGTGGAATCTTGCAAATGCTACGAGGAGCACTAAACGGCGTGAGCACCTATTAATTTTGTTCACATTATCTGTCTAATGCACTGCTGTTAAGATATAGTGACAGTTTGAGCAAATGTGTCAAGAAAAGGTATCAAAGATGCCAACTGTAGCTTTAACATTGTATTTTGAGCTCCTTTTTTCACGAACCTGTCAAGCTGTCGTACAAAAAGTTAAGTTTTTGCTTCAATAACTCGAAAAATTTGTCTCTTTTATAGATCTGAATGTAATCAGATCCCATCCCCCCCCCCCCCCCTTTGAAATCTGTGCATGCTCACTGCCGCCTTGTT
The DNA here is from genome assembly GCF_009769545.1 of Cyclopterus lumpus. NCBI lineage: Eukaryota > Metazoa > Chordata > Actinopteri > Perciformes > Cyclopteridae > Cyclopterus > Cyclopterus lumpus. The sequence goes on from NC_046967.1 coordinate 10,480,621, forward strand.
TTTCTTTTCCCACTGACCTTCCCTGAGGTTGAACGTTGCGGTCTCACGGTGTCACAGACTTTAAGATGCTCTTCTGTTAAGTCCACAAGGGCTTAGGACTGTCTCGCTGCAAAGTAGGCAAGTGCTTAAGGGCTCTGATGTGAACTTTAGGAGACTTTTTGCGCGGATTCTTAGTGTCTGCAAACCTGACGAGAGCATAAGTTTTAGCTTTGCTTAATGCATACAGGTATACTTTTTTTCACATGAATGTGTTGTTGTTTAGGAGTTTTTTTGTACATCAACACACACTTCTTCTTGCCTTCAAAGGTCAGCCGTGAAACATATACTTTGAACTCTGAGCCCAGTGGTGCTCGGCTTTGCTTTCTCCACAGGAGAAAAAAGATATAATAATAATGTCTGAGAGAGAGAGAGCACAACGGGAATTTGGGCTTCCGGGCATTCACTATTCATTCAAGCTGTGGGATTTTTGCACAATTTCCCTCAAACCTGCTCCAAGAATTCACGAGATGACCCCCAGAGTGAACCCAACAAGCTCGACCAGACCCGACAGGGGCCCATCTCTACCTGTCAATCACACACAGGTGATGTGGTGGTTTTTGAATGGAACAGTAATGGTGTTGACCAAAGTTGGCGGGTTTTAATTACTTCCCCTGCAACTTCCTGTATCATCTACTATATACAAGTTATGCAATCACAAGTTATCCAATTCCGGGGATTGTAACACTTAAGCAGTGTTAAATCAGCGGGACCCCCCCCCCCCACCCCCCGCGTCCTCCACTGGGACGCTGGTGTTTACCGCCCCGGAGTGGCTGAAAATGAATTGGCTCTTTGAGCCGCTGTACATTCCCCCTGTCAGCGCGATGGCCTCCCCTCATTGTGCTGTCACTTTTAAGCCGACGTGTATTAATGGACCATGTGGGCCCATTGATTCCTAATTCCTCTGGACGTTGACATCGGGGGGATAAATATCGCGCGGCGCGGCGGTCTTTGGGCTTATTGTAATCAGCATTTGTTATCGATCGGCATGCCCCCCCAGAAGTAATCTATTTTAAATACAATTTCAGTTCGAGGCGGGTTGTTTTGGGGGCGCCTTGTCCCAGGACAGTGTGTGTGTGGGGGAGGGCTGTAAGGGTAAGAACTGGGAGATAACCGAGAGTGCGAGACTGACAGATATAGAAAATATTGCGAGCGCGATGGAGTACGCTCGGTGAAATATGTCTTGCTTCAACGTATATAGGTGGTCTCCGGGTGGTCTCTGTCAGCCCGGCGTGGCGTCTGCCTCGTCGGTCTCCTGCGAGGCCCGCCGGATGATGGATGAGGGCTCAGCCAGCGGCGAGCCGGACGTCGGCGCTCCATCGATTTATCCTCACATTCGTCTGGGAGGGAGGTTGGCGCGGGGACGGGCAACCTCGATATGTGCTCACACACACACACACACACACACACACACACACACATGCAGTCGGTGTTTTCAGCATTTCATGTGGACGACGATTCTCTCGCTCGGGTTGGAACGTGTCATTGTCTGCTGAGCACAATGGCCGCCTCCCTCCTCGTCGAGGTGTTTTCATTGATCCGCCCGCAAAGTGGCCTCCACTTGTTTAACATCCAGTCTAATACACTTCAATTGGACCGGCCCTGCCTGTCTGCCTGTCTGCCTGTCTGCCTGTCTGCCTGTCTGCCTGTCTGCCTGTCTGCCTGTCTGACCGTCTGCCTGTCTGTTTCGTTCAGCTCGGCTTTGCCCGTTCGGTGTTAATCAACGTGAACAAATTGGGAGGACGTCCATTGTTCTCTCTGCCTAGCCATCTTGAAAATGGCCTCCAATTACGGATGGGGGTGCAGGTGGGGGGGGGGGGGGGGGGGGGGGGGACAAGGAGGCGACATGGCCTCAGTTACGACTGAACACGATTGCGCTGGAGTTGGACACGTTACAAGAATTGATGTTACGCACCTGAAGCCAGCTTGTTTTATCCTTCTAGTTGTACACGCTGCCCGGTCCAGGTGGGGAGAAATGCAGCCTTGGAATATGCCTTTTCACCCGCATCAATATTTAACAATCTTACCTAGAAACTGATCCCTTTTCAAATAGTATCTTTCACCATGCAGGAATTTTTTTATGTATTTTCAACACGTCAAAAGTTCACATTTCTGACTCTCTGACATCCCCGGGACGTTATTAAAAGAGTTTTTCTCTCTCTCTCTCTCTCTGTCGTATTAAAAATGAGGTGTGATAACGATGAAATATTGAATCTAAATGTTTGGTGGGCGTGCCGGTTAATGATGATGACATTTATGGCAATACTTTTCTGTGAGAGCTGACATTTACCTCATCGACGACGTCGAACTGCTCCGAACACGGAATCCTAAATGATTAACGGCTCCGCGAGAAGATTTACAGTCTCTCTCTCTCTCTCTCTCTCTCTCTCTCTCTCTCTCTCTCTCTCTCTCTCTCTCAAAGGGGATGATGTACCTGGAGGAGAGGAGGCTGGTCCACAGGGACCTGGCGGCCCGCAACGTGCTGGTGAAGTCGCCCAATCACATCAAGATCACCGACTTCGGCCTGGCGCGGCTGCTGGACGCCGACGAGAAGGAGTACAACGCAGACGGGGGCAAGGTTGGTGTAAGTGGAGGCCTGTGTGTGTGTGTGTGTGTGTGTGTGTGTGTGCGCTGAACCCAGGAAAAAGACGGTCGACATAAGTAGTAAATACTGCACACACACACACACACACAAAGTAATAAAAGAGGGGGGGTTCGAAAAGCCTTTGTGTGTCTCTGAATTTGTGCGTGCGTCTCGAAGGATTCAAATAAAAATACATTTCTATTGTTTCTTCTTTTTTTTTAAAGATGCAACAAGGAAAATGAATTATCTGAAGAAGAAAAGATGACCTGCACATTTGCATGTTTGCATGCGTGCAACATTTAATGGTCTAGTTTGCCTTACGGCTGTGTGCGTTTTCACGTTACATACACAAAACCCACCTACGCACTCGGAAGATAAACGTTTGCATTTGAATACTCATAAGTCGTTTATGATGAATACGCTTACAGCATTTGTTATGTAATTCTTTCTCTAATTCTTACGTCTTGTTCAGATGTTTAGTTTTGGTTGCAGTAACGGTTAAGAAGAGCGGTCACTACTAACTTTTATTTATTTATGTTTCATTCGGGAACATAGAAATAGAATTCAAACCCAGTAGAGGGGACAGATTTGAGAAAACATTTTTCAAACAAAAGGAAAAAGATGACAATATTTTAAATCGGGTACGTGGATCGACATCTTTACCAATTTAAGAGCCGGGCAGTCCAAAAAAAAAAAAAAAAAAAAACCCAGTGCACTGAATTTCAATAACATGCAATTTAGCAGCCGCAGTTCCAATCAGATTGTTTTGTTTGGGGAACCAGACCACATTAATCAGAAGCGCCCTCTCCTCGCTTGAGACGTTCAATGCAAATTGTCCCGATTGTCCCAATTTGCTTTATTTAATTGGCTTGTTCATCGCCGCGTCAGCCCCGCAGGTAGCCACTGGTACCAGTGGGCAAATGAAAAAATAAATGGTTTCCGTAAATGCGACTAGCTAGAGATTCGACGCAACCATCTGAGTGATTGACTCCGTGTGGGTATTCGCCGAGGCCTTGACAAATGGGAGCTGCTGTCGGCAGATACACGCGTGTGCCGCGATAACAGATGCGCCCGCGACAGATAAATCAACATGGAGGACGCGGTGAAGGCGCCGCGCCACATTTTCCAACCTGCAGCCTCGTCCCTGAAGAGCAGGGCGGGCGCGCGTGTGTGTGTGTGTGTGTGTGTGTGTGTGTGGCAGGGGCTGTATTTCAAATGGACAATGTGTGTGTGTGTGAGTGTGTGTGTGTGTGTGCGATCACATGCAAAACGCCAGATAATTGCCTTGTTCAGTGGACTACGCGGCTGAAACACCCCCCACTTACAGTCAATATGGAAATCTTATGACGATGTGTGCCGTTGTCCTTGTCAGCAACGTCAAAGGGACCATTTTTATTTATTTTTTATTGCGATTTCACCCACCGGCTATTAAGATTATGTGAGGCAATTGCCCAACGCGATCTCATTTAGTGCCTTAAGAAGCACGCTCGCTATTGATGATCCTCCGGGGCTCGACTGAGGCTAATCAATCGCGGTACTCGGGGTGTAATATTGAGCAAAGTATGGTTGAAAGCACCGTCGATTTCCCGATACCTCACAGACGCTTGATTGGAAGACGTGGCATTGCCCGTTGAGCAAAATAGCATAATGGGGAAAGTGATCCCGCTCAGGTGTAACAGAATGAGAAGCTCCTCGTTGATTGGTTCATTCCAGGAGACCCTCCTCTTGACGTTCATGTCTCCCTCTCTTTCTGTCCTCAGATGCCCATTAAATGGATGGCTCTGGAATGCATCCACTACAGGAAGTTCACCCATCAGAGTGACGTGTGGAGTTACGGTGGGTGGTGCTACGTGCATAACCGTACGTCCGTGTGTGTGTGTGTGTGTGTGTGTGTGTGTGTGTGTGGACGTCACTGTTTGTTGTGTGGGAGGAAGGAAGCCAGTGACCTGAAATCCTCTATCCTTTTCATTTGCACATTTGCTCCCACCCCTTGTCTTTCTGCTCATCTTGTTGTCTGGCTCTTTGTCCCCCCCCCCCCCCCCCCCCACCCACCCCCACCCCCTCCCCCAGGAGTGACCATCTGGGAGCTCATGACATTCGGAGGCAAACCGTACGACGGCAGCCCCACGCGAGAAATCCCAGACATCCTGGAGAAAGGGGAGCGTCTGCCACAGCCGCCCATTTGCACCATCGATGTCTACATGGTCATGGTCAAATGTGAGGACACACACACACACACACACACACACACACACACACACACAAGATGTGCACGCAAAATAGGGTTTATATAGGATGACATTGATATTTTCATCTCGCTCTCTTTCTCGATGAAATAACCAGATTAAGCTATGAAATTCCCGTAAAATCCAAATGCTTTCCAAAAAACATTGATGGAAAGATGCAATATCAATGTCGATCACATGTTCCGACGCGACGCGACGGCGTCGCAGACGAGCCGTAGTTTAATAAAAGCGTTTTTTTCTTTTTTAATATGCATCTGGTAAGTGAGAGCTCTGGGGCTTTCCATTCAATTCCGGAAGAGAGAGTTATTATGTAAAAGAGGAGAGATGAAAAACCGGCGGCGGAGAAACTAAAGAGATGCTGGTTTGTGGTCTGCAACGGGGACTCAGCCCACATCCCTGTTTTCATCCTCCATCTGGACTGCCACACCTCCCTCCAGCCCCACACGCCTTCTCCTCATCCTCCTGCACCAAATCCTCCCGTCTTCTCCCTGGTCGTGGTGTGGAGCCCTCCACCCACATATTACCTGGTAGCGGTCCAGACGCACAAGCCAATCAATCTGCCGGCTAACGGCTACTTGGTCTGGTCATCGCTCCACCCTGAACCCCAACTATGCTGCCTGTCGTCTGGTGGTGGCAGGAAAAATCTCATCAAACTTCAATGTCATGTGGATATAATTGTTCTTTTTCCCAAAATGAGAAGAAGAAATGGCCAATGGCGCAGAAGTAACCGTGAAAAGCCTCGCGGCCATTCAGCCTAATGACGAAGCCAACTGATTTATCTCCTCCATTTGTATGTGCTATGTAAAAATGTCTGGACAATAATGTCATAAACGCTGAGGTTCGGACGCCACGCACAGTTCTGATGTGTAAGTCATCTTTCGAGCACATATCTGACAAACATCCCATGTTTCATTCTCCTAGAGCGGCCTCGTCTTTACCCTCCGTAATGCTTATCCAACTTATCCAACTTATCCAACTCATAAACAGTCCGAAGCAGGTTCGAGTCCCCCCCCCCCCCACCCCACCCCCCTCGCCGATTGGCATCGCATTAATTATAATTACGCGGTGACTGAGAGCCGTTGGTTTGTGATTTGGCGCGCTTGTCACGCCGCGTTGTCGCTCGCCGCCGCCTCAGCCCCACCCACCAATAAAAATTAAATAGAGTTTGATTGCCGGATGTAATTGCGGCTCATTTAGGTAATGTGCCTGCGTAGGGAGGGGGGGGGGGGGGGGGGGGGGCGCTAGGGCGAAAATGGAGTGAGGGAAATGACACCAGGGAGGATGGAAGGTCGGGGTTTCTTTCCGTGAGAGAGCCTCAGGTCCACTAAACATACATCGGGGCCACTGAGACGCCACCTGGCTGCCAGCTCACCTGCAGGGAATGAGAGGATAAGAGACGCGTTCCTCCTCCTTAATAACCGCCCTTGAGCGAAGCACTTAGCCCTGAAAACGCTGCACTTTCTGTCTGTTCGACAAACATCTTCTTTTTTTTTCTTTATTTATATGATTATTAAGGCGTCATGTGCTTTCCATCACCAGGCACCGTGACAAATAATAAAGTCTGGAGATCATCTTGATGAACCAGATATTTTGGATTTCGGGGGCGAGCTTGTCTCTTTAACGATAAATATAGTACATCTTGAAGAAATATGGGCACGAATCAGCAATAACTGCAAGTGTTTCACCGTCTCTTAACCAGCCCAATTGTTTACTATCATACAACATTAGCTTGTCAAATATAATGTGCTGGATTATTGTTTCATTCGTATTCAGGTGTCTTGTTTTTAGCCCGTCCTTCTCTGTCTCCTCCGCAGGCTGGATGATTGACGCAGACAGCAGGCCGAAGTTCAAGGAGCTGGCCGCTGAGTTCTGCAGGATGGCCCGGGACCCCCAGCGATACCTGGTCATCCAGGTGTGTTTCCCCTCAGCAGCCTCAGAGCACTCGATAATAAGGCTTTTCAAATATCTAACGCAGTGAATTGTGTCACTTTCAGGGAGACGACCGCATGAAGCTCCCCAGCCCAAATGACAGCAAGTTCTTCCAGAGCCTTCTGGACGAGGAGGACCTGAACGACCTGACGGATGCTGACGAGTATCTGGTGCCTCGGGGGTTCAACGCGGCCCCTCCGTCATACACCACCAGGCCTCGCGTCGACTCCAACCGAGTAAGGAAAAAACACACCTAATCATTTTTCATTCACATATTTTGGTCTTCGTCTTGAGTTCACAAACTGCTTTAAAAATGACACGGCGTTTCACGCGTAAAACCTTCAGCTATTATCCCAAATGCCCGCCTCCCTGTCCTCTAAGTGTGCTCAAGGTGGTTCACAGCTTCCAATGCACTGATGGACAATAGACAACAAGGCGCCGGCTCGGCTGTTTGCTGTTTGCTGTGCACCTCGAGGCCTCATCCCGTGCACCTTTACCGTGACCTACCTGTTTACCAGCGGCTCTTTGTTCCATCCAGGGTCCTGCGTGTTCAAGGTCAACGCCACGGCACTCCTTTTGATTATGCAGTCAAAAGCCTCTGCGTGCCCACACACAGTCATTGTTTAAATCCATCAGATACAGACGGGTCATCGAGTCTCGAGCCCGCACTTGAAAAAAAGATAACGACTGGCTTTTGAAGAAGGGGTGAACAGAGAAGTTGATGACAATGGAGGTTGGGAAGAAGGTGGACAGATAAAAACCTTCAGGACTTTTCCTGTTCTTATTTTCAGTCGTGTTTTTCTTCCTGTAATTGTCGAGTTGGCAGTCGGCAAAAGAGTGCCGAGGAGGAGGCCTGGGTTAAATAGCCCGCGGCGAGCCAACGCAGCACCTCAAGAAGCCCTTTGCTTCACATGTCATGTTTTGTATTTTCTTGCAGGGTTTTTTTTTTTTTCTTTTTTCTTTTTTTGAGGTTCAGGTGCTTGAATCGCAAGTTCTGCCTGGCTGCCCTTCACAGTCCCTTAAGGCTGATGACTACGCTGTCAGAAGTTTTGCCCTCAACAGGCAGCTGCACGGGTTAAAAGTCTCACTTCCTTTGCCGCAGGGGCCCGTACAGCTGGCTTAAACTGACTCAAACTTCTCCTCTTGGGAATGTGTTCCGGTTCAATTGAACTGTTGACATCTTTTAGTTTTGTTTGTTAAACAATCTTCCAGCTCTTTTATCACCAAATAGCTGCAACGCGTCAAAAGTTTCTCGTCTCAACCCAACTCTTTGTCTCTCAGAACCAGTTCGGCTATCGAGACGGCGGTCCGAGCCCCGCGGAGGCCTCCGTGGTGGGTGCCCAAGCCTGCGTGAGCCCGGAAGCCGCGGGGGGTCCGGCTCCGGCCCTGGAGGACCAGCGCTGCAACGGGAGCCTGCACAAGAAGAGCCTGAGCCAGGCTGGAGGAGAGGACAGCGGGGGCCAGAGGTACAGCGCCGACCCCACCATCTTCTTGGGGGAGAGGGCGCCCAGAGGGGACACTGACGAGGACGGATACATGACGCCCATGAAGGACAAGACCTCCTCAGGTACTCGAGGTGAAACACGTCAGGTTCATTATCCAGAGCACAAATAAAATCCAGGTAGAGATTCTGCGGCCCTGCAGGGCGTTGTTGTGATGATGCATTTCAGGAGTTGTATTTAATCAATGTAGATAATACTACAATTCATAATAGCCTCACGTCGTTGTATAAATTTCTCACCAATCTGTAAAAGATCATTAACCCAGTGCAATAGAAATGCAAATAAACACACTTCAAACAAGTGCATCTTCGACAGCGTGTACTTCAGGTTGAACCTCTTCCCCGTCATCCCTTAGCTAAACGTGCTCTTTAGTAGTCTATTCTATCTCGTTTAGCCTGTTCATTTCCATTGATTAAAATTATATCGCCGGTGTATGTCAGCTGCTACAGAGTCATGTTTTTCCTTTGATCATAAATCAGTCTATCGGCCCCGCTCTTGCACTTTGATTTTTTTTTTTTTTTTTTTTTGGAGCGGATAAAAAAAAATGTAACAAAGCCCGCAGCAAAATGCATCTGATGATATGTCAAGGAGCAGGAAGAGTGGGCAAAATCAATAGGTTTCACACCCCAGTATTATAGCGCTTGGAATCACCGAAGAGAGGGGTCATTTGCTGGCATTTCCACCCCGGGCAGATGGAGTTTCCTGTGCCAAAGAACTGCTGGCATGTTGCCCGTCTGGTCCTGAGTGGCTGCCATTATCGCCATTACCATCTCCATCTTCTCGCCTCATTAGCGAGTGATCACTTTCTCCCACTCTCTTTCAATTTCCATTTCTTTTATTTGCTCTTCTCTCGATTGGATTTCTGTGGATCTTTTGTTTGTCTGTCTTATTCTCTCATGAACTCCTTTTTTTTTTTTTTTTTCTATTGTTCTCCGCTTTCTTACCCTCCCTCCCCCCTTTTTTTCTGATCTGTGCTACAGAATATCTGAATCCAATTGAGGAGAACCCGTTTGTCTCGCGACGTAAGAATGGCGAGATCCACGCCTTGGATAACCCGGGCTACCACAGCACACCCAACAGCCAGCCCAAAGGAGAGGATGAGTACATCAACGAGCCGCTGTACCTCAACACCTTCCACAGCCCCGCCGAGCTGGGCCTGGAAGCCCTGAGGAGAAATGGTCTGCCCCTACCCACCCACGCCCCTTCTTCCATCCCGTCTTTAGGCTCCCATCTCCCGCTTACCATCCAGACCAGCCTGCCCCACTACCCCCTCCCCACTGGCCAGCCCTCTCCATCTGGCATGCCTTGCCACCACGGCCCGCCGACCCACATCCTCCACGGCCACCACACCATCAATCCGGGCGGCGCCTCCGCCAGCCAGAGCCAAACAGGAACTACCGGCCAAGCCCAGGCGTGCCAGTCCGGTGCGCTCTCCACCTCGGCGACCATTGGGCACGGCGGGCTGCCGGCCTACCAGATCCACGCCACCGCGCACCACGCCGGCATGCTGAAGCACGGACTGATGGCGGGCAAAATCAGCGGGAAGAAGCTGAAGGTGACCTTTGACAATCCAGAATACTGGCAGCACAGCTTGCCTCCCAAATCGTCAAACCCGACGGCGCACGAGGGCGCCCAGGGCGGTTCCGCCAATGCCAAGCTCTTCTATAAACAGAACGGACACATACGGCCGGCGGTGGCTGAAAACCCCGAATACATGTCAGAGTTTTCCTTGAAATCTGGCACCGTCTTGCCGCCTCCACCCTACCGGCAGCGGAACACTGTGGTCTAAACCCTTCCACTTGACCAACGGTCCTCAATCTGAGGCCCGCCTCCCAGACATCCTCTCCAGTTCCACTGTTCCACACAGACGGGGAGCGGCCACAACCAGAGCCTCCCCCCCCCCCCCCCCCCCCCCCCCCCCCCCCGCCTCCCCTAATCCAACTCTTTCCAAACAACGTGCCATCCGCTGTAGACCGTAGCGACACGGAGGTGGACCGAACCGAACCGAGACCCCGGCTCAGACTCACGCACCTTCGCTACATCCAAATCCGGTCCATTTCTGTCCTGTAGATAGAGACTGCGCTCCATGTCGGTGACGGTTACGGGTCGTTTTTTTTTTTAAACAAAAAAGGACACATGACAACGGACGTCACTGTGGACATCGGCGTCGACACAAGATGGATTCGGCTTAAGGGGACCTGAACTCACTGCCAGCCACTGCGGTGTCAGATTCACGAGAGGGACGAGGCGTTTTTGTTATTTTTCCAGCGTAAAAAGTCTGAGGATGAACAATACGCTTGAAAGGGTTTCTGAAATGAGCAAACGGACCGTCTATGACATGTCAAGATATCTTGTTTTGTGAATGACCTTGTAGAGTGAGGCAAAACAGCAAATATGTGCGATGGGGGCTAAAAGGACTGAAATGGTTTAGTCAAGGCTTCCAGTGAGAGACGCTCCGTCTCTCACTGGAAGCCTTTTTGCTGAAAGCCGATCAATCATATTCAATCTCTTCGCCTATAGGATTATACCGTACGTTTCTTGAATTTTCCATCAAATATGTGAAACCCATGTCATCTTTCTACTGTAACTGTGATACTGTGACGGGCAAAACTACAGTGCGCTACATTTGTAGTTCGACTATGGACACACGAGGCAACTGCTGTTTTTGTTGGTTATTTTTGGACTGACGGATAAAAAAATAATATATTAAAAAAAGCCGTTGTCCGAGCCAAAGGGGATGAGGGAATAAAAACACTGTAAACATTTTTATAAACACTGCTCGCAGTGCCGAGAAGATGGATTTGTATACGCTGGTTTTCCCCATTCAGACCATTGAAGCTAACTGAGAGCCACAAGAGGACAAAGTTCCCGTTTCTGCTGAATAGTGTGATAAGACCATCCATGAAGCAGCCAAACTTAAAAATGGTGATTATAGAGACGGAGTGTGAGGCAAGAGAGCAACAAGGTTCTACAGAGAGGGGAAGGAAAGTTCATACGAGCCTCCTAATGAAGACCTCAAGGAATGAACAAGACAGCACCAGCAGAGCACAGTAAACCCAGACTACTGTGTGTGTGTGTGTGTGTGTGTGCGTGTGTGTGTGTGCGTCGGTGAAGAGCCTCAATACGGCTGCTAACACTGATCCGACCTCAAGGTTTTCCACCACGGGACTACTGTCGAGTGGAAAACTCTTTTTAAATGTCCGTAATCGAACGCGTGAAGGTGTCTATTGATTCACAGAAAGTCGTGTTTTTCTTTTAATGATTTTGTCACGGCTAATTTATAAAGGAGGCATGACTCGGAAAGGAGTTCTTCTAAAATCATAACCGTTTGGAACCGTCTCCACGGCCAGCGGACGTGGACTTTTATCCTGGCGAACGTGGGAACTGGATGATGCATTCTGGGTCGTTTATTCGTCATCATTTGTCCGTTCGTTAGTGGCACCTGGTAAACTCAGGAGCCTGAGTTACGAGCCTGCGGTCGTGGTTTTTAATTTTTTCGGTCTACGGCACAATTTAAAAAACCCGTCACGTTATCGTCATCGAGATAAACGATCGCCAACGAGGATCAAGACCCTCGTCCGCAAAATTGTTGAGGTATTGTGAAGGACCTTATTGCCCAGAAGTCGGCGCTCGCGAACCGTTCACGAAGATTCGGAGGCGCGGTCCTGCTCTTTGTACGTGAATATAATCCGGCGATTGCTGGGAAATCCAATCGGTACTCGTGGAATGCTTCACACAGATTTACCTTTACGGCGCCTCTCCTCTAAGACAAAAGTTTCCCAGCTGAGTTGCACTCTTGAGGTCGCCGATTGGCCCTTTTAGTCTCAAGAGAATGGCTTTCAGCCTCACTACTGACGCCTCTGCAGGCAAACTGCCAGTCAACGCTGCTGTTACAGTCATTATTTTGTTCAGGAGACCCGTGGGTGGGGGAGACACCACCACGCTTGCCAAAAACTAAAAAAAATAAGAAGAATATAATGTTTTAATGACGGTTCGCCTCCTGTTCCAAGAATCAAAATCTTGTAGTTTCTGAACCTTTAGCCTTTAAAAGTTGTTGTTTTTCTCTCCCCCCCACGGCCCTAATCTGTTATTAACGTAATGTAATTATTTAGTCATTCTGTCCGGGCTGTTTTCTTATCTAGGATATTTATTTAGTGTACTCGAATGTCTGCTTTCTGTGTGTGTGAAAGTGAGCTGTGTATGTTCGTCGTCCCCACGGAGCACTTTGATCAAACTCGCGGGTAGAAAAAAAAAAAATAGAAAAGATTTCCAACCCCTTCGTTACCGAAAATGTTCAACTTGTTTTTCTGGTCGTTCGCCGCTTCATAGGAAAACGTCTCCCGCAAAGGTCAAAGGGAGGTCACCAAGAAAAACACCTTTTTACGAGCGCTACAGCTTCAAAAATGTCCTTTTTTTAAATTTTATTTATTATTATTTGCTTCAAACTGTATTCATAATGCCCGCTCATGATTATTCGAGGGAGGAGTATTTTTGTAGCCCCCCCCCCCCTCTTCGGAGCTCTGATTCGATGAACTTCGAGAAAGCATTTAATATCGATATGAAACATGTATCGCGCGTTTGAGCTTGTTTATGCTGAGGGACGGGAAGCCGTCTGGCAAATCTGAGATTCAGACGGAAGAGAAGAAAAAAGGAAAAGATGATGATGATGATGATGATGATGATGATGAGAAGCTAACGCCTCGGCGTCTCTCTTTGGTCTAAATTATACTGCGCGCTCACAACATGTGCTTGAATCAGAGACTAGATGAGACCGGGGAAAGAAGAAAAAAACGTCCTTGCGTGTTAATTGAATCTCCTCAAGGGTCCATTTTTTTTCTTTTTATGTTGTTGTTGTCATCCAACACCCCTGGTTACCTTTTCGTGGAAAGCAATCATTTCTAATATCTCATTTCAAACACATTTCGCCTCGACATTGGACTTTTGTTTTTGCTGCTGCGATTCGTCTCGGACCCCTGAACCCCCCCCCCCCCCCCCCCCCCCACCCTCGTGGCGGTTCAAGAACACACTGTTGGAGACTGATCGCTTCTTTTTTCTTTCTTTCTGCCGTTCCCTCCGAGCCGAGGTGCAGAGGCGTGTAGCCGCGTCGTGCTGAAGTGGATACCTTCGATGTTTCATCCGTATCGACTAGAGTCTAATGTACAGTACAGGATCACCTTGCATGGCACCCAAAGGGTTTTACTGCCCTCCCTCTCCGCCTTTGTATCTCGACGTCGACGACTATTATATTCACGTTTTCACAGTGGGAGAAAAATGACTCAATTTCTTTCTTTTCTTGTGCTGAATTCAGTAGCTTCAAACCTTATTTCTGGCGTCTTACATGTGGCGTTGTTGTGTATTTGGACCCTTTATGGTCTTTTATTGTCGAGTGATTTTTTTTTGTACGATTCCCCCCCCCCACTATGTTGTCGTTTCCTGCACATCGTTTAACATCTTAATTGCACAAATCGTCGCTTTTCGTTTGTTTCTTTTCAGTTATAAAATGTACAGAATATTTTGGTGGGTTTTTCCGTCCAGAACTTCTCTAACACACTTCAACAACAAAATGTGAATAGTATTTTTATAAATACCCCCCCCCCCCCCCCCCCCCGGGACGTGGTGAATTTGTAAATAAGGAGGTCGATGCTTTGAATTTATATGGTCTTCTTCTCTCCTGCTTCTGACAAGTTGTACAAAATAAGAGCCGTACATATTTGCTTCATGTGAGTGTACCTTTTGACTAACTTTGTTTTTTAAAAGTGCTTGTTGACCCTTTCTCATGTGAAGCCTTCTTTCCCCCCCCCCCCCCCTCCTCCCCCCCAGAGCTTCGTGGCTGTCCTCATGTATAATGTTTCAGTTTAGGTGAACACTGTAAAAGTGGTGGTGGGGGGTTGTCTGTGTTTCTCTTCCCCAATACCTGGCACATTTCATTGGTATCCAGTAATAAGACAGCAAATAGCTTATTTTCCTCTTTTGTCTCTTCCTCTTTCTAACTATCATAAAAGTGCATACTTTCTACTGGAAATATTACTGACCTCCTCCTCCTCCTCCTCCTCCTCTTCCTCCTCCTCCTCCTCTCCGTTCATTTCCGATTGCGTTTGCATGCTTTTCAGAGGAGACATAGTCCCGTCTGCCCCCCCCCCCCCCCCCCCCCCCCTGTCCAAGACGCTCACCGCTGACTCTCTCTCTCTCCCGAGTTATTTGAAACCATACCCAAAAGCTTTATATCATAGAAAAAAAAACCTTGTTCCTCATGTTTGTTACATGAATCTGTCAAAAGTATATTTTTAATTTAATATAAATAAAGATTGATTCAGTATCTGTTGCGGTGGGGTTTTTTTTTTGCTTGTGTTTTCTTGCCAATTGAACACAAAAAAAGTGAAAGTTCTTCAGCACCAACCTTTGCGGGGGAAAAATTATTCTCAAAGTAAGTTTGGGAGCAGGATTTGTACCTGATGTTTTCCACCAAAAAAATAAAAAAATACCTTTGTGGTTTTTCTTTCCCCCACGAGGCTTCGACGCGTGTATTTCGGCTCCATCGCGTGACCTCCCGGTTGGGATTCTGCGTCTTGCTCAAAGGCAGCTCGGCCGGGGAGATCTGGATCCCTCAAAACCCTCATTCCCTTTGCCCGACATGCCGCCCCGCTGCTCGTAAATAGAGCAGAAGACGAAAGGCCCCGCCGATCACTCGAAACCGCTTTAAATAATACAACCTAACACACGGCGTCTTTAATCCAGAAGCTCTCGAGTTCCAGCGCGCTTGTTTCGACCCGACTTCCTAAGATCAACGTGGCGTGAAGTTTGCACTCGAAGGCGCGACGCTGCGCCCCCGTGTGCACGCTTTCATGCTCAAAAGGACTCGCAGATGAAGACCAGGACGCATCAAACGGCGCCGCGGCGTTCCCGCTCAGCCCTCCTCCAAAATGCGCGGGGTCCAACATTTTTGCTCTCGGTTTTTTTTTTTTGAGAGAGAGAGAGAGAGAGAGAGAGAGAGAGAGAGAGAGAGAGAGAGAGAGAGAGAGAGAGAGAGAGAGAGAGAGAGAGAGAGAGAGAGAGAGAGAGAGAGAGAGAGAGAGAGAGAGAGAGAGAGAGAGAGAGAGAGAGAGAGAGAGAGAGAGAGAGCCTAATTCGCTGTTTACCCGAGTGCCGGTTATGTAAACTGGCATAGGCAACATCGTTTGCTATGCAGCGTATATATATATATATATATATAACCGGGCTTTCATTTCAATCATGAATAATACAGAACAGTCCAATGGCAGAATATGAGCTTTCTGAAGTCGCTCCTATTAATACTAATAAGGCATTTGGGGTGCTTTAAGTAAACACTGTTTATGAACAGAAATCCTCTTTTTTTTTTTTTTTTTCTCCGAGCGCCGAGGCTCGACGAGTCCACACATCGAGTTGGGGAAAAAAAAGTGGGCGGGGGGGGGGGGGGGGGGGGGGGGTGCTCCTGCTGCAGAGAAGCAGCACCATTCCACACATCTCCTGCCTCTATGGCCACAACATCTGTATCATCTGCTTGAATCCTGTCCAGCAAAAAAAAAAAAAAAAGATTATCCGCGTAAAAAATGTAATTGATACTCACTCCCTTCCCCAATGTTGAACTCGCATAATAGACAGATTATCTCCAACATTAAGCACACTTCGCCGACAGGACTTTGCACATTATCGCCCTCGCCAGACAGCAAAGGTGGGGGGGGGGGGGGGGGGTCACTGTTAATTTGGCCGGCTGCTGTAGAACCATTTGTCATTGTGTTGCAAGTCTCCGTCGTAGCTGATCTTCTCCCGTGAAGCCCAGGAGATGGGCTTCAGTCCCGGAGGCCTGTAGCAATTATACTTACAGCTGCCCCGCACACCTGTGACGTGGCTCGGCGATGATGTTTCATTGCGGCGTGTCACCTTGACGTTTTTTTTTTTACCCACACACCCTTGCGGCAAAGAAACGATGGCTCGTTTTTTTAAATGGCTCCACGAGCTCGATGATTCTTTTCGTATCGCAGAGTTTCTTCTTTTTCTTTTTTTTTTTTCCTCCTCAGGATTTTAAACAAATACAGTTTCTCGACGAATACAATTTTTTTTTAATGCGATTTGGATCAAATGAAACATTTCGACATCCACTTTTTACAGGATTCACGGCACGTTCATGACTTCTCATCATTAAAATCGGCGTTCTATCGATACGCTTCCTACAGCCTCGAGGCTTGAACACTGACAGGCCAATTGCTACGCTCTGATTGGACGACAGCCGGTCCGAGCAAAAGGCAATTGGCTATTAATTTATTCAATCATTTTCTTCTAAACATCTGAACATTTCCGGATTGAATCTGCGACAGCGAGCCTGAGAGCGGCGACGTCTGTCAGAAAGCGTTTTTTGTTGTTTTTTAATTATTTTTAATCTTTATTACTCTTCTCTTCGGCGTGTAATCGCTCATTTGACATCATTACTCTCACATCATATCACTTCAGACGGTATATTTGCATTCTAATAACATGGAAAATGCCCCCCGGTGTCCCGTAAAATGTGCAATTAAGTCGTGTCCATTACGTCGCTTCCATAATGCGGTTAAAGATATGACGCATAAATCTTCACTTATCTCCCACCACGAGGCTTGTATCGCCCCCCCAAAATGAATTATGTGTCGATGTTTACCGAGATCCAAGGTTTGAAACAAGCAAAACAATCGACCATTTAGCCATTATGACTTCATTTCCAGTAGAATATTGATATTCTCTTCCTCCTCCATTTAACAGCAGAGCGGTCAAGAGCCACAATCGCTACATCGTGGTTTTGAGCCGGTTATTAATAGAAACGTATATAAACAGTGCGTCTTTTCATTCATCTCATTGATAAGCATTTTCTTTAGATAAGAAGCCGAGCAAATCGCCGCGTCATTAGCATGCGTCAACAATTCAAAGCCATGCGGACGCGGCGCCTCGGTCGGAGGGGGAGAACATGACTTAAGATCTCCGCTCCGAATGGGAAACTCCTTAAAAGGATTTGCATTGGCTCAAACCGCAACTAATCATTTAAATAACTTAGCCCGTTTGTAATTAGAGATATACATATTTCTTATGCAAACACTGTTCGCAGGTGATGGAGTTGAGACACTATCTCTGTGCCTGAGGCTCGGATAGAAAGGTTTTTTGGGGGGTGGGGAGGAGACCCAAGAGACCCATCTGCTGCCAGCCAATGAACGCACCGAGTCTAGTCTGTAGGAGGAGGTGGAGGAGGAGGAGGTGGAGGAGGAGGAGGGAACTGACACGAGAACTTCCTCGTGAGGCAACTTTTCCACACGGCGTAGTAATCAGGGCCGAGGAGGCAGGAGTGTGAGGGGAGGAGAGCGAAGAGGCCCGAGGCAGCCTGTCGAGGGCAAGAGGAGCTGCACAAAAATCACCCTCCGAGAGGGAAGTCGGGGAGGAGCGTCGGAGGCACAAGCTGCAACGTCTCCCATAACTTAACGATATTCCGCTAACAAAAAGATGTTGCTTCTGAAAAAGGATTCGCACGGTTAAACTAAATATGTCTCCTCTTCGTTCTGCGCGAGAGCGCACGAGGAGGCGCTCGGCAGTCGTGTCGCGCTGAGTCACAAGCTGTTGACTCTGAAGATCCACGAGGCACCAACATGTGCTCGGCTCTTGTCACCGCGTGCATTATAGATGGAGTGCACTTTGCAACCTATTGCAGAGCCAGATACACGCATCTGCACACACATTTTACAAATTCATTCATAAATTCAGTTCCTAGCCTAATGATAAGCTATTTGTTGTTGTGCTCACTTTATAATCCATATTTTCCTCTGCGGTTGATTACTCTGACCAATCAGTCTATAGGTCTTGAATGTACGTAGTGTTGCTTAGCAACCGATACGTAGTGACCAGTGTGACCAGACTTGCCAGTAACAACCTAAACACATGACACGGCAGGTCCTGAGGTAGAAACATTCGTTTTTGGTTTGCCAGTGTGTGTCTTTAAAAATGCTTTCATTGCATTATTAATTGTATTATTATTTATTTTTATTTAATTAGTATTTATTTTCTATTCATCGCTTTTTTTATGGCACAGTGGGGAAGTCCACGGCTGACAACAAATCAATTAAAATCATATAATCAAATTTGTGTGAAAATAATGATGTAAATCATGAAAAAAAAATATCAATTTCTTGTGGGATGCTCAAAAAAAAAGATGTTTTTCATGCTCATTTCCAAAGTAACAGGACTCCCCATTGGCCCCTTCCGTGAAATCAACCATTAAAACCATGCATTGGTTGAAATGCACCAATCAGAAGACACCATTCCACAGGCTCTGGTTTCTGCATGACAATGTAAGCATCATGCACATGATGAAAAATACACATACACACACCCTCACAGTTATGCAGCTGCAAGTGTTATTTTTTTATAGATTTTCAGTGATCTGACTTTTCTCTTTTTATTCCTGCAGTGACCCTGAGCAACACACACACACACACACACACACATTTGCACCCACACAACTACACACAGACACAAACACACATCTCTGGCCCGAGGACAGAGATGGAGAGCTGTAATTTCCACCGAGCCCGCAGAGTCTTTCCATCACTCGAAAACTCAATCTCCACCCTTTCACTCTCACAAAGGCAAAATTATCACACACACGAAAGCATGAAGATGATTTCGCTTTACTTTTATTTAGTTAAAACTTTATTATCCTATAAGTAAATTAAAAATCTGTATTTTGACAGCAGAGAGACGAGATCCATGCCGGGTGTGTGTGAGTGTGTGTGTGTATGTGTGAGTGTGTGTGTGAGTGTGTGTGTGTGTGTGTGTGTGTGTGTGTGTGTGTGTGTGTGTGTGTGTGTGTGTCAACAATAAAGGATGGACAACGCAAGAGACTTTGACGCCTAAGTGTGCAGATTCACGATCCGGCGAAACTATTCCGTCATCAAATACTCCCAGGTTTGATTTTTTATTTATTTTTTTTGGTGCAAATCCATCAGTCGCTTCCTGTCTTGTTTTTTTTAATGTTTTTTTTTGCGAATGCACCAAACCCCCCCCGACCTGCTCGCTAACGGCATCAGCTCAGTCCCCGTCGTGTAAAGAGGCCCAGAGACGTCAAGAAAATGATGCTGAACGCTGTAAGAAATCAAGCAAATACAGGCAGAAAGCATATTCCATATTATTCCAATATATATATCATCATATACATATATACATATTCATCCAACAGGTGTGACTTATTACTTCATCAGAGTCACCAGGTTGGTCCTCTCAGCTTGCCGTGCGTCTCTGAGCATGTTCAGTGACGTCTGCCTGAGAGACATCGATGAGCAGCATCAGAGCGTCAGGTCAAATGTCATGAAGGTGGAGCTCATCTCCATTTGGAGGCCTCCGAGTGCACTTTGCACAACATTAAACAAGCAGCGAATCCCTTTAGGGGGGGGGGGGGGCATCTTACCCCCGCCGCCTACCTGCATCCGCTTTCATCCAGGAGTGATGTCCGCCTGCGGTTGGGGAACGGCGCTGTAAGCGATAGTCACTTTTTCTTTTTTAAAGTCCCCGAAAAAGCCATGTTTTAATTAACGAAACCACGGAAGGGCGACGTGATGAATCGAGACGAGTGTGTGCTCTCCATCGCCTCGTTCACCGCACGTGGATGTCCGAAGAAGTGAACCGTTCTCCCACAAGTGTGTGTGTGTGCGCGCGCGTGCGTGTGTGTGTGTGCGCGTAGGCTTTGTAAATGTGTCAGTGTGTTGGTCCTGGCGGCTCCCGCTGTGACTGAGTGTCTCTAATTGAGTGTGCTGCTCACTCAGACAGGAGGTCTCAGACAGTGTTGACATTCAGGCAGTGGAAGGCCACCATCGGGGATGACAGCTGATCATTCTTCCAGCCAGCAGCCTAATTACACGGAGATGGAAGGAGCGGAGGAGAGAGAGGCATAAACAGGGAGAGAGAGAGAGAGAGAGAGAGAAACAACAAACAGGTTCCGGTTGCTTCCAATCAAGCCTCCCCCCCCCTGGTGGGTAGATGAGCAGCCAACACCCCACTGCCTTCCTGCTCTCTGACTGGGCTCCTGTGACCACACGGCCCCCCCCAAACTCCCCAGCATCTTTCACAGCACTTTCCCCAATTATACCAAAGTCGTGAGCCCTGTGTGTGATTTCATTGTCGCCCGAAGCTCTCTCTCTCTCTCTCTGGGACACACACACACACACACACGTGTGGAGACACACAGACGTGCGCACACACCCTTTGATGTATGGAGTCAATCAGACTTCATTGGACAGTGTTGCGATAGCCTCAGGATATTAGGCAGCTCGCTCTCTGTGCTCACCCAGATGATGAACGCCTTCATGTGTCCACAGGTTTTCTTTTTTCTTTTTTCGTGGAGCAATAACAGCGTCTCTCTGGCCTTTCTCACCCTCGGTCGTCCATTTTCAGTCCAACTCAACAATGTTAGCTCGGAGCGGCGTTTTTTTGGGATGAAACATCAAGCCGGCTGCACGTCGTCAGGTGGGCGGCCATGTTTTGTTTGTTTTTTTTAATCAGGAAAACAGCAACGCTTCCTGGACGATATCAAGCCTTCGCCTTCTTTCAGGAGGTGGGACTATGGATACTTGACAGGCGATTGGGTGGATCCATCTGTCAATCAAACTCTTCTCGGAGCCGGTTTGGGAGAAGAGAGGAAACATCTTTTCCACGGAGAAAAGCCTCCAGTGATGAACTTTGCTCTTCTTTCAATCATGGAGTTGTCTCCAGTGATATACACACGGTATGAATATGAGTTTTCAAGACTCATCAATACTTTACGTCTTTATTATTGCGTAAACATCAGAATATGTAAAATACTACAAGATGTTCTCCCAGGCACTTACTAATATTGTATTTTAAATTCTTTTTTTTTGAAGTTACTCTCAAACAAGCGTGTTCACGCTGACACGCAAATGAAATAAAATGGTGTAAGACACACACACACACACACACACACACACACACACACACACACATCTGCAGGACTCCACTTGAGATTCATACCCATTTAATGAGTGTCTCTGACCTCGCCCGCACGTCTCTGTTATTGTCGTCCCCCACACAGGAAGCTGCTGACGGCCGCGTGACAACTCTGTTTAGTGCTGATGGCGCGTCAACACACACACACACACACACGCCAGAGTTTGTCTAATTTATGTTGTATATTTGAAATGTAAGCAGAAGTGCGAGTGTGTCTCTAAGTGTGTTTATCTGTGCATCCAAACACGGTTGTCAAGCGCTCGAGCGAGCCAATCTCTCATCAGATCAGCTGACGTGCAGCCGGACGTGAAGACGGAGCGGAGGCCATCACTATGCAGCCCGGCGGTGCAGTTCGTCCTGACCCTGTCTGGGGCCCTCTCCTCTCGGCTGATTCTAATGAGCCCCCCCGGGATTACACTTTAGGCAGGCCGGTGTCCCGATGAGGCGACATCAATACACTTGCACAAACATTGCATTCACCTCAGCGGGCAGACACGGGGAGGTGTATCCACTACCCCGCTGTAGAATGAGAGGAACACATAGATTTGTTCAGCACATCCTGCACACACATCAGGGCTCCCTCAGGATTACTAGCATGAATCTTTAGACTTCACCCTGGAAACAAAACTGGGTTTCGCTGAACATGTTTCGAACTCTTCGAAAACTAATTTGTTCCTCTTTTTTTTACGAGGATTTTCTAGCGCGGAACCGTCACTCGGCCAATCGGGGGGCTCGATACCAGGAGGAGGAGGAGGAGGAGGAGAAGAAGGAGGAGAAGGAGGAGAAGGAGAAGAAGAAGAAGAAGAAGAAGAAGAAGAAGAAGAAGAAGAAGAAGAAGAAGAAGAAGAAGAAGAAGAAGAAGAAGAAGAAGAAGAAGAAGAAGAAGAAGAAGAAGAAGAAGAAGAAGAAGAAGAAGAAGAAGGAGGAGGAGGAGGAGGAGGAGGAGGAGGAGGAGGAGGAGGAGGAGGAGGAGGAGGAGAAGAAGGAGAAGAAGAAGAAGGAGAAGGAGAAGGAGAAGAAGAAGAAGGAGGAGGAGGAGGAGGAGGAGGAGGAGGAGGAGAAGGAGAAGGAGAAGGAGAAGGAGAAGAAGAAGAAGAAGAAGAAGAAGAAGAAGAGTGTCGCTCACCAGCTGCTAGTTGCTAACTGAATATGCTATTTGATGGAGGTTTTTGACACAAAAGTTCACGTTTTCTGCCATGGCAACAGCGTTATCAACCTCGTTGATGAGCAACATTAAAAAGAGCAACTTCGCGATCGGGTCAAAGCTCAGTGGGAATAATCTGCAGTATTAATATGTTTTTTATTGTCATTGAACTAGAGGTCTGACTCTCCTGTCTTTCACTAAATACCAGTCGTACGTTCTCTCAAAGGAGTAGCTGCGCTGTATTTTAAGCATCCGCCGCTCCCGTCGAAGGGTAAACTAATGAAGTCACCCCCACACCTTGTAAACATTTCTGATCCGAGGGGGGAGAACAGGTGACATGTTGACATCTAAAAATGTACCTTGAAAAATCTGTGCGGAATTAGAAAGAAAAAAAAACTTGCATTCATCAACGAACAAGGAAAAAGTTTTGTGCAAAACTCTCTGGAGTTTAACTTCCAGCCACCTCGGCTACAAACAACCGTCGTCGTGTTTTTAAAAAGTCGTGTTCCGTCTCTGTGACACAAAACCCTTCATTTGCCTGCGATTTCCCTCATTGGTATCAAAGGTTGAACGGTAAGAGAGCCGATCAAGTATTGTCCGCGCTCGACGAGCTCATTAATGTGTCACAATTCATTATCAGAGCCTTGTCCCCCACCTTGTCGGGTGGCTAATGGGAATATCAATCATAGGCTCCCCCCCCCCCCGCCGAATCACGACCCTTCTCACATCTCCGCCGCTCATCTTGCCTCTCTCGACTTCTCGTCCCGAAATCCCACCCAAACACATCCGTCTGGAAACAAATGTCAAACACAATTTCGACTGGGGGGGGGGGGGGGCATACAGAGCTGCTGTCTCACAGATGTTTCCAGCTGGTGTATCCAGATACAGTTCTTTGTGACAAGAAGGTGAGCCTTTGTGGACAAAAGAAAAACAATGAGCTTTGATTGATGCCCGTAGGGAAGATGAAAAGATGAAGTGCTTGCAGCAACGAAGGCGATGAGAATTCATAAGTAGGAAACCTAATAAAAGTATGGAAATATGTTTAAAAAATCATAAGTAAAGCATCGCTGTATGCAGTACAGTATGAAGAAAACATGAAGAAATGCTACATATCTGCATTGAAGTTTAAAATGAATTAAAATGTATATTATACTTTTGATTAAATCTTTTTATTTAAAATGTAATTTATTAGATTTTTAATCTCATTAAATGTGTTATCGTATATAATTACATTTGTTACGTTCACTTGTTTGTTTTTTTCTCCCTACAATTTACTTAAAATAATTTCTTTAAATAATTATGTCATTTAATTAAGTGTTTAATGCGACTACTCTCAGTCATTTAACCCTAAATACTACTTGTATTTAATAATGTCCTTATTCAGAAAACCTTCAAATATTCAGTTTACACCCGATGGCCCTAAACACCCACGCCGGTGTTTACAGGTGGGTCAGATTAAACCCTAACAGGTGCAACACAAAGCAAATCGAACACAATCGGTTTAATCAAGAGTGAAAACACAAGAGGGGCTGAAGAGTATCTTATAGAGAGGAGACTTGGGCAAAAGCACCAAATATAATATCATATATTGATAATCCGACTCATCTTTAATAGATTTTTTGCCGGTTGACACTGAAACTGCGTCTGAATAAACACATTAATTTGTGTCAGTCTTTTGCTCTGGAATCCTTTAAACAGACATAATGTGAAATCAATGGTCAAAGTTGATTTTTTTAAATGTAGTATTTACAATAAATGCTTCTGCACCTGTAATTAAAGTAATTATGACAGCAAACATACAGGCGTTGATGTATTAATTCCATTTTCGCTTCAAGTAAAACATCGTTGCTCTTTCCCTGCTGGCTTATCGTTATTATTGGCATAAAGATGTGAAGACTGTTGTTAAGAAAGAGGAAGAATAAGCATTGCATTTCTTCTTCTTACTCTCTTTTCTCCTCCTCCTCCACCTCTTTTCCTCTTCACGTTGACACCGAGCCGAAGGGTTGAGAGGAGAGTCCATCGACTCGGACGAGCTCGATACGCAGCGGAGCGTTGCCTCCCAAAAAGCTCATTTTTTACGCCTCTCAAATTGCCTTGTAATTTCATTTTTGTGTGTAAATATGTGTGTTTTCTTGTCAGGTGCGTGGCGGGCGGAGGAGACGAGCTCTGACAAGCAATTACACCGCCGCCTGTTCTGGAGGCAGGTCGGGATGAGCAGAAGATTGAATACTCCAGGGACGAGGGAGGAAAATGGCCGCCTGGAGGGGGTGAGGGGAGACGACCACAGCGCCCCCCCCCCCCTTATTTTAAAATGCCACGATTTGAATAACTACATTTGTCTGAAACGCATATGATTGCGCAATAGTGCTTCCGCAGCGTCTGCAGCCCAGAGCCTTGTGAAGTGCAGTGTGGGTTTGATTTGGACCAGTGTGGCATTAAATAAAAAGAAATCCTCCGCCTGTCCCGTTCTCTCTCAACCGTTAACAACAACAACAACAACAACAACAAAAGGCGATCCGACAGCAGTTTTTTTTTCGTTTTTTTTGTCCTCAGGTCTGCTGTACGCGGCGTGGCGTTGCGCCCAAAGGCCGCAACCCCTCACAGCCATCCCGCCATCGGGGCTGCTGGGCTGCAGCGGTGCAGCAGACCGCGCCGACAGCGGCTCGCATGTGATACGTAACCTTCCCGCGGCGCGCACATATTGTGGATGTCCGAGGCGCCGGCTTTGACAGATGGACTGCGGGTGCCCGGCGCTTCCCCCGGCCGTGAACCAGGAGCGGCTCTGCGGGAGCGGGTACAGTTGATCCATTCGGGGTATGTCCCATTAGCTTGATTAATGACCTAATTAATGCCAATATAAACTCCTGGGAGATAAGGAGCAGAGGGGCAGTAGAACCAGGCTCGCTCATGGTCAGTGAACTACAGCGGTTCTTTTGTTCCTCGAGAACACAAACCAAACTTAGGCCACCTGGAAGTTGCTAGAACTGTGAAGCCTATGGGTGATAACTGCCTGGCTCAAGGGTAAACTGGTAGTGATGAGGCGACGGCCACATTCATACTGCCGGTTAAAGGTTCCCTGACCTTTAGGACCCCCCCATTGAAGTCCACATCAGCATTTTCTGCTCCGGCGTGAAGATCAACGTCGGTGGCCAAACTGTCTCTGACGGTGCTGATCCTTGAGGACCGCGTTAGCTTGATCCAATTCTGGAGAACCGCGCTGAAATTGAAAGAGCTGATTCAGCAAAGCGCTCCCTAGTTAACGCTGTCGGACTCGAGGTGGACAGTTTTCGTATACTTCGGTGTCCAAAAAATCGATACAGCAGAACCATAAATATCCTCTTTTCTTTTCTTATTCTCAAATCCCGACACATTACCCACAATGCAAACTGCGCATGCATCGTCAGACTGGACATTTCAATTGGTCCCGTACTGACGCTTTGTCGGTTCTAAGCTGCACGCGGTCGACACGTGGCGACCGTCGGGCATTCAAAACTAAAAGCACTCGCTCAGGCCGAGGAGAAGCATTTTTCTTGCTTTTGTTTTTATAGTTATGTCCGAGCTGAGAGACTCAAACTGGATTTTCAAGAACCAGTTTCCAGCTGCTAGAATTGGACTCTTGATGCATTGAGAGGTGTAATGTTGGATGCAATGCAGAGATAATCATCGTGGGAAGGAAAACGATTAAAAAAAAAAAAACATCTGATTGCGAAACAAAATAGCCTCGTCCGCCATATCTCTCCGATCGGCACGTGGGCGTCCTCGCCTCCCACGCCGCTCGTCTCCCTCTAACCGATGTGGGCCGAGAGCGTACGGCGGCGCCTTTGATCTCTGGGTCGAAAGAGGCGAGGACGCGAGCCTTCATCCTCCCCCGCGCTCGTCTGAAATGCAGCCAAGTACGGGCGAGGCCGACCGCGACCCCGCCGCCGCCGCCGCCGCCGCGCGCAAAACACTTACAGGCCGTTCCGAGGCGCCACCTGCTGCTCCGTGACACGGAACAGCAACGCGGCTCCCCCCCCCCCCCCCCCCCCCCCGGTAATTAGCGATGAAGGATGGTGAAATGAGTGGAATTGATTTTGCGATTCATGAAAGGATCGCAATTTGCATTGCATTGTAATTACAAAGTGATTGCTACGTTGTCGCTCGCCGTCTTTCTTGCAGGTACTTTGTTTACTTCTCGCTTCTTTAACTCTGCAAACCAATCAGCTGTTAGCCTCGTTTTTTTTTTTTAAGAGCATTGCTGTTGACGCTGACATTTTCCCTTTTTACGGTATGAGGTCCTTTTTCCTTTTTCCCGGGGTCACGTGTTTACGAAACGGGACTCTCCGATATCGTTTTCATTGATTCTGTCGCGGGGGGAAAACCTCACAATGAGCTTCAGCTCAGAGAGAGACGCAAGAAAATGCATGTTGTTGTCGTTGTTGTTGTTGTTTTTGCAACTTCACACAAAGAGCTGTACGAAACACAACACGGTGTGAGATGGAAAGAGAGCGAGAGAGTTAACTCACTTCATAAAAGCTCGTGCTTCGTGGTGCTCTCGTTCTTGTTAGAGTGGAGTTAATAATTATAGTTTAATGATGAAGGATAAGGTCTATGCTCTTGTACGTATCTTCGGGGCACATTGTATTACACAAGTGTTTATTGAGGAAATGCTAAATGTTCCCCGACTATACGATTTACAGTAATTGGCGGAGATTCAGAACCTGCCCCGGAGACACGGACTCACCCAGAGGCAAGAAAACGAGTGCGGTTCGTCATCCTGTCGATGCGGAGGCTGCGTGATTTGAGCTCTTAACGATGGACCCTGACAGTCGGAAGTCACAGTTTCACCCGATCCACAGCGGTTTGTTTTTGGTCTCTCTCGAAAAACCGAATGTGTTAACGGGGGGGAAATGCAACTGGCAAACAGGATCGTGAAGCTGAAATCTGTGGCTTTCCACTGAAATATCGTTAAAAAAAAAAGTATATTCAGTGAGGAGGCTGGTACCCCGTTAAGATTTTTTAAAAAGCACACCAAAAAAATGCAAAGCACGCAATTTTTTGTACAAAAATACAAGCTCTAAAATCTGGCGCGTGACCAAAGAAAAAAGCTCCTCGGTTTGATTAATATTTTCGAGAGAATGCACAAACAGGTCATTTTCTCAGGACGCTTTAGAAACAAACAAACGTGACAGACAATTACAATCTTCGGCCGTCCTCGGCAATTATTACGAGCCACTCGGCGTCGGCGTCTCGTATCGATCGCGCGCGTCAAGGATCTGAGTGGAATGGACAGTTGAAATCCGTTGTCAGATGACAAAAACTCCTCTTTGTGGTTCTTCTGAAGCTCAACAAAAGCAACAGGAGGCCTCAGCGGTCTCAAGGCCTGTGTTGACGCCATCTTCCATTGTTGTTTTATCTCTCCTGTTGAGTGGGAGCAAAAGAGGAAAACGGAGAGCCCGGTGGCACAACAGATGGCATCTCAAGCCCCCCCCCCGTTACCCCCCTCCCCCCCCCCCCCCCCGAGCCCACTCAGTGACCGGTGCCATGCTGCCACTCTGGGGGCGCCGCCACTGTGAGGCAGAATTCATTAGCGGGATCAGGCCGGCGCGCGAGGAGGTCTGAACGCACGACGGGGCTCTCGGAACGCGGCGTTTTTCCGGCGTCATTTCCTTCTTTTTCAAAGGGGGGAGTTAAGGGTTCGGTGCCAGACCCCGCACCCAATCATTTTTTTTTTCATTGGCCCCTTTTTGGAGCGTCACGACTTTTAATTGGAACGGAATAGCAGCTGCCTCGTCGACCGTCGTGTGTTTATTTTCCGATGACCTCTCCACGGCTCGAGAGTCGAGGGGGGCAACAGAAAAAAAAGCTCATCCCGTCCCCCGCTTGAAACCCACTCCGGGTTGCGTTTCAAGCGCACTCCACAGGTGTTCACCCCCTCCGCTGTCTGGCAGGAATCAGACGCACTTCACACCCTCAGCCCACATCTGGCGTCGTCTGCTGTGTTTCCATGTTGGGGATCTCAAATTGGCACGGGATGAGCACAGTTGGTCAGCGCTATTTCCGTCCGCCGTCAGTCTGCCCGGCCTGTTTATCTGAGCGTTCGAGAACAATTTAGTCCCCGGAAAGCGAGAGGAGCTGCAGCGATGTTCCTTATTACATATTCCCCCTGAAGAAGTCCACACTGTGTTCCCTGAAAACTCTCTGGCTCCCAGAGACAGACTGACTGACTCCTCGCTCTCCTACGAACAACCTGAGCAGAATAGCAAGGAGGCAGGCGATGCACATGGTAGAATATGGGAGTATAGTGACTATTTTATTCCGACAGAAGCTTCTCGTATTTGTCGTAAATTAATCTGGGAAACAAATCTAACAAACGCATCAGATGTAGCAAGTTGTTACGGCCTCACGTCCACAAGCAGATTGGACAAAATTTGATATTTTCTCGAATTACACAATGTTTCCCACCCAATAAGCCTCGGAGTAAATAATAATTTCCCCCGCATGCCTCTGTTTGGCTCACAGTGTAATCCATCCTGTCTGAATGTAATGCAATATGCATTATCTGTTTGCTCAGGAGGAGCGGAGGGCTGGTTCGGAAGTTCAGGTCCAACAGCACCACCCTCTGGCCGTCAGGGGGAACTGCAGGTGGTCTCCAGTCTCGTGTATGACTCATAAAAAACAAATTATGCATCCAGGATATGTGTATCAGTAATATTAGTGATTATTGAAAGTGTTGAGTGTGGAGGCTTTGGCTTGTCTTTCAAGCTCAAAAAAAGTCCCAAAAAATATATTAGGGCCCGTATTATTCAAATATTCTGGGATGTTGGAGGAGCTTTGCGACTGTAAGATAACTGCTGTACTCACTAGAGAGTATGAGGTGAATATCATGTGTTTCCAGGAGCTAGAAGACACAAAATCACACACCAAGGAGGCAGCGTGACACCCCCCACGGAGCCAGTCTGACACATGTCCGGAGAACAAACTCCTCAAACTCGTCTCCCGAGAGTCCGCTCGAGGGCCTTAAAAAAAGAAGAAAAGATCAAGTCAAGAGTTCTTCTGTGGTCTCCTCCCGTGCACTAGAGACACACACACACACACACACACACACACAACTATAGACCCACATCTGCACCCTCCTGTCTGTCACCGCTCACCGCGAGGGTTGCCACAGACATGCGCTGACATCACAATTAAACCGAGAACGCCCCGGCACTGCACGGTCATCCATCACATGCACCCCACCCCCAAACAAACACACACACACAGAGAGAGAGAGAGAGAGAGAGAGAGAGAGAGAGTCTTCCTGCATGCTAAGAGGGAGGTGTGCATCTCCTGCCGGCAGCTCACACAAAGCATCTTGATTGGGGGTGTGAAAATAAATTTTCAGCCTCAATTGGGCCTCCGGTATTCTGCTCCCCTTGAGTGGATTTTCCACCGAGATAAAAGAACAATATGCCTCTTCCATCGCTGCCTTTTTTATTTATTTTTTGCCCTTTCTGACCAGTAATATCAATATCGTACTTTCCCTGCTAAACCCCCCCCCCCCCCCCCCCCCCCCCCCCCCCCCCCCCAAGTGAGTACTCAGCCATGCCACAGAGGTGCAGATAATTTCCTGAGCATCAAGGAAGATGCCCTCTCCGGGGGCCCCTGGCGCTCTGCAGGCCCCCGGCCCCCGTGCTTCTTGATCTCATCAAGCGAGCACGTCCGCCTCCATTAGTCTCCGGCATTGTGCTCGAAATTGCTCTGACTTGTCGGGCGATTACCTCAAATGAACAATTAGGCGGCTGGCTGTCACAATAACTTGCTCCCCGTCTGTGAATTGCCTCGACCGGTTTCTTAACGGCTGCTGCCGCCATCAAGGTGCTCCAGATAAATGATCCATTCTGGAGGGGAAATGTCAGCTCGTAGAAAACTCGCGATGAATCGGCGCGCATGCATCTATAGTGGCATACACTGTGATGGGATGACGAAGGAGATAATGCCCGCTGTTGGACAATGAATATACGCTGGCGGGGGAAGTTCCTATTGGGAGATCGGTGCATGGCGAATGCGTATTTTTGATTGGAGTGGAAGTTATGTCAAATGCAGCAGATTCTTTAGGGGAGTTTTGGATGAAATGTACAGCATGTAACCCCCGAACGTTGGAGTTCCCCTTCATCTATCCAACTTCCAAAAAGGTGAACTGCGTTAGTATTTAGCCTCTCCGTTGCAGGTCCAGATGATATTTCCTCTTCCTCTTTTTCTTTCTGTGATATCTTATTACGTGAACAACAGAATGCCTCGACAACCAAATCACAAATGTGTTCAGCAGAGGCAGAGAGCCACGGTTACTAACGATGGTACTGTGTGTATTCAATCCCCCCCCCCCCCACCCCCACCCCGGTGCCCCAGCCGGAGCAAATCTAGTCCGCTCCGATTGGTCTCAGCCACGGTGGGCAAGTCCTCAGGACGCATCTCTACGAGGCCTGAAATGAAGTCTCTGTTTGTGTGCATGTTTTTTTTTTTTTTTACGAGAGCGCGTGCCTGTCTACCTCTACGCCAAGTTATAGGAGAGCCTGCCCCCCCCCCCCCCCCCCCCTCTGCAAAGGAAATCCTGCATCAGCGGCGAACCAGATTACCGATCAGAGCGTGACCAATGTCAGGAAGCGCCGAGCGCAGTAATGCGGCCTAATGGCGAGACAAGCCAGAGACTCTTTAATGGTAATGAATACACAATGTGAGCCCAGGGCGGGGATGGAGTCGTGACCAGACTGGAGAAGGGAGGGCGAGAGACAACCACGGTGTGTGTGTGGGGGGGGGGGGAGGAAGGAGAGACACCTTACACAGTGAATCAGCTGGGATGCGCCGCAATGTGATGATGATTACGTGCAAAGATGGAGGAAAACCTGAGTTTCAAAGTTCCTTCTTGACCTCAAGACCTCAGGATCCAGTCAGTAACCATTCTGTATGTGTTGTTTAGGAGACTTTAAGGTTATACATATTCCAATCAGCTGCTAAAGGTGACATTGATTTGGCAAATGTCCCCATTGCTAAAAGCTAGAAGGAGCATTTGCTTGATATGATACCAATACTTTGCGTATTTATACTCACATGCCTTTCATTTAGTATCAAAACATTTCCAAAGAAGCTAGTTAGATTAGTTCGAGTGTGTGTCTCGGATTTTCCTGCTTTCCAAGCTCCCGCTGGTTTGCATTCATGTCTCTAAAATCAATTCCCAGAGTCACACACACACACACACACACACACACAATTTTCACGCAATATGCAAATCAAAAGAAAGCAGCGGCCACCGGGGAAGCACTGAAAACAAATTGACAGTTTTTTCGGAAACGCAGAGATAAGCCGTCGTGTTAATGACTGTAAATTAAATGCGTCATTCCGCCCCCAAAATAAATTTTGACGTGAAAAATTTATTTAAGTAAGCGTCTCAGGTAAACACAGAAGAACCGTAGGGACGTGGCGAGAGAGAGGGGGGGGGGTGCAGCTGAGCCTGTCTGGTAGTATTTCTCATTTACTGTCCCTGTCTGACTCGTGTGATGGTTCCCGGCCTGCGTGTAACCACGGCGTCCTTCCGTGGCAGGGCCAATAAAAAATAAATAAAAAAACGGAATTAAACACGACCAGAGCGGCGCTTCGCCTTCCTCGCATCCTCCCCCCTCCGCGGCAGACTGTCAACGGGCTTCCTCGGCCTTTATCCGCCTCTCCATTCACTTATCTCCACGCCGTTCGGGGGCGGGTGTGGGGGGGGGGGGTCCACGCCCGGTTCTTGTTGGCATTTCCATTAGCGAGCTGGATTGTGGCCTTCGGTGCGTGAGTCTGGTGTAGACGTGTTGGGGGGGAAGACAGTGAAGAAATAGTATGTCCAAAATAATCTCTTTCGGTGGCGCCACTATCTGAATGAAGACTGACACGTGTTGTTATGCTGCCGTGTGCGTTGCGGTCGCTCCTTCCGTAAAGCCTTTCGGGCTGAAATATCTCAACTTCTCGAGGTCATTAAATTCCTTCTCGATATTCAAGACCCCCTGACGGTTCATCCGGAGCTCCACCGGGAGGTCAAATCGTTACTAACCCTGTAAAAATATACTTATTGTGCATCCAAAACCTCCTGATGTTCCTGTTAGCCTTGCCTGCATTTTTAGCGCTGATTAGCGACAGCTAGCGAGCTAACACGCTAAACCAAGACGCCAAACATGTTAAACATCATACCGACTAAACGCCGGCACGTTCTGACAGCGGCATTAAGCTCCAAGCCACTCGTGACGCAATAACTCATAATTTAAACATGTTATTCCTAACATTTCTTTTCTTTGGCGCAAACGGGCTTCCGTACCTCCGATGTTTCGCTACGTCATCCATGCAAAAAGATGATTGCAGTGTCTCATATTGACATTTAGGAATGTTTCTGTTATACCAAGAGTATTTATCCAAAGGTGTGAAGGCTTAGGAGTGACTAAATGACCCTAAACACATGCAGCTTTTCTCACCAATATTTACTCATATCTCTTCCTTCCTATCGCGCCCTCCACGTCATTCACTCCATTGCTTCCGATAAGATAGT
This sequence comes from Cyclopterus lumpus, assembly GCF_009769545.1. Taxonomy (NCBI): domain Eukaryota; kingdom Metazoa; phylum Chordata; class Actinopteri; order Perciformes; family Cyclopteridae; genus Cyclopterus; species Cyclopterus lumpus. The sequence goes on from NC_046967.1 coordinate 10,513,589, forward strand.
GAATACAGAGGGGGGTGTCATGTGGAAACAAGATGGACTCCAGATAGACTTAAAACATACAGATCTCTCCAAGTCTCTGTTCGCCTTAGGAAATCCATTATGCGGATGATTACCTTCTGCTGGTGAACCGAGCGCCGCCGACGGCAGTCAAAACACAGTCACATTAGCATGCAGCTCAGAGCTCACGCGGGCTATTGGATCCTATCAGAAGGTGAATCTCTCAGCCAAATTGATCTGTTTCAACACACATCCCTAGATTACGTTCTACAATAGATTAGAGGACTGCGGAGGGGGGTTGGGGGGGGGGGGCATTAGCAGGTGTTCTCCTTTGTCAGCAGAATGGTGAGAGAGTGGAAACTCCACGTCCGTTAGATGCTGCTTTAGTCTCACTGTTAAAATCATTTTGGTTTTCCTTGGACAGAACGTACAGTACGGACGCGGAGAGGCGAGCGCTCGTCTTCGATGTGTAAGAAATTAAACTGCGCCGCTCGCTCGGGCCTCGCGTTAGTTGTCTTTGATCCAAAGGAAGATAGAAATAAAGGTAAAAGAAAATGAACAAGATATAGTAAGTTATAAAGTTGTTTTTCAAAGCATTTCTAGTCACTGCGGTGGATCCTTTATAAAAAAAGAAAATGACCAAAAAGATCTTGGGATATTGAAGATTTCAGAGATGACGTCACTTTTAAAGTCAGGGTTGCATTAATGTCGCGCAAATCCACAGTCATCTTATAGATGAGCAGAGAAAAGCAGTTCCTGCATGGGCGATAATGTAAAATACATAGAACGTCCTTCCATCTGTTCTCTTGCATCGTCAAGACAGTATCTTTCATTTCTTACCTTCCATCTATGTGTACACGCCCCATTAGCCAGCATCTCGCCGGCTCGTTCCCCCGCATTTTTAATGCCGCGGTTTACTGCCAAGCGGCCGCCCGGTCAGCCTCGTGAATCACAGAAAATGATGAGGTGGAGGCGGCTCAGAGACCCCCCCCCCCCCCCCCCCCCCCCCCCCCCCCCCCCCACAGAAAATGGATGTCCTATATTTGAGCCACTTGAAGGGTGCATTTAACCAGCCAGAAAACCTTAACTACCTTGAGTTATTCATGCTCCGAACCTTTAGTAGCTCCTTATGTCAAGACACTTTTTTTCCACCGTAAAAATTCCATTCGGTGTAAAACCGCGACTTCCCTCGAGGAAGACGTTGAGCACCATCGACTTTTTCTGACCCGCTTCCATTTTTTTCCTTCTTTCTCAAGCCGTCTTAATTTGCAGTCATCGCTTGCGAGCATGACTAATAATGTCTTTTGCTTAACTGGCGAGGGGGAGATAAGTAGACGAGCATCTGAAATCAATGGAGGAGGATTAAGGAGGACCGTGGAGCTTCCAACTTCTCTATTCAGACTCCCCCGAAAACGAAAAACACATGCGCCTCCACACAGCACCCTGAAGACAGGGGGTGGGAAATACCTTTAGGCTGCACCCCCCCCCCCCCCTTAAAAAGAACACTGTGCATAATAAGGCCATCATTTCACATCTTGATGGTTCACATTTCATCAACTCCATCTCGAGACTCACTTTGATGTTTATTGGCTGCGTATGATATAATTGGACTATTGTTTGGATTCTTATCATTTGGTTTTGCTTGTCGTGCGAGGGGGGGGGGCGGGGGGAGATGACCGCGCCGTACATCACGCGGAGGAACACAGGTGGGACCTTTTAAAGCTGACATTTCGGGTTTCAATTAATATATGCTGGGGGATTATTATGGATGTGCAACCTCAGCAAGGAATTGACTGCCCTCAGCTAGGAAAATTACACTGCGACGAAATAATAAAAAAAAAAAACATGTCTGATTTAAATACATGCCCACCTCGGACCCCTCGGTGCGAGTCTGGAATGTGCCGCCTCTACAGGTTTTGAAGTGACATCACCCCGCCGGCGTGTGCGCCTATAGCAGTGTGTGTGTGTGTGTGTGTGTGTGGAGGGGACAAAAGAACAGTGTGGATCCAAGCAGAGAGAGAGGGGAAATAAAAGAAAAAAAGATAAGCTAGGAGGATGGAATAAAAGGGAATTGATGTGTGTGTGTGTGTGTGTGTGTGTGTGTGTGTAGAGTACGCATATTCACTCCATTCATAAGTCTCTCTCTTGCTTGTAAGCATCTTCCACACATGCACACACACACACACATCTGGCTGGCATAGGTACACTGGCCTATTATATGGCAGTGATGCGGCTCCGCCACTATCCCAGGCCTTGCTGACAAATGTGTAACGTATAGGGGGCCTTGTGCTCTCTGTGCTGGAATTCAATTAGGATGCCTCGACAGTAGGGGTCTGCCTGGAATGGGATGGAGGAGTTAGAGCCCTGTCATATGGGCCCAGTGGGGCGGCAAGCCTCCACTCTGTCTGCCTAATGCTGGTGTCACAGCCGCAGGGAGAAGCACACTGCCTACAGGGCTCCCACCGACGCACTTTATTTGTTTATTTGTGTCTCTTTTTATTTAAAAACAGCTTCTTTTTTTTTTTTTGTCCGCCGCGGCTTGCAGATGTATATATACATATATATAGGTATTCGCCAGAAATGTAATTCACGAGAGGCTTGATAGGCAAACCACCAAAAAAAAATGTTGTTGTGTTCATTTACACACCAAAAAAAAAAAAGAATTGAAAGTCTGCAGAGAACAAGATGCCAAGCAAGTGCCTCAGTAAGGCAGCCTGAGTCCTCTCCTCAAACAGCCGGGCACTGGAGCGTCCACCGAACATGAAACAAAATGCATTTCCAGCTACAGAATAATACACATTTAGTGCACTTAAGGTGTGTGTGTGTGTGTGTGTGTGTGTGTGTGATTGACTATCATTATAATGAAGGAGCATCTCAGTCAGTGCAGAGGGGGTCTTTGCAGCCATCGTGGATGCATTTCCCCCCGATTGCCCGACTTCATGCCCTAAAATACATGCTGGAAAACCAAAGCAAATACCAGTTCATCAAAACTCGCTGCTGTCACTCTGCTATCAATGAGAGAGCAATATAACAATTTGATGACTCGCACTGTTGTCGTTGAGAGGCATTCACATTTCAAAGTTCTGTTCAGATTTGAACAATAAACTATAAAGAGTAGTTTCATGCTTTGAATTGCCATAAACGGGGCGTCCCGCTGAAGACAATTCACGCTTGAATTTGGGTAAACCGCGGTAGAATGTTCAGCCTGCAATTTGCCGCGTCGACTCCGAGTGGAGCCCCCACCTTCTGCTCCTATTTGCCATTTTCTTGCGTAGTCCTCCTTTGTGCCCACACCAAAACATCACGCCCTGTCTCCTTTAACCTCCCTCTGATTGGCGCAGCTGCCGAGCGCCATATCTTTCATTTCGGCCGTGTCCGCGAGCCGAGCCAAACAACTTTTCCCCGACACGGAGGCCTGGATCGGGCGGCGTAATCAGGGATAGAAACTCGGAGGCACACGTCGGCTTCAAGACACTCGACGTGGGGCACAGAAACGTAACCAGGTAGAGCTATTCCTCGCACCGTCCTCGCCGTCCCACCCCCCCCCCACCCCCGACGCCGAGGCCCTCGGCGGGGTCGGTGGCCTTGCCAGCCGTGACTCAATCAGTGAGACAATCAGTCCGGGGCCGCTGGTCCTGGATTAAGGCGGGGGCTGTGTAGGCTGTGGTCGAGAAGGTGACCGGGGGGGGGGTGGGGGGCCCAGCGGGAGAAGGGACAATCACCGACCCAGCACGGGCCCCACACACCGGGCCGCTAATCGGCCATTATTGAGTGCAATCACGAAAGAGGGAGGCCCATCAGAACGAGAGAAACTAAAAGACGCAGCAGCAGTCGGACAGAAACACTTTAGGGGGGCGAATGTTTTTAAAAAAAATAAATAAAAGACCACAAAAAACAAAACCAATGGAAAGTTCCACGAGTGAGCTGCAAGCTCCCGGTACTCGGAAGGGAAATGGTGTTTCTCAGCAGACAGAAAGTGGAACTTTACAATGGGCACAAAAGAAATATGATATATTGTATTTATCTAATATTCAATATTAGATAAATTGGCATATTTTTGGTCGCAGGCAACGGGCATGTGAATAAAAAATGATATAGTTGGAATAAAAGTTTTTACAAACATACCAAATGTTAGTTTTCCTTTAAATATTATGCATTTGGGATCATTAACACAAGAGCTCTTTTTAACTGTACCTGATTGCGTTGCTCTCCACGAATGAACGCGCTCAACAACGGCCGTTTTGTTATAATAACTGGCAAACGTACAATTACAAGACGCATTAGCATCCTCTGGAAGAGAAGGCGGACGCACAAAAGAGACGGACTGAATACACGAAGCAAAATTACTCTTTGATTGTCACGGACACACAATGAAGTCTTTTAGCGGTTTCGCAGACGAGATGGAGGTCTGGCGTTTCTATCTCGGGGGTCACCAGAGGTCACTTCAAATCACACTTTAATTCAACGGAAGATGACAGCCGTTACACACACACACTTTGTATCGGGTTTAATGAATATTTAGTGCAACGACATGCGAGAGATGATTTCTTTTCACTCGCTGTTTGTGTGGAAGGTGGCGCTGGGAGACGTTGTGTATGTATACTCAAACGAGGAAGAGACACCAAATGAGCACAAGCAAAAATAAATGACGATAAAAAGGCGACAAAAACAGCAAAAATACAACTAAAAGATGCTAAATAGCTGCAAAGAGAAACAAAAAGACGACAAAGAGAAACAAAAAGACGACAAAAACAGCAGAAATACAACAAAAAGATGCAATACAGCTGCGAAGAGACACAAAAAGGCGACAAATACAGCAAAAATACAACAAAAAGATGCGAAATAGCTGCAAAGAGACGAAAAAAGGCGACAAAGAGACACAACACAACAACAAAAAGATGCAAATCGATTACAAACAACACAAAGAGATGCGTAACAACTACAGAGAGACACATAACAGCAACATAAGGATGCTAAAGAACTATAAAGTCTGCGTGTCTTGCTTCGTTGCAGGAGAGGGGGCGGGGCCCATTTTCTCATACTGCGCCTATGGGTGGAATATTTGTTTGTCAACACATTTATTGACACTTTTGATTTTGAGCGTGTGCGCGTGTGTGTTCCAGACTCGTATATCCTCTTCAGCAGCAGTCTCAGGCTTAGTTTGGTCCTTTTTCCTGGCAAATATGTAGATTTTAAGTTGGGGTGGACGGCCACGGTTCGATTGCTGAAACATTACCCGCTGGAACCCGGAAATGAAATTAAGAAGACGGCCGATGAAGGATGACTGTCCTCGCATGAGATCTGTGAGTTATGACACGCGTCGGCGCTGCTCCCAACGCGTGGAAAAACAATTGCCATCCCGAATATCAATCAGTCAAACTAAATGATGAATTGAATGACTTCGGATCAGTCCATCACCGGGCGTTATCCATTTGAGAAAGGCCAGTCGTCTCCCGTGACGCAATGTCCTTTCGTTGGACTTTGTTCTCCGCCTCTCGCCTCCCGGTGCTTTTGTTTGTCATGTACACACCGTCGCCTCTCAGTGTAAGTACACCCGGGGACAATAGGCGGAGATAAGGCTCCTCCAGTTGCTTTTGTATCGGCGTCACTTCCCCCGGTCCGTGTTCTCACACTGGGGAGGGGGGCTGGGGACGAGATATCCAACCGCCTGGACAAAGACGGAGGCCTACAATCCCCATGGCGGTTATCCTCCGACTGGATGTATTCAACCACGTGATGCCACACTTATCATAATTATAGTATTTCAACCGTTTCCCTTTTCTCTCGTGACGTTTTGTGGTCAAAAAAAGGCACGTTAAACGCAGGGGGGGGGGGGGGGGGGGTAGGCACACCTCTTCCTCGCTCATTATTGATGAAGGGGTCAGGAGCAGAGAGCGAGAAACACACACAAGTTTAGCTTGGTGGGGAAAGCATTTAATGTTACTATTCTAATATCTAATATGCTTGTTATGCCACTTGCAGCCGGAGAAGGAAAAGTTATCTTCATCTCCCTCCACTGGCTTTAAATACGGACCACGTTGCACAAAACTTGGAATAACATGATTTACAATTCTCCAAACAACCGCTCCAATTAACACCGGACCACCGTGGCCATCTGCAGAGTCTGGTTTTTAAAACAAAAACAAACAGACAACCACATGACAATAAAGCGGCTCCCAGGCCTCCGGGCCGGAGCCTGGACTACTAGCAAAGGGGTCCCTTCTCTCTGCAGGGGAGCTGAGGCAGAGATCGCCCCGCCAGCCTTGTGATTCCCTCCACGTTGCTCTGATTCCCAGCCACTCGCAGATCAATAGCGGCCTTTGAGCAAAAGTAGAGGCCCTATTGTGACTGCTAAGCTATACGGCGGCCATTGGTGCAGCTAAACCGTGACAGACTCACCCCGGCCTGCTTCTCCCATTAGTCAGCCTCCACGGGGTGAACACACAGACCCGAGGTCCCCTAATGGGAATTTAATGCACTCCGATGTACCTGCAGCCAAATAAAAAATAAAACGGACGCTGCTTTTTTTCCCCTCTCCGCCGCGGATGACTCACGGTGGATATTAGATCTCCGCAGTCGGCGGCGCCGGCGCGGATCATGAGTCTCTTTGTGTGCCGAAGCGGCTCCAAATTGGAATCGGGGGGCATTGAGTGCACTTGTGTGCCGCCGTTGGGTATCTGGCTTAGCGGAGGGATCGTTTCTTTTACCGGGGAGGAAGTGTGCGCTTATCACGGAGTGGTGTGTGTGTGTGTGTGTGTGTGTGTGTGGGCTTGGGCTTGGGCATAAGCATGTCCTCTGTTGCTCATGGAAAATGATGTTCCATGTTACCTGAAGAGGAGGTAAAGTCGGAATGGGTTGCAGATGTATTTTCCCACCATAAACATGCATTCACAGGAATTATTGTGCAATTCCAGCAAACAAACTCTTTCCACCGAAGCATCCAGCGCATGAATTATGTAAATGGAGGGAATGCAATCGTCCCGTACAGCCCAGGGTGTATCTACTGTGTAGCCTTTGCTTTTATTTTCCAAATGAAGTGTTTTTCTCCTGCCTGGCTGAAAGCCTTAATTGATTGAATTAGCCGCTCAATTTGACTTTCCAAACCGAACTTTCCCTTGAAGAATCCCCGTGTTTTAATGGTGTCTGTGCCCCGGCTCCAGCACACAGGCAAACGCTGTTTGTGATGCTCAACGCTTTGCTGACTGAATCAGCCCAGAAAGTTATTTTTTCTCTCATTTGTGAGGTGCGGGTCTCTGCGGTCGCTCGGGGACCTACGAAGCGGCGTGTCTCCGCGGGTCGCCGTTCCTCGTGCGATGGTGCTTCATCAGCACTTCCAGTAACGGCCTGCTATTCGGACCACTGGGCCGTGCTCTCCTTGTGCACTGGCTCTCCAGCTATGCAGAGGGCAGAGGGCCCGGCTAGCTGGCGGCCTTAACCCCCGTGAACCCTCCCTCGGACACACACACACACACACGCACGTGTGTGTACTCTGAGGGCGGGTGGTGGGGGGGGGGATGAGTATAAACATGACAGTATCGACAGGTCCCCGGGATGGCCCCGGCCTCGTCTGCCCCCCCCCCCCCCCCTTCCAAGCTGCCGGGGGTTTCGTAGTGACCCCGTGTGCACTTCTGTCCGGCGTGTATCGAGCGCCCGCGACACATGAAGCCGTCGTGGCGTGATGAGAAATAAGCGCCGTCAGCCCACATCTGGATGGAGGAGAGGGGGACGCAGGGAGGCTTGGACCAGAGAGGAGAGGGGCCACGGAACAGAGGGGGGGGGGTGGGGGTCAAAGGGCAGTCCGCATGGCAGCGCAGCGTGATTCATGCGCCTGCAACCGGACCCGGGGTTTGTTTCCTTTTCTTTTTTCTTTCAAAAAATCCCACTTCTGTTGCATTGGCTTTGTCGCCTGTCTGCTGACTAATACGAAAAATAGTGATTCAAGCTCCAGGACAGGATGTCCACGTCATTAAAAAAAAAAGAAGCCTGTTCTGGTGTCGGGTAGATCTGGAGACGCTTCTTTTTTTGATCTGAAACTCCTCCATATTCGTCTTTCACAGAAGAAAGAGACAGTAGATACATGAATTCATAGACGGGTGGTTGGATTGATGGATGGAGGTGTGTGTGACAGATGGGTGTCAGGTGGATGGATGATCCGCAGACAAATGGGTGGATGGAGGTTGATGGATGGTTAATTGGATGGACGGAGTGATGGATGCTGATGTGGACGCGTACGCAGAAAGATTACACAAATACATACAACATTTTTAAAGTTACATCTAATATCTCCCTCCGTGCTTCGTCCTTTGTCTCGCAGAAGAAGCGCTCCGCCGTCACTCCGGAAAAATTACAGACAATTAACTTTAATAGCGCGTGAACACGCTGTTGACAGATGTGCGCGTGACAGGTCATCTCATGGGAGAGGCGGTGCAACAACGCCCGACGCCGCGTGGATCACGTCATCGGTGGCATACTGAATGAGAACCGGGAGCCGCGCTCTTTATTCCCGGTGAAATCAACCGTTTGCAGCATTGTGCACGCAGCTTTAAAGCAGCCTTTGATTTGCTTCTCTAGCTGTGATGTGTTCAGGCTAATGGGATTTTGGAACGACGAGTCTGGCGCAGCGGGGCCTTCTAACTCACAGAGGGGATTCAGGTGGTTGTGCCTGTTTGCCGACCGGTTAGCCGAAGTATCTGAGAGGGGGGCCGCAAAGAAACCTCAGCTCCGCACAATCGTGCGCCGCCTCTCAAGTGCGTGAAAACAAATCGTGCAAAGCTGCGTGGCGTGCATGCGATATTTCACTTTGTGGGTCAAAGGTCAAGGTCACTGGGAGCTGCCATAACTCGAGGATGGATTTGGTAATTGTACACAAAGCGTTTGAGTCTTTGTTTTCTTTGATAACTTTCGTGGCGATGCCTCAGTTTGTTGCAGGCCAATTTGATTTCTTACCGTTTTTGATGTTTCCAGCTCTCCGGTCAGCAGGTCGGCTTCAAACCAGGTTTTGCGGAGCCCCCTCAGACCCCTCAGACCCCTCACCCCCCTCCTTCATTGCTCTGTAACATCCTTCCCCTTCTTGTTGTTTTTTTCCTGTGGACAATTCTCTGCGTGATTTCTAGATTTCATCTTTTTTTCACCTCCAGCGGCTTCATGACCCAGCTTTGTGTGTGTGTGTGTGTGTGTGTGTGTGTGTGTGTGTGTCTGTGTTTTTGATTGTTGTTCACAGAATCCGGGCCTCCCTCCACGCCGGAGATCTTATAGGGTGCTGAGTGGGCGAGGAAAGATGGACGGGTGGCATGGCGATGGCGGTGGGTAAGTTAGGTGTTGTTGGGGAGGCCTGGTGGTCTCGGACTCTGCACAATCAGAGCGGTGCCTGGTTTTAATGAGGAGCCTGTTTGTTAAATCCACTCAGGGAGGATGTGCAAGTGCTTAGCATTTGCTCTCTAATTAGGAAAAGCTAAACAGTCCCTATTGCTGAGGATCAGCCATTAGGGGGAAGCGGAGGCACTTCGGCGCGGCTGTGCACGGGGTGCAGATTGCTGGGCCAAACACTCGAGGAAGGGGGGGGGGAGAGAAAAAAAGAAACAATCTAATACAGAGTTATTGTCATCGCAAAAAATATTTTTTGTTCTCCCCCGCAAGACAGGAATCGATTCAAACAGTCATGGCGACGATAAAGAAACCAATCAAACGGCGTGTCGGCAGTGCAGCGGGCGTGAGGGGGGCTCAAGTCACTGCAAGGAGTCCACCTAGTGGTCCTGAGCAGAACTGCAGCAAGAACATCCCTCGTCTGAACGGAAGCTGAAACTGCAAAGGTGTCGACCGTTTCGTCCTCCTCCTCCTCCTCCTCCTCCTCCTCCTCCTCCTCCTCCTCGTCACCATCATGTGCAATTAGCAAACAGCGGTGTGGTCACGACACACACTGTAACACACACACACTGTAACACACACACACTGTAACACACACACATTGTAACACACACACACTGTAACACACACACACGGCTCCTCTTCATCCGCACAACGAGCGCCTCCCTGATCACGCGGACCGCCGTTAAAGTGCAAGAAGAGGCGAACGCTTTCAAGATTAAGACCCTGATCAAATTTTTATAACTCGATTTTCGGGGAGAGAGGGATTGCCGTGAGAGGACTGCGGTGTGTGTGTGTGTGCGTGTGTGTGTGTGTGTGTGTGTGTGTGTGTGCCTTCGTACCTCATGGCCTTCCTCACACACACACGCATGTCTCATGAATGACAACCATATTCTCCCTGACAACTGAGAACGCTCCCTCTGCTGTTGCATATTTCTCTGGTTTCATAATTGTTCACGTTAATTCATATTGTCGGACCCTCTTAGACCAAAAGAATGACACGTACCCTTTCTTATATGCGTCATATGTGTTCCGTGTGAATCTGAATAGAATAATAATACAAGACGATTAGTTGATGTTGCATACTGGCTGTTTTCCCATATATAACGATGCAATAAACACCTTTTTAATAAAGTGCACGTTACAGTACATAAACCTGAGTGTTTTATTCCCACACGGTGGCTGTTTCATCCTCTCAGGATCCAGATGTCGTGCTTCTAAATGGGATCAGACCACGCGGCGCCTTCGCCACTCCGTGTTTGCTCGTCGTGTCGCGGACTTCTCATGTCTCCTTCCCCGTGATAGAAGATATTACAGTGAGGGTGGCATCCTCACCAGCCTCCTCCCCTTCAGGTTGTACCTTCACGGCTGTCCTTCTCCCAGACAGTTGACTGTACGCTCGACTCCAGACTGCGAGTATTTTTAGCGCCGTCACAGATGGAGGCCGTGGCCAGCATGTCATAGACCAGAATGTTCTTTATCTCAGCTGTCACTCTTCTTTTCTTTTTTTTCCCGGGACCAAAATGGATCTCGTCCACTCGGGAGTCGGGGGGGGGGGGGGGGGGAAGTTTGCTGATATCCAATGATGACACGTGCAGAAATAACAGCTTTGTCCCGTGCTGTGACCGACCCAGGCTTTAGCCACGGCCTAACGCCGGCCTGTGCGCCTCTACGTTCAAGGTACCCGCTGGTGAAAGCCGGAGCATGCACAGCGAGGGAGTGTCCATTTGATTCCCTCTCAACCTGCAAGCAAAGTGTTGGCCAGCAGAGACCAGGAGGACTTCTTTCTTTAGAGTATATACGCCGCAGGCTACGACTGGGGGGGGGGGGGTCAAGTGGTCGGCTTTGTGCATCGCAGTTTGGAGTCTGCAGAGACTCCTTGGCAGCGTTCACACACTGGAGCAGCAAACCGGACTGGGGGGGGGGGGGATGTTGACATAAAGGAGGAGGCGAAGAATGATCCGAAGTTTGGTTTGTCCGATTGTGTTCAGGAGTTTTCTTTTGGTTACATCTCCATTACCACGGCAAAAAGGTGTTTCCATCTAGTTCACACTAAACACTGGAACCATTGAGTATTTTTAAAGTGTGCCGGCATTAGTTCATATTTTCTCATCAACGCATCTCATGAAGAGACTAGAAAAAACAACAATGCATGTCTCTCAAGCCCATTTGGTCTTTAAAAAACGACCCACAACAATAGTTTCATCTGTTCTTAACCAACACTAGTTTTTTACAAATGGTACTCAAAAAGGAGTAAGTGCTGCATTTGTTGGGGACTATTTTAGGCCGTGGATTGATACACATGTGGTGCACGCATATGTGACTCAAAATTAACCTCCCAGACGCCGTTAGCTTGGCTGTAGACGCTTAGTTTCTTTAATGGCTCCAGGACATCAATGGAGGTCTACGGTTACACAGACAATACCTGTATAGGACCAGTTTGTAGTTCTCTTTTGTGTTCTTAAGAGACGACAAATAAAATGAAAAATGTGCGATTCGACGAGCGTGGACGTCAACAAATGATGATCAGTGTTTCTTCGCATTGATTTTACTTTTTAGTTTTCTCCATGAAACTGTTTATTTTTCAGGTCAATAACGCGTCTTTCCACAAAGAAGCTTGAATCAAACCCTGAAGGTCTCCTTCTGGATGGCGTTGCATTGTGAGCCTCATTTCGGCCTTCACCTGCAGCTCGGTCAATTGATGCGGACATGACGGGTCCCTTCGGACTGAAGGGAAATAGTGGAGCATAGACACAAACACACACACACACACACACATTAGCAGAGAGGTAAACAAAAGAGTGACATTGATGACTGTGGCGAATCTGGTGCTTTGGAACGATGTGATTGTCAGCTCCATCTGCACTTTCAAACACAAGGTTACGCAAGTCATTAACACGGGGAGCAAAAAACCGTAAGCGAAGCAACTCAATACGTTTTTGCATAATATCAAGAAAGAGTTTCCAAGGATTCAAAAAAAAACTCAGTCGACCAAAGCATTATTCTCTTTTTTTTTTGTAGGAAATATAATAGGAAAAGACTTTGAAGATTAATATTGTTTCTCACGCTTTTACATTTCAGTGAGTCCCGGAGGATTAATGCCTGCACTCTTGTGGGATCCCATTGGAGTGAGAATAACATATTCGGCCCGCAGTAAAGTTTAATTAGGACCGTGTTTTGTTTTTTTTCCGATGATTTTTACTCCGGAACAGAAAGCCGTCTAAAACCAGAGAGAATCATGGGAAGAAGGGGGAAGCGATTGAGTCCTATTAACAAAGAGAGAGGACAGTAATCAAGAGGATGGATCCCATTGCGAATAAGCGAGAATGTGGAAGACCAGCAGTCAGCCAATAGCGGGCCCCCGTGTTCTCCATGACTACCACAATGACCGTCACCATCCACAGGAATGACACGTTCGCAGAGGGTCAAGAGCAGATTGGTGGCACCTGACGTTTCCATGGCGCCGGCGTGCACGTAAACTGTGTTCCACCCCTTGGATCATGGATTTCCGCTTGTGTACTTGTTTGTGAGTCATTAGCGAGGCATTAGTTGTCTTAGAGCCGAAAGTCCACACATCAGGCACGAGAAACACAGATCAAGATATGCAAGTAGAAGGAAAGAAAAGCAGGTTGCATTCATCAATTAGAAGAGAAAAATCCAAAAGGCTCAAGAGCATGAATCCAATGTCAATAATCCCTCTTTTGTCTTCTAATATGAGAATGTGCCCCCTTTAGTTTGTCCGTATAAACCGAACCACCGGAAATAGCCTGATTGATTACGCAACCTTTGGAAACATTCATGTTTCGGGGCTAATGTCTGAGATTAGACACCTAGAGTGGTGCACCGAGGGGAGCCGACGTCTGTTTGCACACAGAACCTCCATGTCAAGCGGTCCCAAAATAGATCCCCTTTTTATTATGTCCAGGATTTGTTAAAAGGGGTCACGATAGCTCAACCTACGATCAGCGTAATCTTTTTCATATCCGTCTCCGACTCTATTAATTTACATGATGGCAATACAATTTATTAGTAGCACAATTTTATTACTGGGAGGATCCAGGAAGGTTTTGTACTTTCCCTTCAAGCTTGTCCTCAAAAATTATAATCTCTAACAATACTATAAACAGAGAAAACATACTATTGCTGGTTTAAAAAATACCCAACAGTGAATGGAGTAGTCAGACCGTATGAGCAGAGTGGTATGCGTTGACAATATTTTCATTACATGGTTCCCTCAAGATTTTATGCACATTTCACTTTGAGCTCCTTTCTATATTTATGCAAAATTCTCTCATCCAATTACATTTTTTTTTTTTTACTGGTGTTCTTCCAAGAGAGAGTGAGATAACTATTCTCGCAAGCAGTAAACACAGATCTAACGCAGCAATATCTTTCTTTATTTATGGCGTTAATCAGGGTGTGAACCCCCCCCCCCCCACACACACACATTTTTAATGTCTTCTCATTTACTATTAATTCTTAGTACTTTGCTGTACCCCTTTCTGTCTGATGGATGTGATTCTTATATTTATATATTTTGTTTCCCCACATTGCCAAAGCAAATTCATCCAATTGTTGTTTCTCTTCCAGGAGGGGGGGTGGGGAGCTGTTGTAATACCGCCGCGGCAGCAGGGGGCAGTAGCGCGCAGCCTAACGCCACTTATCGCCCTCAGGAAAATATAACGACGAGGAAGATTTTAGCATCAACAGTGCGAGACTAGCAGAGGTAACGTTCCCCCCCCCCCCCCATCATTGTTTGCTTTGTACAGCTCCATCTTAAACCCTTGACTTTCCACAGCGTTGCCTTATTTCACGTGTGTACCGTGTCGCGCGCCGCTACCGAGCCCCGAGTCGCCCGGGCGGACGCTCCTCCGTTAGCGTTAGCGTTAGCGGGTTTAGCTAACGGGACCAGCAGCGAGCTAAGCTGTCATTATTTTATGCGTATGTGGGTGTTTGTTCGCTGCAGAGGAGGCTTTGCTGCGTGATGTGGCCCCTGTAATCTGTTCATAAAGCTCCGCTAGCTCCCCGTTATTTAACGCCTCGCGCTCATCGCGCGCCTTCTGCCCCGCTGCGCCTCACGTTGCCTCATCTCTCCCTTTTTTCTTTTTTCTTTTTTCTTTTTTTTTGTGCAGATTTTTTTTTTTTCTTGGCCCAGTTATTTAGCGGTGCGGCCAGTGACAAAGCTTTGAAAAAAATGGACACGAGAGCCTGGAGGAATCCGTATCACGACTATGACGGCAACCCCGCGTCCACACAGGCGCTGTTTGACTGCCAGGGGAAGGTAACACCAATAAATATATATAAATAAATATATCTAATGTATGGGTTTGCACGTGCTTCGTGCACAGTGACCCTCATCATTGAACATGGTTGTTCTGTCTTCCCCCACCCCCCCCTCTCCCTCTCTCAGCTCACAGCGGAGTTCGCCCAGCGGCTGAGCAGCAAGATCAGCGAGCTGCTGGCTGTCATGGAAAACGGGCTGAAGTCGGCCGACCCGAGAGATTGCACCACTTACACCGGCTGGGCAGGTGATGGCACCGTTACGCACGCACGCACGCGCAATGCGTGACGACATATGGGTCTCTGTTCACGTGACTGACAAAAGGAGGTCACGCCTGATTTGTAATGCTCATAGCTGGCACTTTTTTTGTGTGTGTTGGTATTCCTTTTGTATGTACTCCCACGTATTTTATTTTTTTTCCAATGCTTATATTTTTCTTCACAATTTATGTTTTTTTTTGGGGTCATATTCAACGTTATGAGAGGCATCAAACACCCGCCCCATCTGGTTAAACTCTTGCTGCGTTAACAGTATTATTCATCTCGTTTTTAAAAAAAAATGTCACTCCAATATTTAGTTTATTATAATAATAGATGATCAATAAATGCAGAAAATATTAATATTTACAGAGCTGGAACTGGAGAGATTTGCATCATAAATGAATCTTTTGATCCATCCACAAACTATATATATATTTATTTATTTTTTGTTCAATTTATTAATCGACTCGTTTCCGCTACATTTAGATAAAATAAAATTGAAATTACAATATTAGTTCCAGTTTAAAATGGGGGGGGGAAACATTTCTGTTTTTGCATTCAAAGTTTTCAGCAACAGCATGTGTAGTATCTTTCCGTCCACAGGCATCGCTCTGCTCTACCTGCACCTCCACAACGTGTTCAGGGACGACTCCTTGCTCCAGAGAGCTCTGGAATACGTCAACCGCAGCCTGAAGTGTTTGACCCGACGTCATGACGTCACCTTCCTGTGCGGGGACGCAGGGCCCCTCGCTGTAGCTGCAGTGGTCTACCATCGCCTGCAGAGGGTGCAAGAGACTGATGAGTGCATCAACAGGTCAGTGTAGAACACGTTCACAAGCCTCTTAGGTGGAGATTGTCACATTTTTATTTCATACTTTTGTTAAATTCTCGCCTTTTTTTTAATTACAGTTATTACTCATATTACCGGCTAAGGATTAATTGATCCGGGTCAAAACTTTAAGAATGGTTTTATGTCAATTCCTGTGTTTTCTTTGCCGAGAAAAAAATAAATGCTGCAAACGGCTTTGTAGCTTGAAATGCATAAAATTGGCTGTTAATCAACTCTTAACTACTTAGAATATTCAATTTGTGTAGTATGCAAAGCTATTTTTATTATTTTACAGGTTGTTGCAGTTGGCTCAGATAAATATGAACATTTATAGTGACTAAATGTTAGCTCAAATTTGTGTAAATATATATATTTGTGTGTGTGTGTGTGTGTGTATATATATATATATATATATATATATATATATATATATATATATATATATATATATATATATATATAATGCTTGTTGCACCCGTGTCTTGAATATAGTTGCCCTTGAATGTCCTGCCGTTTGGAGAACAATAGGTTTTGTTTTCCAGTCTCGAGAAATAGTGTTTGGGAACGTGCTGCTTAAACTAAATGCTTGCGATTGGCCAGACCGTTTATCTGTGACCACTTTTGATTGGACGAACCTGGAGCATTACGCCGATCACAACGGGTGAATATCGCTCCCAGCGCTGTTGAATGAACTGCCAGAGGTTACAGGTCATCGTGGATAGGTCGCGGGTCGTGAGTAAAGGTTCACGAACTCTCTCTGCTCTCCCAGACTGCTGCAGTTTCACCAGAACGTGGTGAAAGGTGCCGGCGGGCTGCCTGATGAGCTGCTCTATGGCCGGATGGGTTTCCTCTACTCCCTCGTCTTCATCAACCAGCAGCTGGGGCAGGACAGGATCCCACTGCAGTACATCCAGCAGGTAAGAAAGAGAGTGAAAGTCCACGTTTATTCGTCGTTGCTGCCCCTCCAGCTATTTAGATTGAGCTAATTTGCGTTCATCAAAGTCAAATTCTCTAATCTATCTCCATGGATTTCTTTCAATCGGACAGATTTGGTGTGTTTTGTGAGGCAGGATGTGTTGTTCTCCCTCCTCAGATCAGCGAGTCCGTGCTGGTGTCAGGCGAGCACCTCAGCAGGAAGTTCCGGGTCCAGAACCACAGCCCTCTGATGTACGAGTGGTACCAGGAGCAGTACGTCGGCGCCGCCCACGGCCTGGCTGGCATCTACTACTACCTCATGCAGGTAAAGCGGGTCTCCTGTGTCCAGCTTGTGGGGCTGTTTTAGGCACCTAACTCTGTTATCGGCAGTATTTTATTACTTCTACTCGGCTCATTAATCTTGTCAGGAGCAGCATGTTGCTTGATAGATCTTCCTGAGATGCATGTGCGTGGGTGTGTTATCCGTAACTAACGATTGCTTTCGTTTTTGATTAACCTGACTTTTTTTATATTTCCAATAATTGACTAATTGTTGAATCTATTGATCACAGCCCGGCTTCGTCTGCGTGGAGGAGTACGTCCACAGGCTGGTGAAGCCCAGCGTCGACCACGTCTGCCGCCTCAAGTTCCCCACGGGGAACTACCCTCCCTGCATTGGGGACGACCGCGACCTGCTGGTGCACTGGTGCCACGGCTCCCCGGGGGTGGTGTACATGCTCCTGCAGGCATACAGGGTAAACACTCGAGGGAGTAATAAATCATGTTTGGTGATTTAAAGCCTTTTGTTGTGTGGAGAATAAGAAGAAAGTCACGCGGCCATCTTCTGGTGACGTTTAGGCCATTTCCGTTGTATTCTCAGCTAATATTGTGCGTATGTATTTGCCTGTAATGTCGAGGAGTTATCTTAGTTTGACACCTCCTCTCCCTCGTCCCAGGCCTTCGGCGTACCCCAGTACCTGGAAGACGCCCTGCAGTGCGGCGAGGTGGTGTGGCACTGCGGCCTGCTGAAGAAGGGCTACGGCCTGTGTCACGGTGCGGCGGGTAACGCCTACACCTTCCTGGCCCTCTACCGGCTAACGCAGGACCCCAAGCACCTTTACAGAGCCTGCATGGTGAGAGCGCGTGAATCGGGTGGTTCCGGATGCATCCGGGGAGCAGCCGTTTGAGTGGTCACGCAACTGGAATCCATCTGAATTGGTGTCCAAATACAATCGATTTCTCAGTAAAGTAAAATACACAAATCGGATAATGTTTTAAATGCTTAGAAGACGTCATTTTGTATTTCTTTGTTCAGAGGCTTTATGGATATTGTGTCTTTTTCCGACTTTGATGCAAGATGTGAAGGTAAACTTCGCTCGTATGACAACCAATCATAGCGCAGTCGGTTCAACGCCAGCCTTCAAATCAAAAAAATATTCATGAAATGGGAGAGGGGGTGGTAAGTGAGAGGCAGACCCTTTTATGTTTATTGACAATAGGTTGGTATCTGTCGGCATCAAAGCAGGGTGGGGGGGGGGGGGCTCTTTGGATGCACTCCAGGTGGCACGAGTCCCCCGTGTACGATCATTAATATGAATCTGTTGGTGGAGGATAGAAATGGACCCCTCAAGGCTCCGCCTCCTCCGTCTGGCGCTGTGGCCACAATCTGATACCTCGACACAGACGCTGGGGTCTCGCAGCTTTTAGTAGCTGTTGACATCGCCAGCTTTTCCCCGTTGGGGGGGGGGGGGGGGGGGGGTCAGCTGCAGTTCATTATTCTGATAGAATGGGAATGTTATTGTGACACCACCCCTTCTCTCTCTCTCTCTCTCTCTCTCTCTCTCTCTCCAGTTTGCAGACTGGTGCATGAACTACGGCAAACATGGATGCCGAACACCAGACACTCCCTTCTCACTTTTTGAAGGTAATATTTTGATGACATGCCCCACACACACACACACACACACACACACCATGATCTCATCTAATCGGAACAATCTTCTTTTTGAATGAAAGTTACCTTGAGGAACCTTTTAGCTGAAAAGGTCTCGATGTAACACCGATGCCTCTACGAGTCTACCTACATGTACAACATTTAAAAAAAGTTAGAGCGATATAACAGACTGTATAATCTTTTATTATTACGGCTATAGCATCGTTCTGTGTCTCCGTTGCGTTGTTACTGGCGCTGCCAACTCACTGCGTCACTTCCTGTTTGCAGGCATGGCGGGCACCATCTACTTCTTGGCTGACATCCTGCAGCCAATGAAAGCGAGGTTCCCGGCCTTTGAGGTCTAAAGGTTTCCCCCACAGGTAGTCCTCCCCGCCCCTCCCTTCCTTCCCTTCCCCCCCCCCCCCCACTCCACACTGTGGGAAAATATAACAAGGAGAAGACCCACACTTTTGCTCTCTGTCACACTCATGCATGAAAGCACCACATTCACAACAATCGACATTGTGCCATGTTTTTTCCTGCTCTACTTTACCGGGAACTTTACATGTTATTAACGGGATAAATCCTATACTCGCATCTCAACTACATCATTGTCTCAAAGATATGTCAACGGTGAGAGCTTGCCTCGGTTTTTCGTTCCTCTTTTGTGTATAAAATAATTAAATTCTGTGGCTGTTGCTCAGATTGTGATTTCTTTTTGAGGGTTTCAGCAAAAAGGAAGGAAACTAGTTTTCCGGCTGTCAAAAAACCATAAATAAAACAACAAAACATAACAAAATATTGTGTTTAAAACTAAATGGTGTTCAGCTAACACTCAGCAACTGTATATTTGCTAATCTGTAAGCTTGATATGTTAAAGACGGAAATGGATGCTTTGGTTTTGTTTTTGGTTTTCTTTTTCAGAGTCAACAGCAAAGCTAGTAACAACGCACTAAATATAATACAGTCCAAGCTGTGCCATGTGTTAAGGGATTAACCCCGGAGTGTAAACTGTTGCCTGTCCTTTGCACTGTCTGAGCAATAAACCATGTGTCTTTTTACAGCTGTCGCTCTCGTGCATTTCACTACTTTTTTGCTCTTGTTTTTGGTGGGCGGTTGTGCAGCGGCGAGGGAACGCCACACGGGGGCAGCGGCGAGTGCAACTTTCGGGAAATTAGTGTTTTGGCCTCCACCTGGCGAATTAAGTCCATCCCCTACCCCCCCCCCCCCCCCCCTTTCCCTTCCCTCGGTGACTTCATGAACAGATTGTTTGACAGTCCAACTGCACGCTGATCAGGCTCAAATTTCCATAATCATTGGCGATACGGTCCAAAAACTGCCCGTGGTGGGGAGGGGGTGAAGAATTAAACCCTGACGTGACGTAGAAGTGTCGGAGGCCCACGCATGTGTGTGAACGCAGTCTGAAGGCATCTAGCCGCGCGTTGCAGCGTCCATCCTCTGAAGTGCTACTCGGGTCTCTTCTCCAAATAAGGCTCACGTTGGCCCCCGGCCTGTGCGTTCTGTGTGACCTGACGCCAGCCTGGGTCTCGGGAGGGTCTGCGGGGGGGGGCTGTGGTACTGTACCGGGGGGGTCTGGAGAAGCGTTGGTTTTTCGTAGGAGAAACCGAGCACCTCCAGCAGGACTTGGGTGTA
Source organism: Cyclopterus lumpus (assembly GCF_009769545.1). Taxonomy (NCBI): domain Eukaryota; kingdom Metazoa; phylum Chordata; class Actinopteri; order Perciformes; family Cyclopteridae; genus Cyclopterus; species Cyclopterus lumpus. The sequence continues at coordinate 10,533,820 of NC_046967.1, forward strand.
AAAATAGGGCTCATCTGTCCAGGGGGGGGGGGGGGGGGCGTCCCGTACGTGTCTTTGCACTGCGTCTCACGAGGGGGGCCTCCGACTCTTTTTCCGTCCTGTTCCTTCAGCTGCAGGACTTCCATCGATGTGTTCAATGCGGTTCGTGAATCACAGAATCCTTCCTCTCTTAAAGCAAACGGACGAAGGAAGCTGGACATTCACCGCCGAAAAAAATATATATCAAAACGCATTCCTCCCATTTAATTATTGTTCTCTTGACTGCGTTTAATAATCGTGTGATTTGTCTCGTAATTCATGTATTAGTGCTGCTTGTTTTAATGAGCTTATTAATAAAACTTCATACTGAATATACAGTAGCCAAGAGGCTTGTGTGTGTGTGAACTGGGACACGCTGCATCTCGGTGTAGTTTAACCTCCAATGCATATGAATCAAATTCACTTTAAAAAAAAAAAAAAAGAAATGCCCCGTTTTGTGTTTTTTTTTACATTTTATTTAATTTTTTTAAGCAATTTTATATTTAAAAAAAAAAAAAAAAAAAATCTGAAATTATGGCAAGAAGAAACCCCACATTTTATGAGGACAAAGCTCACCAGAAATTGAATGCCATTCGTCACAACCCTGGAGAACAAGCTGTGACTGTAAAGTCAAAATGCTGTTTCCATATTCAAGAATGAAGTTTTTGTCAGCGTGGATAGAGTAAGAAAGAAAGTTCTTCAGTACGTTCAACAACTATATGGCAGGAACCTTTTATTTGTGTAAGTATGACCATTTTTGTAAGTGTTTTCCTATTTTCTCAATTTAGTTTGTACGGAGCAGTAGAAGAAGGGGGTGGAAGTTTTTTTTATTTATATTTATTTGGCATTTTCAGAATAGAGGTGAGAATAAAGTTTCCGCATTAGTGCCAGGCATGCGACTAAATGAATCAGGAGGATTATTTAAAGTCATATTGGACATTTCGACTTTTTAATTCTCAAAATGCACGGCACTAATACTCTTCCGCATGCATGGGACTGTTTTCAAGATGGAAATCCATCCGTATATTTAGCGTGTACTCATCTTCTGCATTAATAATACGCTCCTCTTTTTTTTTTTATTTTAATGTTGCCGTCAGCACCATGGAGAGCGCTGGTCATTTAACCGCCATCGATTGCGCAATCAAGTCTTTTACTTCTGGGTAACTTCGCCCATTATAATGATTTTTTATTTATCGCCTCAATTTCACCCCAATGCATTAGTTCTCAATATAACTTGACTTTGGGATGTGTCTATTAATTATAAACCATCTAAGAAGCAATCTGATGCACTGAGCCTCTTTTTTATATATATATCTATATATAAAGAAAGGTAATATCCATAAAGCTCACGCAGTCGTGTTATGAAAGTTGGTGGAATCGGCTTCTCTTTTCTTTTTTTTTAAAGTTTATTTCTTTTTTTCGCCACGCTGTTATTTAACCGTAAGAGGAGGAGCACACGACGTTTAAAAATAGCACCTCGTAAAACGAGCCCCTCGCGAGGTGGTCCGCCTTCCTGCGTTTTCAAGCTCCAACTTATATATGCATCTCCTCTGGGGGAAGAAAAAAAAAAAGAGGAACATTTCAATTTTAAGTACATACAAGTATATATTTTTCCCCTCTTTATGAAATAACATACAAACAAAACCCCGAGACACAAGACTTGAGTCTGGCCTTCCTAAAAATACCCCCGTCCCCTTCTAAAGGCCTACGCCCACCGCACCGGGCGTAGCTCTCCTTTCCATTTGCCCTAAGAAAGTTAAAGATGCTCCGGCGTGTCATCTGATCCGCCTTCATTAGCATACGTGACGTCACGCGCCCGGGATTAATAAGAGGGGGCTTTGACAATGACAGGACCACTCTGTCTTGGGACTTCGGCTTCGCTTCTTCTTTTCTTTACGCTCCTCCAGCCCCTTCTCTGCAAAATGGTGTGTACATAATTGTGTTTCGGATCCTTGTGGGTGGGGGTGGGGGGGCGGCGGTGCCGACGGAGTTACTTTTTAATCCCTTTTTTCTGCTAGGAACCACTCTCTGTGGGGCGTGTATACCGACTCTCCCAAAATCAGATTTATTAAAAAAAATTGGGACTTGATTGGCATAAATCTAAGTTATAAGTTATGCGACAAGTTCACGGTTGATATTTTTTGGATACTTTTAGCACCAGGACCACCCGCCACATTTCTATGAGGCTTATACCTAAATGCAAGGACGCATTCCATCCAATCTTTTGACAATTTACGGCAATAAATTCTTACATTTAGCATTGTTTAGGACATCTTGCACAAAACTGGATTTTGTCTGTGCGACTTCTAAACTCATAAATCGTGTGTTTTTTTATTTATTTTTTATTAATTTCTCTGTGTTCTCTGTGTGTATGTATTCGTAAATGTTCCTTTTTTTGTTTGTTTGTGCACTTGTGCCTTTTTTTGTGTATTTCCACGTGACAGACCGAGTTCACAGCGGACCAGATCGAGGGTAAGTGAAGAAAAACAAAAAAAGTGTGGGGGGGGGGGGGGGGATCCATCTTAGTCCCATACAAATAACTTGGCATGCAGAAGGAAGAAAAAAAAAAAAGGTCGCCGTCGTGTTTTACACATTTACGGGATTATCTCCCTCCCAAAATTGTAATTTTAGTACCATTTTAATAGTTAAAATCTCGAAGATTTACTCCCCAAAAAAAAGAAGGAAGTAGTGATGAAGAAGGTCCAGTTGTCGAGGAGAATTCGAGACGTCTATTCTAAGCCGACCTGGCCTTGTCGTGTGGCCTCTACAGGGTCAAGATTTAAGATTCGGGGTCCCGTTACACGAGGAATCCCGACATGACACTTGTTTACATTATAGTATACAAAAAACTAGGCATTTGCACCCCCCCCCCCCCCAAAAACAAACCAGATCAAAGTGCTGCCTCTTGCACATTCTGGTACATTTATACTCCACAAGCGGGACGGGGTGTCGATTACAGCACCGTCAGCGCTCTCATGTTCAACTCGACATGCCTCTATATGGCCTGCGTTACTTTATTGGGGGGGGGGGAGGGGCTCAGGAATGGAGGGGGGTGGTGGGGAGCAGGTACAGCTGCTCCTGCTGCTGCCGTTCAGAGCATTAATCTGTCAAAAAGGTCACTTCCTGCTGGGATTCATACAAATAGCCGACCCTCCTCCTCCTCAGCTGTCGACACAATTATCAGGGGAACAATGACGGAAGTATGCGGCTTCTTTAGTCTTTAATCCCCCCCCCTCCCCCCGCGTCGCTGCCATTGGCTGACTAAAGACCCCTTTAACATTAAGAATAGACAATCCAGAGCAGATGGATCAGATATAACGTGTTAACGGCTCCAATAAAACCATTTTTTTGTCGCCGCACTGTGCCGCCAGTGTGTTTTTGTCTTTTTCCTTCTCGCGCCAGGTGCTCTGTAACTCAAAAGTTCTCTCCTCACTCTCCCGGCCAGAGTTCAAGGAGTCTTTCGCCCTCTTCGACAGAGTCGGTGACAGCCAGGTGGCCTTCAGCCAGGTGGCCGACATCATGCGCGCCCTGGGCCAGAACCCCACCAACAAGGGCGTCATTAAGATCCTGGGCAGCCCGAGCGCCGAAGGTGAGACTCGCTCCGTGACTTGAATGTGGGCGGGGCCGCACCACAAAAAAAAAAAAGCATACGAAGACGTAAAAGACGATGTTTTCTAACAGACATGGCCAACAAGAGGGTCAACTTCGAGACTTTCCTCCCCATGCTGAAGGAGGTCGACGGCCAGCCGAAGGGCACCTACGACGACTACGTTGAGGGCCTGCGCGTCTTCGACAAGGACGGCAACGGCACAGTCATGGGCGCCGAGCTGCGCATCGTGCTGTCCACCCTGGGTGAGTGTCGAGCTCGCCAAAAATAGACGCACACAAATAGACACTGCTTGGCACGCACTGTGTGTGTGTGTGTGTGTGTGTGTGTGTGACATGGATCCTTGTGCGCCTGCAGGAGAGAAGATGAACGAGCTCGAGATTGAAGCTCTCATGACGGGCCAGGAGGACGAGAACGGCAGCGTGCACTACGAGGGTGAGCTTTGATTTCCCAGCATGCCGTTGTCTATTTCTTTAATTTTTTTTTAATAAATACATCGCGCTGGAAGATTTAGATTTGAAAACACGAGTTCCGTCTCTCCACAGCTTTCGTCAAGCACATCATGTCCGTGTAAGAAGGAGCTGTCGCTCGTGTTCAGGACATCTACACTGCATCAAAGACCAACCAAGGAAAGACAAGGACTATGTACAAGGGATGTCCAAGCGAACCCATCTTGTTGTTTATTTTTGTTTTTCTTACCACTTCAAACCCTCCTCGCTCTCCGCCCAAGCCCCCCACCACCACTTGGCCTCTACTCCCCCCCCCCCTGGTGGGGAGGGGGGGGGGGGGGATGGCGCGCCTCCACTCGCCGCATGGGGTGAGGCACGGGGGAGAAGGGATGACCGCTCATCAAGTGAGGGTAGATCCCTCCCTTCCCACCGACCACCTCATCCAGTCTCGCCACCACTGGTCCCAGCAAAGCCAAAGGCGCTGGAGAACGGCTCCGTGGACACGGCCGACAAAAGTCTCCCCACTGAAAAGTTGTATTTATTATTCTCTGCTCATTTCAGAATAAACTTTTCCAACGTACATCCCACCTGGGTCGAGTCCTGAATTTGTATTATAGGCCATGAGACAGGGGGGGTGGGGCGGGGGTTGCATGATAACATTGCAGCAGTGCTAGTTTTCTTATATAAAGTCATATATCATAAGACTGTTATGGGACAAGGGGTGACTGTGGTTCAGCGGTGAGCAGGGGTCGTCCTTCAATCAGAGGACCGGCGGTTCGATTCCCCGGCTCCCCTAGCCTACGGCTAGTTAGTCCTGATGGGCAGGTGGCTCCTCCCACCGGTGTGTGAATGATGTCATGACGTGTTAAAGGAAGACTAGAAAAGATCTACACAAGTCCGGGTCCATATACAACATATGTTGACCTTTGACCTCGGATGCTGCAATAGGGCTGCCTCAGCTCTCATAACTAACCTCGTAATAATCTAATAATAATCACCTGCATATGGACAGATGGCTGCGTCACAATGACCTTAAAAAGACATTTAAAACGATGCAAACATAATAATAAACATATTCTAAAGAGAACTTAACATTTTGTGAGATTTATCAAATAATTTAGGGACATGTGATCAAGTATAAAACTTATTTATAGCAGAGAACAAGGAGTCACCAACATATTATGTGTACTTTTTCTATAACTATAACCTACTTGTTGTAAACCGTGAGAGTCTGCCCCCTTGTGGTCGAATGAGAAACTTTGATTACAAAACACATGATACTGTTAATTCTGTTTAAATATCTATTTAGATTGCTGCGCATGCCAACATAACAGCATCTAAAGTATACAAATCGATCCTTTTGGATGGATGAGATGATTTCCACTCCAGAAATGACATTTATTTTCATTTATGTGGCATGTCAGTGTAACGGAGATGTTTCCTGATTAATAAAAACCCACTTAAATAATTGATACAAATGATCGTATAATGTTTTCGCTTGATTTAATAGTGTTAGACTACTACTTATCAATTTAACAACAACAAATTAGTCCGGAGCCAGCGAACGGCAACGGAGTGATGCGTCGCTGCAGGTGAGACGATCTTTGTTTTGGGCTTCCTGAACCTTGCGCGTTCAGGTCGACTTTTCTTTGCACTTCGCTGTGATGTCGACGACCTTCGTGAAGAAAGTCGGCACCACGTGTCTGTTGGGTCTGAGGAATGTCTCCGCACGAGGACAGGTGTTGTCCGTGGCTGCCAGGTGGAGTATTCGATACCAACGTGTCACTTTTACGGCGGACACGTGTTTACATTCTGGCTAAACTAGACGGACACGTTAATTAGGTTCGCCTGCGGGTCAGTGGTGAGCGGGTCCGTCTTTCAATCAGGGGGTTCGAGCCCCGCCCTAGTCGATGTGTCCTTGAGCAACACACTTAACCCCGAGTTGTTCCCTGTAGCTGTGTCTGCGGTGTACGAATGTAACATGGTTGTAAATCGCTTTGGATAAAAAGCGTCAGCGAAATGACATGTAACGTCATAATTAGATAATCCTGCATATGCATTAGTTACATTTAGTCCATATTTTACGAACTGTAATCACGTGATCTGTAGAAGTGGCTCCAAATAACCTTTTGACACACTTCTTGTGCCTCTATGTCAACATTGTTATTATAAAATAGCATGATTTTTTTTTTAAAAAAGCATCATATTTATTTATTTATTTAGTACATTTCAGAATCAGAACTGTTTATTGCCAAGTAGGTTACACAGTTGATTGGTGCATAACAATAAACACAATATAAAAATATGAAAATTGACATGCTGGCTGATACGCAGTGTGATTGGTCGAATTTCTCTCATTCTTCCCAGGCCGTACAGTCAGGCCCGGCAGCCCGTCTCCTCCGTCCGTCCTGAGACCTCCAGCGCTGCGACCATGATGGACATCGGGACCCGCCGGATCTTCAACGAGGACCATGACATCTTCAGGCGAAGCGTGCGGCGTTTCTATCAAGAGGAAGTGATCCCTCACCACAAGGAGTAGGTTAGACGCGTGGCGTTTGAAGTCATGCTAAACACGTGCACGCCTCGATACATTCCCCCTTTTTAAAATGATTTTGTTCTCGATCCAGGTGGGAAAAGGAGGGTCAGGTGAGCAGGGAGGTGTGGGAGAAGGCTGCAGAGCAAGGCATGCTGGGAGTATCGACACCAGCAGAGCACGGCGGCATAGGAGCAGACCTGTTTTCCAGGGTTGTCACATGGGAGGAGCAGTGAGTTGTACTAAAAAACAAATAAATCATTCGTATCCGAAATGTAACATTGAGCGTTTACTTTGATTTCTCTCCTGCAGAATGTACTCCAACTGCTCCGGCCCGGGCTTCACCTTGCACTCGGACGTCGTCATGCCCTACATCTCCAACTACGGCAGCGAGGAGCAAATTAAACGCTTCATCCCCGAGATGCACGCCGGGAAATGCATCGGCGCCATCGCCATGACGGAGCCGGGAGCCGGCAGGTCAGAATTCAACGTCGGCGTCGGCGCACAGAAGCACCGATACCGCGTAGCTTTTGACGAGCCTGCGACCTTTTCCCTTTTTCAGTGACCTCCAGGGCGTGAAGTCGTACGCCAAGCGGGACGGCAGCGACTGGATCCTCAACGGCAACAAGGTAACAAGAGAAAGAAAAGAAGAACAAGAGCTGCCGTTTGATTCGCTCCGCCTCCCCTCTCCAGGTGTTCATCTCCAACGGTTGGATGGCCGACGTGGTGGTGGTCGTGGCCGTGACGGACCGCGAGGCGAAGTCGCCCGCGCACGGCATCAGTCTGTTCCTGGTGGAGAGCGGCGCCAAGGGCTTTCAGAAGGCCCGCAAGCTGGAGAAGATCGGCTTGAAGGCCCAGGTGCTTATGTTAGTAATTCGTTGAGGACCAAACAAAGCATCACTTTGGTTGGCTTAAGGCCATCTTCAAAGGTCACGGGGTCAAACGTCACACTTCCGGTCCACAACGAGAAGTTCCCCTTCAGAATAAAACCGCATCCAATTTTAACCAACACTTCTAAAGAATAAACTACCATTCATTCTCATGCATCATACGGTTATCAATACATACAGTTACAATAAGAAAAACAGTGATCATCATATGCGTTACAATACATTCCTCCAGAATATATTCTCGTAATATTCCCTATTAATTCTCATAACTTCCTTTTATGTATTAATTTAAAACATAAGACTCCCTTTATGTGCAAATCAAAATAACCTGTTACAACTCTACAATCCCGTCACAGGACACGGTCGAAATGTTTTTTGAGGACGTGCGACTCCCAGCTGATGCCCTCCTGGGGAACGCCAACCAGGGCTTCTACCACATGATGAACGAACTGCCGCAGGTGAGGATTCTATTTAAATGTTTGTTTGAGCTTCGTTATATATTTGTTCCTTGTTCCCTGACATCTCTGTCCTTTTGAGGTGCATATTCATCGTTCCGGTTTTGGTTGGTTTTAACCATAAATCCTTTGGTGGCGAAGGAGCGCCTGGTCATCGGGGCCCAGGCCATAGCGGGCTGCGAGTTCATGTTTGAGGAAACCAGGAGCTACGTGACGCACAGGAAGGCTTTCGGCAAGACCATCGCTCATCTTCAGGTGAAACGGCGTTTTGTTTTTGGACATGTTTACAGAAGTTCAGGTTGAGGACCTGTCAGACGTCTTCATCGTCATGTTTCTTTTTGAGGATGCATTTCATGGCGTCTGCTTCGACTCCTCAGACCGTGCAACACAAGCTGGCAGAGCTGAAGACGGAGATCTGTGTGGGCCGAGCCTTCGTGGATAACTGCCTGCTGCTCCACGCCGAGAAGCGCCTGGATACGGCCACGGCTTCCATGGCCAAGTACTGGTGAGGGGTTTGTTTTTGTATTCGCCAGCTTCTTATCTTTTAAAAATAAATAAACATGTCCCTTTTGGCTTCTCTGCAGGGCTTCTGACCTCCAGAACAAAGTGGCCACCGAGTGCCTGCAGCTCCACGGAGGCTGGGGCTACATGTGGGAGTACCCCATCGCCAAGTAAGTGTCACGTGACCTCGGTGTGTGTGTGTGTGCTCCCAGTCCGCCCACAAGTCGCTGAACTGGCGTCTGTCTGTCTTCTCCAGGGCGTTCGTGGACGCCCGTGTTCAGTCCATCTACGGAGGCGCCAACGAGATCATGAAAGAGCTCATCGGCCGCAGCATCGTGAGCCGGAAGTAAGGAAACGGGGACGTTGTCGTGGCGATCGAGCCCTCGGGACGGTAAAACAGGGGGGGGCTCGTTAGCACAGGTGTCAATAAAACAATAAATTCAACGTAAAAGGTGTTTTTGGAAATGTTATGGGTTGCTTGTGTCCAATATATGATTTCAATTTGAGATCATTTTATGGCAACACCTGAACATATCCATAAATTCAGTAGCTATGAACTATTTTCATTGGTCGAGTTTTATTCAGAATCTACATAATAATGACTTTAATAATCTTTTTGAAGTCGTGCCCAAATATTGTACATTTATAGTCCATTGAATAAAAAACTTTGAAATCAATCGGAATCAACCCTCCCTTGTGCATTGTCTTATTTCCACCGATAGGGGGAGGCAAACGCACGGACAAAGCCGGCACAGACGTGGCACGCGCAGGCCGACTGACTGAATGCGAGCTCGTTCTTCGTTTTGTAGATTACATCGTACCAACATCACTGAATTGGGGGGGGGGGGGGGGGGGGGGGTACAGAAGAGCTACTGCTCACTGATGCATCTTCCTCCCATCTCCTCTTCCCCCTCTGCCTCCTTCCCCTCTCCATCACTTCCACGTTATCGCCTCCACGCCCTCTCCTCCTCCTCCTCCTCTCTCCCTCCTTTTTCCATGTTTCCTCAGCAACAGCCACACCCCGGTGCCTCAGCTCGTTTCCACTGCGGGCAGCAGCCCCCCCCCCCCCACACACACACACACACACACACACACACAGCAAAGCGGCCCAGAAAGCCTTAAAGCAATGACTCGACATTTCACTCTTCCATCGCACCTGCCGCGTGCGTCGTGCCTCTGTGACCACCTGCATGCATGTGTCATGTGTTGCATACACCTCCCCCCCCCCCCCCCCCCTACACACACACACACACACACACTTAAGCCGTTGCACACATTACAATATAATATCAAGCAGGTCGTGCACGCTGCAGCTACACAATCCCGTTGCGCCTCCATCGCCGCCTTTACGGTAGCGTCGTGCGCGGTGGGAGGAGCCAGAGGGCCCCCGCACCGCTCTCATTGTCGCCGCAGCTCCCTCCTCTCACACGGGGTGTTAGTGCCGCTCAGCAGCCCGAACCTCCAGGTAAGAGCCGCCGCTCTTTGTTCCTCGTTTACCGGCCGCGCCACGCGGCGCGGAGGCTTCGCGTGCGCGTGCGTCTCTGGGTTCCGGCTGTTCTCAGTGCAACATAAAAGTTTATGAAGGGGAAAAGCTCGAGTGGCTCTTTTATTGTCGGCATCGCCGTGCACTAATCCTCAGCTGGTGTGTGCGTGTGTGCGCACGCGTCATGGTCCGATGTACAGTTATGTGTGATTTAAGGATGCGGATGTAATCTCTTGTAACTCGGCGTCTCTTCTCAGTTTTAGATTCGGGAGGAACGTTTTTAGATGTCGTGCACGTGAAGAAATGTGTGAAAAAATTTTTTTTTATTGTTTTGTTAGTATTTCTTATCTTTTGCTACGTCCTGGTGCGCCTCTTACCGCAGCAGCCTGCGCCTTTTGTTCTGGTCCACGCCTGTATGGTGCTGAAACCGGCGCTGCCCCCCCCTCCAGACACACACACACACACACACACACACACACACACACAGCTACTCACTGCAGCACAGGAGAGCAGATGAACCTGTGAAGAAAGGCCGGGGATTTAACGTGTGGATTATTTACCCCGCCCTGCCCACGGCGCGTGGCTCCTGTGGCTGTGGGAGTAGTTAGTTGGCATCTTGTTGCCCTTGTGGTCATCAAAGGCTGCATGACGTATGCAACACATGCAACACATCTGCTGTGATTTTTAGTTTAATTAAATTGCATTAATCGTACTAATTCATTAACATTTTTTAATGATCCAGAAATGTCCAGACCTCTCATTAAGCAGGGATCTGGTCCCAGCCATGCCCCCTTTCACTGTCCCCCTTCGGCCCCATAGATTCCCCCCCACGTCTGGATGTGAGAGCATTCCTTTCGTGAAAAGGACTTTAGCGCTTGCATGAGACGGCACACCGTTTTGTTGTTGTTGTATTTTCACATTCCTATTGCGGTCTCCTTAGACTCCAGGTACATGGAGGGTAGAGGATGAAGACCCTTCGCACGCTGGTGGTGGATTTGGTTCACGATGTGGGTCGGGTCTGAAGTAAATGAGATTCAAGCGTTGGTATAGACTCCTCCTGAGAACAGGTATAGGTTTCTCTCTTCTTGCTTTCTTGAGGTTTAGTAACTCGACTCACTGTTGAATGGAAGCCGAATCGACACCCGGTTCGCTTGTTTAATACCATTTTTTTTGTTGGTTTTCCCAAAGCGTTTCCTGTGAGAGTTGGGCGGTGTACAAAGTGGGACGGTTACTTAATGGAGGTGTCAATTAACATCTCGTGGAATGGACAGAAAGATGCCCATTGTACAGTTATACATATGTTCATGTGTGTGCGTGTGTGTGTGTGTTTTCCACCCCTATCAGGCCAGATTGGGCTGAGTCTAATCACCGATTGGGTAATTGAAACGACTGTAATCACGAACAGGTCGTCTTCACATAAGCTATATATACTTATTTAAAATCTCTCCGATTCCTGGACGCCTTCTTTGTCCATGGGACGTTTTCATTTTTCTTTCTCCCACCGCCAGGAAACCCTATCCTCCTCCCCGAGGACTAATTGTACTGGATCGACGTTTTGGGGCGAAAAGATTCCGTTTCTGGATTCTGTTCGTAGATCGAGGGGCTGATTCCGGGTTTAATGTGTGCCGTGATGGGTTTTTGGAGGCGGTGTGGGGCCCACAGGTGTTCTGAGGACCTCCGGCTGCTCTACAGGTGTCTGATGGGAGCTGGCAGAACTGTGTCCAGACCGTGAGAGAGACCTGATCTAATTCACATACGTCAGAGGGACAAAGCAGGTGTTGAGGTTTATTAAGTTGAGATAAACTTTATCTGATCCCTGGGATCCATCCCGTGACCTCTTCTGGGTCCGGGACGTCCTCTGCAACCTTTTTTTTTTTTTTTCATCCACCCTGCGACTCTCTCAACGTCTACTGGCACCCGGCCTCCCCCCGAACCGACCCCGACAAGCCAGGCGTCACATTTCATTCCTCACGGGCCGATGACCCGCGACAGAGAGGACTCTCTCTCAGGGCATTCCTCCGGCCAACTCTCCCCACATATTGGCATCCGCTGTCGTAAACCCCGTCAAGCTCATCGGCGAGGTCGACTGGAGGAGACCGGGAGTGAGTAGGACGAGCAGTTTTATTTTTCGGAGAGGCGAGGAGAACACGGCGCCGCCTACCACACTTTGAACAGGGCGGACTTGGATGTTGATCCGTGTGCCTCCCAACTCGAGAATCCTCTTCTTTATTTAGATCAGAAAAAGCACATTCCAAGGGGAAGAATGAAAAAATAAATTCACGCGGAGCAGGAAGTCATCATACGAGTGCAGCTTTTAACTCGGCCCCCTAATTGGGACGCGAGAATGCAGATAACTGGACTGTTGACATGTCCTGGATAATATTATGGCTGTGTCTGTTTCTACATGTAGCCAGCTGGGCCCCTGCATCTGTTTTAATGTCGACAACGCACCGGGACTTGGCAGGATCTTTTTTGGGGGGGGGGGGGGGGGCTTGAAGTACGCAGCAGTTCCAGTGGAGCCGTCAATGAGCCGAGGGACCTCCGGTTAGCCCGGCGTAGCGTAGCGGCTCAAGCTATGCAGCGCCCCAGCCTTTTTATGATTTCCAGATGTTTACAAGCGAAACAGCGAGATTGTGTTCTCCCCATCTTTTTTTTTTTTTTGCAAACGGCGGACAGGCCAAGCAGCTGCTGGCCCGAAGAACATGGAGCGCAGTGTGCCGGGTGGAATCAAAGAGCCTCATTGTTGGAGGCCTCATGTATTGTTAGAACGCACACGCTCCAGTTTCTTCATGCTTTTTATGAACATTTGGCATCTCAACTGTGTTATTTATTTTCTTCACTTGATCCATTAAGGACTCTAAAGTCTCGGAGGATTCAAGGTCGGGGGGGGGGGGGGGGGTGCGTGTTTCGGATTCATGGGAACTTTCCACACACAGCGGCTCTGTCCAGCCAGTGAAACGTAGAAACAGATGGACGTCGACGGTACATCACGTTCCTGGAAGTCTGTGTTTTTTAACTGGACTGCAGGAACACAGCAGCTGAGTGTGTGTGTGTGTGTGTGTGTGTGTGTAGTGGACCTCCTGGCCCGCTTCCACAAAGGGGTTTTCACTGTGACCGCCGCTGCAAATGCCTGAAGAGGGACTTACCAGCAGAGCTAGCGTCCTCTCTTAGATATGCAACAGGCGGGGGGAAGATAACCGGAGATGAAGGATGCCTTTCAGGGAAAATCCACCCAAAAAATGCTTCCTGCACCCTCACACTGCACTGTAGAAGGGTTCCTCATTCCCAAGTATCCCCCTATCTGGACTGTCTGTGTTGTTTTCAAGTGTTGACCGCGCCGACCGTGGCCTCCCCCCTCACCACGGCAACCCCTGCCATGGAAACCAGCCCCTCAAAGGAATGAGTCTTTTGAGCGCCAGCGTGCAAGAGACCCTCCTGTGTGTCGCCCCAGCTCCCTGTGTATTAAGAGGGAACAGAGAACAGCGTTCACATGTTTTCGGTTCTCCATGTTTTCGGTCCTCCATGCGGTTCCCTTCTTTTTTTTCTTTCCTTTTCCCCGTGTGAATGTGAATCCCCGGATTGGGACGCCAGTCGCAGAGGGTTCGGGAGCCCGTTGAATCTCTCCTTGTTCTCGTTCCTCTTGCAGCGTCCACGGGACCGAGCATGTTATGTCAATGGCGTACCCCCAATGTGCTGTTCGGGAGGGGGGGGGGTGTCCTCATTAAAGAGCATAAATCCTGGTAGAAGATGGGAGCCGTCGGAGCATCAACAGATGCTTGTGAAGGGCCTCTGGGGAAGGCGGGTCTCTTAAACTGAAGCGCTTTGGGCTCACAGGCCGAGACCTTCATCCAAAAAACAGACCTGGTTTTACAGAGTAAATCTGTCGACCGTAAAGGGAAAGTTTCCCATAGCGATGGTATTAAAGCTTTTCCCTAACACATGGTCTTTATGGTTTTATTCATGCCATATATACCCTGGCACCGACTGCTCTCCCCGGCTTCCTTTATGGAAACTTGTATATCCTTTGCGTGCATCTTTCTGCCCGTTTTTCTGTGTTATTCGTGTAGGTTTTATGGGATGGTGCAGTAAACTCTGCTCAGCGTCTCGGGTCTCTTGGGAACCGCCAACCTGTCCGCTGTGTTTTTACCTCTGCATCTTAACCGTGCGTGAAGTCGTTGTTGATACCAGCAGCTTCTCTTCTCGCTGTGTGGAGTCCCAACATTACATCCTGATGTTATCTCTGCTCGGGGGGCCCCCGTCACTATCTCCCACGACCTCTGTGTGTTGTATTAGGTTTCCATTGTGCATGCGACTCTCTTTTAAACCTCCACGGGGTCTGCGACGCTCCGCTTCACCTGTAAAACCCCCGCTGTTTAGAGCCACCAGCTTTTTGCCAGTTCCTTTCTTGTCTGCCGATTATTGACGTTGTCCCTACCGAGCCCTCCTTTTTGCCTTCAGCTCACCTGTCGGGAAGCAAGGAGAAGCCCCCCCCCTCCCACCCACCCACCCCGAAGGATCTGCATGGCCACATTCAAATGCTAATCCGCTGCCATCTGCTTTCTACCTCGGTGGTGGGGTGGGGGTGTCCACGAAAATTCCCTGAGCTCCTTTGCGCCCCGGGGACTCGCCAGGCTGGTCGCCGCCTTTACACCCTAATCAAGGCACACTGCCCCCCCCCCCTCCTGTTCTCACCCAACAGTGGTCACCCATACAGAAGGCCTAGCAGCACTCTAAAGAAGTCCCCCCCCCCCCTTTTTTTTATTCGGGGGCAATGGACCTGAGAATAATGGACCTGTTTTTCTGAGGAATTGACTTTATTTCTCGGGCTGAGAAGTCGTTCCCTGCCGGTTCAAAGTCGTACGAGCCGATCGAGACCGCCTCCCTTCTCGGCTCCCACTCTCATGAGTGGGAACGCTTTCTCAGGCTCGGCCTTCTGAGTGGTTTGCACGTCAACTGGTTGTGTGTGTGTGTGGGATCGGGATGGCATAATAAAGTATATTTTAGCAGTCACTGCGGTGAGTTCCTCTTCATGCTCGTAGCCTGTTTTTTTTTTTAAATGATCTACTGAACATCATAAGTGTGTAAAACGAGTCGATGTATTCGTGTGATGGAGCTTGCGGCTACAGCACAAGCACACGTCCCTTAAGGCGGAAGCACTAAACCCCCCCCCTCATTGGATTAAATACAAAAAATGCATTGTCGGAAAGCTTAAGTCTGTTTTGTTTACTTCGTCGTGGGGTCCATGTAATTTTCAATTAACTACGACACAAATCTGGGAAAGATTAACACGAGTATACTTTTGAAATGCAATGTTCAGCCGATGGATCACCAACTTCACGCACCTCTTTCCCATCGCAGATCGGACTCTTTTATTTCCCACTCCATCACCCCTCCGCCAGTAATGCTCCCCCCCCCCCCCCCCCCCCCTCGATGGAGCCGTCGCCATAGCAACTCATCTCGGTGTCATGGAAACAAAGTACCGGCAGCCCCCACAGCAGCAACCCCGGAGAACCACACGGCGACACCAACTATGCAGTACAACTGTCGACTGGATTGAACCATTTTGGGCCCCATTTCTTTCTTTCTTTCTTTTTTTGTATATTTCTATTCGACACTGAAGAAGAAATGAGCCGTTTCAAGCCGGGGGTTCAATGCCCGAAGCGACACATTTGGCAACAACCCGACAAATGCACCCTCGCCGGGGCTTTTTTCTTTTCTTCACATCGTGGGACGTGATGAAATGATAGTCCGAGGGACGTATCCGGAGCTGCAGTTTGGCTCCCGAGCATGTCAAATGTGCAGCAAGTTAATGCTGCACATTCCTGAAGTCCCTGAAGTGCACACAGTCACGAATCGCTCCACCACCACACCGAGCCCCCGCGTCAGCACATTGTTCCTGGGATGCTGCACTGCTCTTTAATAACTTCATTCTCCACTCCTTCCTCTTTTTGTTGATGGGAACTAACCAGAGACAAAATGTGAAGGCGTACGACATTAGTGCGGAAGAAAAGTTTAGGATATTCCAAATGCATCAATTATTTAACAATCGGTAGTTTAACAAAAAGCTGTTTCTTCATATCTCCAGCATGTAAAAGTACAACTTCCTTAAACTTTTAAGATTGTGACAATAAGCGGTTGACTTTGGAAAGTCAAAAGTATTGAATTCAGAAAGGTGAAATGAATGGAACTCAACAAGCTACTTGCAATGGTTGGCTCTGATTTTTCAATTTATTTTTTAAACGGGCTAAAACATGCAAAACTATTCGCAGTCCTTTTAGGAGCAGCGGAAAAAATTGTTTCCCATTCAAAAAAAAAAATAAAATAAAAACATGTCAAAACATAACACATTGTTATTCATTTCCCACGATGGCAGCGGCTGCAGTCCCCCCCTCCCCCCATCTCCCATTCAGAGCTGCCAAAAATCAACATCATTTCTATTCCCGAGCCTCCTGCCATGACTCATTCTTTTTTTTTTTGGGAGAAGGGAGGAGAAGGAGGAGGGGGGGGGGGGGGGAGGGAGCCGGCTTGCTTGTTTTTTTTGGATGCTTTTACTGGCTTCCCGTTCCCAGCGTTGCCCTCCCATAAGACTCGACAGCTGTTGTGGGGATGTGCTGCGTCTGCGTCATTTATTGGTGTTTACATGTGCCGGGATGGAGCTGCACAGTCGCTTGATGGGCTGGTGACATCCGTACATTGCAAAATCACTGAAGTTGTCTTTATTTTGGGTGCTTTAAAAGCCCTAATGACGGAGCTGTCCTCCTCCTTCTGGTTCCTGCTGGAGCGTCTGACCACTGGGGGCCCGGATCTCGGCGCTCCCTGTGTAGGTGCTAATTTAGAGCAGATGGCACGTGGACGCCACGGCTCAGATCTCCCATCAACAGGAAATGGCTTAGTGGCGGCGACATCCCTGCTACAAATTACAGCTTTTCCTCGCTGGTGAACCTGCCCTCTCGGTGAGCCGAGAGAAACACATGGAGGACGAGCCAATTATCCACGACCTGCATTGGCCCCCGCAGGTACAGACGAGCATCACGGGGAGGTGCCATTTCATACGCGAAATCTATGATGTAAATACGTGTTGGCTCCATCCCTTCTGTGCTGTCTTTCTGCCTTTTGAACTGGCGGAGGAGAGAGGGCCGTGTTCCCTGTGAGTAAAAAAAAAACACGTTGGGATTTCTTTTCCATGGAGTAATATCGGGTTTCTTGTACAGTAGCCTGTGTCTCAGTTCAGCCCGGGGTGCACGGACGACTTCAAAGCCCACGGCTACACCCTGTGGTTAGTGTAAAGCCTGGCATATATATATATATATATATATATATATATATATATATATATATATATATATATATATATATATATATATATATATATATATATATATATATATATATATATATATATGCCACAGTACACACGCCCTCAGACAGGGCACACATTTATTTAAGTCCATAAAAACAGTCTCTTTTTGGAGCATCTTCCACATTTGAGGAATTTCCTGTGTTTGGCTTGTATCAGAGGTGTGTGTGTGTGTGTGTGTGTGTGTAAGGCGGGACTTGAACAGGAGGCGGGGCTCTGGTGTGAGTCCCGCTGTGGCGTCTATATGCAGAGGGCTCTCAGGGGATGGAGAGGATCAGCTTCTTGTCCACCGACTCACCTTTTTGACCTCTGACACCTCGGAGTCCTCAAACAAGCTTTTGACCACGAGTGAGCGAGTTGGACAGCGTCACATCTCCGAAAGCATTCCAGCTATTGAGTGAATTAAAAGTTGTTTTTGACGATCAAATTGATCCTTAATTGCGACTCAATCCAAGAGTCATACATTTGATGAAAGGTATCCGACCGAGCCTCAGCCACGCTGGCCTTTCAACAGAGAGCCAGATCAGCGCGGATTGGAGCTAATTAGATTTCCCATGGTCTTAAATCTAATCACTATTTGTTTAGAGCAAAACAACAAAACAAGCAGATGTCGCTGTGCTTTTCTACCGATTTGGAGCCAAACGCCGTCGTGGGGAAACGGACGTGAGATTTGCTCCGGTGATCCGATCCTCGGTCATTAACACGCGTCTGCCAGTGGCGACGATTACAAGGTCCAACGTCTGAAAGTATTAACGTGGCAGCGGCCGTACGGCTTACAGTCGAGTGTGTGTGCTGCGGTCTGGAGAAAAGTCCTGCCACTAGTAAAGCTTCTAGAACTTCTGAGGAGTCGTCTTTTTATCACCCACTTCTATACAATCGGATTTCAGGAGTCGCCCCCTGTTGGCCATTAGACAGAATTGGTCTTTCTGCCAGAGCCCCCAAGGGCACGCTGTTCAACTTCAAATCTTTATCAAAACTGTTGTTGATTTTTAATTGTATTTCTCTGATGCCACGCTTCACTTTTAGCTGCATGTGTTTCGATTATCGTTTCCCTTTCGTCTCAATGTTGCTCCGCCTCCTTTCGTTTTTGTCCCAAAGCTCTTCCCCTATAATCTTTAATCCATATCTGCATATACAGTCGTGATAACTCTGCCCTCTCGTGAAACCACAGCAGCTCCAGTTATATGAAGGCGCACGGAAAGTTCCGGCTTGAGTGACACCTGCAATAAATGTGTCCCACTCGGTGAAATCCAGCTTGTGCTAATGCTGCTGCGGTTTAAATAAAACAGCTTTGAGTCATGCTTTCCAGTGTGGGGACCCACAAGAAGCAGATTATGCTGGATTTGTTGCTTCCAGACCCTTCGATGAAATCACAAATCTGGATGAGGGGGGGGGGTCCGGACAGATTACGCCCCACAAACCTCCGAGGATCCATTCAGCTAATCCTGATCATAGTTGGCCGCTCCCCCAATCATTCCCAATAAGGCAATGCGATTGACCTACCTTTTTTTAAATTTGGGATTAGGCATCAGGTTTAAATTGTCACCCGTGAGAGTAAATCCTCCGATAAGCAGATGTTCAGAATATTGACGCTTGTTTCTTAAAAAACGTGGAATGACGTCACAATATTGTGTGTGTGTGTGTGTGTGTGTGTGTGTGTGTGTCTGATGAGGGATGAACAAAACGTGTAATCTGGTGACGCCGAGTTCGTCCTGTGTCTGTTGGCGGTGAGGTGGTGGGAGATTGCCTCGCTCTGTAATCGTCTGCGGCTCTCACAAGCTTTCATCCCCCCCACCCCCCTTCCCCACCCCACCCCACCCCCCCACCCCCAAGACAAGCTAGCGATGGGACTGAGGGAGGATGTGCCGGCTCTCTTCCTCTAATTTCTCTTCGTGCGTCGATGCGTCCTCTACGGTTCTCTGTGTGGTTTTGGCCATCGCGTGTCCCCGTGACATCGGTTTCTTTAGTGGGTTCATTTATTCCCTTCTTTAAAGTATAGGTTCAGAAGCCTGTTTTAATACTCTTCTTGTTTCGAGCATCGTCACCGGGATCGGGGGGGGGGGGCCAAAGAGCGGAGGGGTCGCGGAAAGGTCGTGGAAAGGTCCATTATTGATATATAGCAAAGGTGGTTTCAGCCATTTTTTTTTACAGTATGACAAATGTTCTGCTGGTATTGAAAATGTGCCTTCGCCCCCCATAAATCATAACACACATGTGCGCCTGTATACCCTTGTTTGGTTTCTTATTTATTTATTCAGTCTTATTCCACATTTGTGCCCGTTCGTACTTTCCGATTCATCTTCTTTCTTTTTTTTAGCTCATATTTTCCGTATTTATTCACACACTTTGACGTCGCTCGTAAACCGCGCGCGATGGATGTCCAAAGACTGGGACCATTGTGAGCCGGGACAGTAAATACAGCTCGTTTCATGTGGGTTTTTTGGGGGGGGGGTGGGGGGGGTTGGTGGACTGAGCAGGGAATTAGGCTTTCAGCAGTCGGCACTCCCGAGTTTATGCATTTGCTCGTCTGGCCTCTGCAGTCTCTCCCTCAGTCCCCCCCTCCCCCCCCCCCCCCTTTTGCCTTTGTCTCAGTGCTGTTGCTGCAGCCGGCCGTGCCTGCAAATGATCACCAGGACAGAGCAATTATTCAGCACTGGGGGGGGGGGGGAGCCCCGCTCGCTGTCATGTTTAGATGCTGCACGCATTCATACTGTGGACGCTGAGAGGAGAATGAAATATGCTGCTGGAAATGCCTCAGAGAGAGAGAGAGAGAGAGAGAGAGAGAGGTTCATCTTGGAGCTCAATTCCCTGCGGGGCGGATGAGCCTCATATCTCTTTCAAACATGCATTAATGTGGCCGACACACGCGCACATTTCTGGTGCCCATCCCCCTGTTATCCACCCCTCCCCGGCGCTATGGAGACACTGGTTTGGTTTGCAGAGTGTGTGCTGGTGGAGGGGAAGAACTGTGTGTGTGTGTGTGTGTGTGTGTGTGAGATGGAGTGTGTGAGCTGCAGTAGAGCGCTCGCATCAGCCATCTCTGTCAGTGTGGCGCTGCTCCTGTGACTCCTGTTTGCTCCTCTTTTTTCTTCTTCTTCTCATCTCTCTTTCTTTCTTTCTTTCCACAGAAGCCCCACCCACCCCCACCCCTACCTTGAAAACAAAAAGCTGCCCTCACCAGGTAAGACGTTTGTTTTTTCTTTTCATGCAGTTCCTTTTTTGTAAAATCCCAAGCAATAAGCTGTCGAGATAAAGAATGCATTCTTTCCTTTTCAGCGTCGCCCTCGAGCATTTGCCCATCTATCTATAATCAATGCCTCCCTTTTGCATCATCTCCCCTTTTTGTGTTTGCAGAGATTCTAATTATTCAGGATATTTCCAGCGGGCTGTTTTCTGTGTGTTTTGGTGACCCCGTCGTCTTTGTGGCGTGCCCGGTCTAGACGTCGCTGATTATTCAGCCGGCGGGACAGTTCACCCAGAGTGCACATGTTCACCGGAATTCAAAGCCACGATTTCTCTTTTTTTTTGTGGAGAAAGTGCTTAAAAACAACTGGTGGACGATGGAGGGATGAAGCCCCTTTGACCCCTTTTCCTCCCACCTTTTCTTCTCTTCTTCCCTCGCACTCTGGTCTCATTTCGTTGTGCCTGTGTGGTGCAGACAGACGGCGATGGGGCAGCTCTGAGGCAAGCGGCCCTTTCCTGGGAACCAACCCACCCCGGCGTGGGCGGGGAGGCCCCTCTCTCCCATTTCCCCCCTCCATCCCTCCTCTGCCCTCGGAGCGAGGTCATCGTTGGGTAACCAACTGTTGCCGCGGTCGCGGGGCTCAAACAGTGGGAGGTGGGAGACATTGCTTCGGAGTCAACATCGCCCCCCCACTCCCCTCCCGAGTCCAACGGCTGTTTGCCAAGCGGAGGCATCGGAGCCGTTAACGGAGCTGAATGTAGGTGTTAGATGCCGAGTGCGAAAGAGAAGGGCATTGTTCCCAAAAGTATTCTTCAGCATCGCCACGCGCTCCTCAGCCTTCAAGGCGCCTGATGCGCATCGGAGATAAATATGATGCGCGGGTTATTTTCGACTTTGACAGGACGCCCTCGAGTTGTCCGTTGACAGGTGATGGGCGTGCAGCCGGAATGCCGCAGACCAGCCGAGTGAAATAGACGCGGCGCTTCACTCTCACTGCAGACACAATTCAATGGTTAAAAAGAATTTATGAAGAAAAAAAAAAACTTTCAGCATCTTCACATTCTTGAGGGTGAACGTTTTCCAGAGCGGTAGAACGACGGCCTGCGGGCCTCCTGCGAATATGGACTCCTTAAGAGCAGCTGTCGCCTCGGGGCGGTTGGGAGAAACAACCTGGTCCTGCACCTGGTCCTGCACCTGGTCCTGCACCTGGTCCTGCACCTGGTCCTGCACCTGGTCTCGTATGCTCGCGTGTGCTCCAGCCTGTCCGTCACGTGACGTGGCTGAAGCGCAGTGCGATGCACGCGTGTTAATACCTCAGATTCAAGGCCTTCGACACTGTTGTCCGGTGGGATACTTCAAGGCCAAGTAGGGAAATCAGTCCTTTCTAATGCGTCGCTGTTCTGTCAAAGATGCCGTACAAAGAGGACTAAACCTACGAGTACGTTACTGGTGATATATAAACGTGGGGGGATTGTCCAGGAGGCCCGTAGAGTACGAGCATTAGAGGTGAGGTGGGTGATTCAGCTCTTTGTGACACTTTTAAGCACTATTCCAGCTAACGGCTCAAAGTGTGAGTCATTTCCATATTGCTTGATTATGCGAGCCTGATATCTCGTACTAAGTTGCACCAGAGACCAGAGTTCTGCTGCTCACCTCCCTCTTCAAACTGCTGACTGCAGTCATGCTCTATTCTTTTCTTTTGGATTAATTAATGAGCCTCTTTCCCGGCAGAGTTTGGCTCATTAGCCCCCCCCCCCCCCCCCCCCCCCCCCCCCCACGTCTCTTCACACCTGTAAGATTGAGTTCAGGACTACATGCAGAGTTGTGAATCAGAGACTCGATAACTCGCCAACTCACATCGAGAAAATGTGATTGCGGCGGTTTCTTAATGGCAAAAATTAATGAAATAATAATTTTTAATGTTTTCTCGTGGCTTTATTGTAATAAACAGCCGTTTGGGCAGCGAGCGAGGGAGTCCTGAGTCCTGAGAAGAAACATCTGAGCCACATAATTGTGGAAATAGCTTCCTGTTATCAGGCCCTTTTGAGCACTGCTCCAAGATTAGGATTCATTTCCCGTTTGCCTCGTCTCCGACGATGAAGTCAAATCTGGGGATTAGGTCGGCCTCTGACCTCCTCCCCCTCCTTCCTCTACCCTTGACTCTTCCCTTCCTCCGTCTCGTCCTCCTGGTCGACACACTTGGCCTCCTCTCCTCAGGTCGATGGTCATCGATAACTGATAAGATTGTGAAAAAGGTAGAATTATCGCATAGTAAAAAATGAATAAAAGAAGAAATAACTTGTTCCCAGTTGCTTTTAAAAAGAATTTGTTCAAGCCCCTGTTTGTGACTTCATCCTTTTTATACAATCATGGGCGCCATCTTTGTTGTTGAGGGAGATTAAGGTGTCATAACTGCTGCGTGAGAGAGTTTACTGTAACGGTAACAACGCATCTCTCCATATCTCCCTCTCTCTTCATCATCCCCTTCTTCTTCTTCTTCAGGCTTAAGCTTCGCCGGCTGGCCAGAGGAGACCTCACTTCCTGTGTGACCTCACTGTCTCTTCTTTTCTCTCACTTATTCCCCACCCCTTTTTTTCTCTCTCTCTCTCTCTCTCAATAACAGATTGAAGGAAAACATCTCGCTGAATGTGTGAGCCGATGCAGATGTTTCCATTCAATCTGTTTTTTCGGAGGCTGAACACGATCAATCAATCCAATTCCTTCAAATTAAAAGACCGCGCAAACTGTGTTTTTTTTTTTTCTTCAAGTTTTCGTTATTGCCAAAGGACGTATGGTGGCCCTGTAGTGACATGGGCAAAAAAAAAAAAAAAAGAGAGAAAGTAAATCCACATTTATGCTGCTGCATAACATTAAAAGCTCAACAGTGACGAGTTCATGCAAATCGGCAAAGAAACGTTCTCGTTTCTGTAAAGCGACCTCGGGGAATTCCTCGAGGAGAAACGCTTGTGTCTCCTCCTCCTCCTTCTTCTTCTTCTTCTTCACTCCAGTCCTCTTTCTCTCTCTCCTCTCTAATAAATCAACCTCCTTCCTGTTTGGAGGATCTCTGCTCGGCTCTCTTTGCGTCCCCTTTATTCCCCCCCCCCCCCCCCCCTCGTCTCTTAATTTCTCTGTCCAGCTGCGCACACACACACACACACACTGTTCACACTGTTTTAATGTTAACAGGATGCCCACCCGCCCCCCCCCCGCCCCCCCCCCCATGTTGGGCTTAAGCCTGAACTCATGGCCTGGCTCGGACCCAACGGTCCAATCCAAGAATTTGACAAATCTCTAAGTGGAGTCTGTTGGCACACAGATGACACGTTCGCTTGTAATCACTTAAAAAAAATATATATATATAATAATTTTCTGTTTGGGGTGATTATCGTCATCCTTGCGGTCGCCATGGAAACTGCCCGACTGACCTCATCCTTTCAAAAAGGCCCTTTTTTTTTGTTGTTGCTTGAAGCCGTCACTGAATCAAATAGCTTTTGTCAGACCGAATGACACCGTTTGTTGTTTAGTGTTGAACTTTATCGAAGCCCTAACGCGTACTCCCTCTTCTCCACCCCCCCCCCCCTCTTCTTTCACGCAGGTCTGAGCAGACGCTTCGAGCTCGGCAGCTCGGCCGCTTCATCCATCAGCGAAGAACCGCTCAAGTTCGGTAAGCTCATCTCGCACTGGAAAAAACTAAAAGGACAAGGCAAAAAAACACGCGTGTCTGGACCGCTGCCAGATGGTATACTATGCACGACTTCTTCTCATACCCCCCCCCCCTTCACACACTCCTTTCCCATGACTCATCGGGGCCCCCGGAGTCAGATCTAAGTGGCTGCACTCAGCCAGATGATTAGCTCGGCTGTCCGTGGATGTATAATACAGAGGGAGTTATGTTCGGGCAATTGTTTGGGATATGTTTCACCGCTTTAAAAAAAATAACTTGAAACTCGTGTTTTTGGGAGCAGCTTAAACATGCAATGACAGTGCAAGTGGCTAAATGTAGATTGTGTGGTAAATTCAGAGAGTTTTGTGTGCGTGTGCGTGTGTGTGTGTGTGTGTGTGTATATCTCTCTCTCTATACTTAGCTCCTGTTAACAATGTGTTTGCTCCCGGCCAGAGAAGTTGTGGGTAGTCGAGCTCAGTGGATGCATTCGGTGGCGTCGATGAGAGCGGTTGCGAGGTGGTTTTTTTGAGTGTTTGTGCGTGTGTGTGTGTGTGTGTGTGTGTGTGTGTGTGTGTGTGTGCGTGTGTGCGTGCAGGGCGTGGGCTGTCGGCATTCATCATAATCCCCACGTCCTTGAAGGAGGCGGCGACCGACCGCTAAAGAGACGAGGCGGACTGGGACGTTTTGTTGGGAAAGGTTTTTTTTCCCCAAAAAGATGACAGTAATAATGTGTAAATAAGGACAATCTGCATTTTTTTTGTTTTTTGTTTATACAACAATGTGCTGTTGCGTAACAGACGGCACCAGCCTATAAATGGCATCAACAGCCCAACCAGCTATCGGCGTATTGATGACTTTAAAAAGGCTCGCCTGCCATCCGTGTGGGTGCAGTTATCGGCCGGACCCCCCCGGGGGGGCTTCGCCATGGAGGATCTGCTGACCTACTTCAGGATCCATAACGTGGTTCAAAGTCCTGCTCTCTCTGCAGCCGAGCGTCCAGCAGCAGCCCCTCCCACCCCGCGAGGCTCCGCATCACCATGGGAACAATGACATCAGCGTGAGGCGGGGCCAGCATCTAAACTAAAGAGGGAATTAATCCCAGCAGTCAGTTTGATTTTTTTTTTTTTTATTCGATCCTAAACTTGTCCGGTTGAGGAGGAAATTCAGTTTCCAGGATTCTAAAACATCTCAAATCCAATAACTGTTTGATTCATCTCTAATATGCCGTTTATAGGACAAGGAAAAGTGGATGAGCGCGTTGCCAATAGCTCCAAAAAGGCACTCATGGGAGATCGATCCATTAATGCTCATTACACTGCAACAGTAGATGATATATGAATGCATTACTGCAACGATAATGTTTGATTTGTTATTGTCGCCGCGGTAATAACTGCCCACAGCGGTTCACTTGAGCGTGTCGGTGTGAGGCTGTAAATATTCATTTGTCAGAGAGGAAAGATGTTTTTGTGTTGTTTTGGCCACGTGCAAAACTTCGCGTGCTGAGGATTTCTTTTGAAGCCTTGCTGGTTCCCAGTGCGCCTCTACTGCTGGTATTACGGTACCTGATTGGGCACGGAGCCCCACACCTCCGGATTATTGCACACGGGCGTGTTATTCGCTACGCTGCCCGTTAAAGCTCCTTCACGCTACAACGGCGGGCGCTCATTACGCGTCAATCCACCCCACGTCCTGCTGAGTCAGCAAAAAAAACATAATCCGCCCGTCTCCTGCTGCTCGGGAGGAAGTCGCTGCTGGATTCTGGGTTGATTACAGGTCAACTTGTGACGGTTACCCACCATGCACTGCGTCTATATGGCCTTTGACCCTATATTCTAAATTATGAATTATTTGATGAAGCTTGGAACGCCCTTTAATGGTGGGGCGGATACATTTGAATCCTAATTTCTTATCATATCATTGTCTTCATTGAGATCTGGATTCCAGAAGTTGAGTCCACCTAAATAACTGAATGAGTGACCTTCTTGTTGTCTCTAAAACTGCTATTTCCCCCTGAAATATAGAGAAAGAGGAATTAGGGATTACATAAAGGTTGTTATAACAACTGTGAATTCAAAATGGCAAAACACAGCATTTTGTAGGACATTTTTTGGCAATATAGCCTGCATAGATAATATCCGGAGCTGAAGTTATACGATAAGCCGTCTCATCGATGTGAAGGATGTAGAAGATCATACCTAAAGTCGGAGAGCAAGCTCACACACACACACACACACACTGACTGACACACACACACTCGGGGCGCTCACACACAGGATTAAGGCCAGGTTGGCGTACTGAGAGATTCCATCCTCCCTCCTAAATGGACGGTGACATTCCGATGAGAGCGGCGCTCCACGGAGGCGTGATGAGTGACCCAGATTGGGGGTGCGGTTGGTGGGGAGAGGAGGGAGGCGCAGACGGGGGGGGGGGGGGGGGGGGGGGGGGGAGGGAGGTCGGATTAGGGACGGGGATGAGGTGGAGTCGGGTGGAGGAAGAGAGGGACGCCGGGAAGGTGGAGACGCACCTTCTCTCTGGTCTCACGCTCGACGCAGGACTTCCGAAGACGTGACGGGATCCGACAGTCCTCCCGGCGCTGTTGCTTTTAACCCCTTCGAGGAAGAGGACGCCGCGATTTGAAAGTCAAACAGGGTTTGACGTGATAACTTTAGTTTCTATCGAGCTTCGGCGTGAGGTTAGCCGAGGACGGAGGAGGAGGCCGGTTCCCTCCGTCAGAGATCAGTTCTTTATTCTTTATCGGGGTTTTTTTCCGGCCCCGTAAAAGCAGGATTTTGATGCACTTTGTCAGCGATCGCACGAAGCAGATTGCAGACTGACCCCAACAGTGTATTGTGTCTTCAGATGAGACGAGAGGGCGTCTGCTTCTTTTGGTGGTGTTGTATTTGGAAAGATCCTTTTTATGTCTAACACAATGCGACTGGGAGACGGCCACGTCGGATCACGTTAACCTCGCGAGGATGACAAGGTGTGCCCGGAGAGCCCGGTGCTGAGGGGAGGGGCGCAAACCCAGACATGAGGAGACAAATAAATAGTTTGACATCCGTTCCACTATCTAATGTTACTGGAAGTGTTTAGATTAAAGGTAGATGAAAATAATAGATTAATAACGGGTGCTTTCTTTGTCCAAAGAATGCAGTCGTGCCCAACAACAAGGTCTTAGACACAAAAACACAACATGAACACAGACAACAAGCCAACTCAGAATAAAAGAGGTATTTGCAGTAGGTCTGGAGTGTGCATGCGAGACGAGGTGTTTTTGTCTTTTCATGAAAAGACGAAACAAAAAGGATTTATGTAAGCAGTCACGGTTTCTGCCATCTCAGTGTGCCGATGCCAAAGCGGCTCAATGCAGTTCTGCAGCACCATCAGCACCAGTTTTCTTCCTTAGCAACAGCTGGAACCAGACTGAGCCCTGGGCTGAGATGGCTGTCCCAGACAGTTTGGCCCAATATCTTTTAAGTGTCAGTCGGCCTCTCCTCCTCTCCTCCCTCTCCTCCTCTCCTCCTCTCCTCTCTCATGCAGGGAAGGAGGGAGGATGCAGGAGGGATGGAGACGAATGAAAGCGGGAGACACTATTTCACAATAATTTTTTCACACATATTTCAGGACTGGAGCTGCCAATAATTTGTGATTGTCACTTCCAAAGAATCAAAAATATTAATTTCTCTCAATTTTCAAAGAATAGTTTGATGTTTTGAAAAGAAAGTTTGATACCACTAAATATTGGAGCTTACCAGGCTGGTTAGCTTAGCTTAGTTTAGCATGAAGACAGGATTTTTAAAAGGGAGACGAGTGGAAAAGAGGGGAGCGGAAGAAAAACAGAATAAAGCTCGAGGCTGACAAAAAAAAGGGACGCGAGAAGAAAAGGAGTCTCGGTGATGATTTGTTACGATGAAATTAGCTGCAGCTGATGATGATGATGCAATTTAGCGGCGCT
The DNA here is from genome assembly GCF_009769545.1 of Cyclopterus lumpus. NCBI lineage: Eukaryota > Metazoa > Chordata > Actinopteri > Perciformes > Cyclopteridae > Cyclopterus > Cyclopterus lumpus. The sequence goes on from NC_046967.1 coordinate 10,561,916, forward strand.
GCCAGGCAATGGAGGGCCCCCTGCTAACCATGTTTATAAAGCAACATTATGTGTCTCCTTAAGGGGGGAAGAAAGGCTTTTATGAGGGTGCACACTTGATTGGAGTGTGGATACTTTGGTAGTGCGTACTTGACTGTGGCCTTTTGTTATCTTAATGGTGGGAAAGAGCTTGTAGTGGAGGTCTGATGGGTGCTGCTCTCTGAAAGGGGCAAGCCTGTCAAACCCATATGCCGGACCCCCCCCCCCCCCCCCCCCCCCCCCCCCCCCTGTAAAAACCTGTTCTGGTTGCCACGGTAACAGCCTATCGAGGACGAGGGAATATAAAGGGTGTGTTCACATGCTCCCCCACCGACCATTTCATGAGCTTCCTGCTGCGGCGCTCCTTAACATCTGTGTCTTTCGTTTGCATCCCATATCCTGGATCCATACGCGGGTTTATTCCAGATCTTTTTTTTGGGGGGGGGGGTTTTCGTGTTTTTGGAACGAAGCTCGCCTCCTTGAATCGCATCGAAATCCCAGCTCGTGCAGGTGATGGCGTCACGCTCCACCTGCAAGCCGCCAGAAACGAACGTGTTGGAAGCCACTCTTAGACTTTGGGAGTCCACTGTTTAAAAAAAATAAATAAAAATAGAACGGAGTAGGCACAGCTATTTTTCAGTCTGTTCTTTCTGTCTCACCACGTGGATGCTGAGACAAAGAGCAGCCGGCATGCCAACAGTGTAGCTCCTGACTCCCTCTGGTGGCTGATCTGTTATCTTCACCAGCTGAGATGAGATATATATATATATATATATCTGACTCCTCTCTTATTCTCTCATCTCTCCCCCCGTCACTCGCTCCTACAGGTGACCTGTCCCCCTCCCCGGTGTCCCGGCATGGCAGACGGTCGGCAGCCAGACGAGCACTGGGCCTCAAACGGCCAGGACAACGGCGAGAACGGCTGCTCCGCCTACAGCTCGGCCTACAGGGAGAACGGACACCACGGTGGGGCAGCCGCACATCCCGGAGGCACAGGTAGGCACGCAGACACGGTGTGTTTGTGAGTGTGTGTGTGTGTGTGTGAGTGTGACCACAGCACCAGGTCAATAACATTGATTAGACCGCCTACACGTACTGCCAGATGCGATTGGTTCCATGGCGCCAGGCAAGAGCAGTCGGTCCTCCAGAAAGGCACGTGTTTCACATTTAAATGAGCACTGAACTGCAGCAGCGATACCAACGGTTGAAGGACAACGCTGTGCTTCGCCAACACACCTGTGTAGAGGGCATCTGGACCAGAAAGCTCCACGACGTCTAGTTGGAAATACTTTAAAAGGTTAAGGACAGGGGGGGGGGGTGTCTTGCAATAAAGCAGTTTGTATTTGAAGATATTTGCCTTTCAGAAACATCATTGTTTACTCTTTGCACAAAAATGTGAAACTCTGTAAACTCATAAATATGATTATGTCGTTGGCTAAAGGTTAATACATCTTACTAGCAAAATAAAGCGTCATATTAGAACTAGGCAGCAGGATGCCAGAATTATGGAAAAATGCTCATATTTCTGACTGACGTGATCAGTCCAGCTCAAAGGAAAAGAGAGAGAGAGAGAGAGAAATGGGGGAAGGTAAAGGAAGCTGAAGAAGAGAAAAATAAAAAAGGGGAAATTAGATTTTAAAAAAGAGGATTTTGCTCCCCAGCTGGGCCACTTGTTATGTCAACGTGCATGTGTACATCAGGTGTACATCCGGTTTTTAACAGTACATTTTTGTCAATGTCTTTTGATATTTTATGGGTGAATCTGATTATTCAGCCAGTATAATCTGACACAGTAAGTTCAATATGCATCCATCTGCACATTGAGTAAACGGCCCGACTGGCCACTAATCGAATCCTCGCGGAGCCTGAGATGCATCCGACAAGCACACAACGAGCGTCGGTCCAAACCCGAGGGGCTAAAGGTTCAGATGAACCCACAGAGATGAGGTTATTAGTTCTCCATTTCCTTCCTCCCATCCATGTCTTGTCTTCCCGGTGTTGTCTCTCTCTCTTTCTCTTTCTCCTCTCTCTCTCTCTCTCTCCCTTCACAGTGGATGACTCAGCCAATTTGCCTCCCTCCCCTCCCCCCTCTCCATCCGCTGAGCAGATTGGGCCCGTGGCACAAGGTACACCCACTCACACTTGTAACCACTCAGACCGTTCAGGGTGAGAGTGTGAATGGTTGTGAGAGTGGTAAAAAAATAAAAACAGCTCCAGGATTTCAAGTCCTCATTGCAGCCACTTGGCATGATGAGAATAACTCCTCCTCGTTCTTCTGGTCCCTTTAAGGGCAGGGTCCTCTGTCACCTTGCATGTCAGCTGATCATTATATATATCCTTTTTTTTAGGACGTCTGCAGCATGCCTGGACGCTAGCACTAGGCCACACAGGCATCCTTTCCTCCCTTGACGCTGTAGTACGTAGCCCGCCACTGGAGCCCTTCATCTCACAAGTCTGTTCTCTCCTCAAAAACATCTCCCCTGTTGCTCATTGTGTCTGTTGATTTTCTCAAGTAGTAAATCAACAGATCGGCTTTCAGCTCTTTGCTCTCAGAAGAAACGTCACCGTCACTTCCTTCTCGCATGTGTGGCATGAGATCACAAGATAAAATAAACAGAACTGATTGTACAGGGCGCTTTCACGAGAAACCAAACCGGATTAAATAGAAAACGAACCATAAGTGTCAATATCACTTCTGATTCGGACTGTGGCTCGTGAAAGCACCCGAAGAATATTGTTCTCGTACCTCCGAGAAAACATTTTCTTTTTTTAATAAAAATGTGCTGTATTCTGAAAAAGAAAGACTCATTGCATCCATGTCGGGATTAAACTGTAGTACAATGATCAAACTATTATTTCTAAGCCAAATGTGCAAATTCTGAAATGGTATATTTTCAAAATGAATGTGAAATAAAACCAGACTAAGATTAGAAGGCGTGTTAATTGCATCCCATGCATCTCCATCAGAGCTGAAAGTAACCCCAAGTGTTGTTGTCCTCCATGTCTCATCTATGTGTCCCCCTCTGTCCCCTGCTCAAAGAAGATAAAGTAGAAGTTGTCAGTCAACAGCAGGAGGATGAGGAGGAGGAGGAGGAGGAGGAGGCGGCTCCAGATGAGCCCCACAGTTACCAGGAGGAAGTGGCATGTAAGCAGCCTGGAGATTTGCTCTTAGAGCAGACAGATAATTTAACAGAGCCCCAGGCTTTGGGCTTCCAGCAAGCCCAGGCACCTGAGGTCCTCAATGGAGGAAGTCATCAAGGTGAACACAGCCCGTCACAAAAAGGTGTGTGTGGTTTCTATTGGGTTTATTTTGCGAGTGTACATCCTTCCTCTTTGAAAGCGTGTTGGAGCGAATGTCTTTTACCTTTTTACCCTTTCTTTATTTTGCATGATCCTCTTGTGCTCTTTTTTTTTTTTTTTTTTAACGGGGACTTCATATTTTTCCACTTGATTCATAACTTGTGATGCGAACTCGGGGCTTTGCCGTCCTGCAGCTTCGTTGCTCTTGAATCCTTAAGCTTCTGCTTCAGTACCCGACGTTGCCGTGTGCAAAATTATGTGACGTAGCATTTGTGCTTTTTTTCATGCAAAACATAACCATTTGCTTTTCATTGGAGTGACATTTAGAACACCCGATCAACCATATTGCAGTTGATCAGTTCTGCACTTTTGTATTGCCAGCTACATTGCAAACGCAAATATCACTGTCTATATACTGTGTCGCTGGTATTAGTCGTCTGTATATTTTGATGTGGGGTTTTTTGCTGGAATATTGTGTGCAAGACGGTGTTTCGGAGCACACCCACCTGTATGGGAGCTTCGTGAATCAGTCTTGAATGTATTTGAAGTCTGTTGTATATCTCTTTCTTTGAGTTTCAATGTTGTTTTCATTTCATCCCGAGGCAAAGGATAATTCTGTTTTCCTATTGTTACGAAGGACACACTTTTGGCATTACATAACACCCTCATTGGACATGTATCACCATCCTTACGATCTCTAAGGTTAATTAAATTAAAGAACATACCCTTCATCAATATACTCCCGAGCAATGTAGAGATGAATCCACCCCAACAGTGTTCCGGTACTTGCTGTAGAAACTTAAATGACACCATTGGCACTCAATTACATCAACAACAAAAAAATCTTTATCATGAGGTTGACCATGTTTTGTCAATCAATGGGTATTGCAATAGGAATTCATTGCCATCTAACATCATGCAACTCATTCCTTCATTCCAGTTCTGCACGCCATCTTAGGTGCTGTGACCCCCCCTCTGTGCTGTTGTGGCCTGCTGCAAAATACACTGTGCTGTGTGTTTTGCTTGACGGAGAGCTCCTCTATGTGCAGAAGGCCTCGGCTTGACTGTCTTGGCTAGCTTTTGTGGATGCTTCAAGCAAAGCGTTTAGCTCATAGGACTTTGCACAACGTTGTACAGTATCCTTCACACTCACAGCCCAGCCAGAAGAGTGTATGAGTAAGGAATCGTGTGAGTCGGCTCTGAAAGAAGATGAACCTCAAGTGGCGTCGCCGCAAGGGACGCGGTCTGCTGTTGGAAGAGCGACACCTGAAGGCGCAGAGCTCGCCCCTCCCTCTGTGAAAGAGATCTCTGACACCGCCTCAATTGAGCCGGGAGACCAAGAGAGAAAGGATGTAGTAGAAGAGGCCGCTGAGAGCCACCTGCTCGTCGAGTCCAAAGAAGAAGAAGCAAAACAACCGACAGAGGAGTTATCAAATCTTAAGGATGACGACAAAGAGGGAGTTCTCTTACCGAGCAAATCTGAATCCCCCGTGAATGAAGACAAGGAAAAACCAGAGACGCTTGAGGGGGTAAATAAGGAGAGCCAAGATAGTGGCAGTGATGTTGAGTTGCATGAGATGCCAGGGGACCAAAAGCAAGAAGCAGTCGGATCAAGTCCAGAGTTGAAAGAGACATCAGATATTTTACGTCAGTTTGGAGCAGAAACCTACTTTGAGACATCCTCGAAAAGCCACAAAGAGGAGTCATCCCAAGCCGAGAGCTATTACGAACTCAACACAGCAGCAGAGACAAAGTTAAGCGAGGACACCAAAAGCATCGTGCAGGAGCTCGGGGAACAGCAGGAGAGGTCGGCCAAAATATCTCTTGGTAAGATGTGTCTTGAACAAAGAAGCCTCTCCCTAAACATTACGGTTGGGTCTTCAACAGTCCAACTAGGCAAGGGCGAGAAGTCCAGGGCCTTGTGTTCAATCAGTGGAAGCTTTGATGAATCTGAGGTTTACCCTTCAACTCCATCTGTGGAGAGCCAACAGCAATTTCCTCCAGCTGTCTCCATTACACCAACTACCCCTGAATCACCTCCAGAGACCACCGAAAAGGTTGACAGGCCTTTCCCATCTGATAAGCACATATCTCTTGAACATTCAGGCAGTCTTTCCGAAATGTTGGACCTGGCTGGAGACCTGCCTCGGCCATCATTAGAGAGGCGGGAGCTAGACCACATGAGGCGAAAGTCCGTGCCCGCCAATGTATCGGCTCTGGTGGGGAGTTCATTGGCCAAGCTTGCCTTGGTCGATCAAACCTCAAGAGTGGTAGGAGGGGAAACCCAACTGGAGGAACTGGGCTACTGTGTCTTCAATGAGTACTCTGGGCCCATGCCTTCTCCTGCCGATGTGCCCAGTCCAGGAGACTCTCCGCACCAGCGTTTCCTTTCAATGGAAAGTGAAGTCGAGGAGGAGCCTGGGGCCACGGAAATTGAAGGACTTCAAAAAGGAATTATCCCTGAGATTTCTGAAAAAACTGGGTCCGAAAAGAAAGATTCACCAGTAAAAAGTACCCCGATTCTTGAGAGGGCCGTGACAAGTGGAGTGAAACCGGATCGCCTAAGAATTCCATTGAATTCCTCAAAAGATAGACTGACTGAGTTTCGTTTGGAGAGTGGCCTGCCCGGTGACATAAAGATCCAAGCAATTCCTGAGGTAGACATTGAAAAAGACCCCTCCAGAGAGGCTTCTCCCATCCCACTAGACAGCTCCTTTACTTTCACTCCGTTGGAGACTGGAAGCAAGGTTCCCCCAACTCCCACCACCCCCAAGTCCCCAGATGGTACACCCTCAGAAATACCAGTCACCGTAGAGAAGTCAGTGAAAGATGTCCGACCGGAGGTCAAAGCAGAGAACGATCCAGAGTCTGAGAGGATTCATAATGAACAGACGGAGTTAGACACAGGAATGCAACAATCTGAGCAGGAGGATTCAGAAGAAAGAGGGGATGAACCAGAAATGGCAAACATACCTTCAGCGTCATCTCAGTCTTCAGGAGAGAGCACAGAAAAAGATGACAAGATGCAGCAAAGTGAGCGTGGGACACCTCCAAGATTAGAAAGGGTAGAAAAGCAAGAGACCTCAAAAGCTGGTCAGGATTTAAGCACTGAAAAGCCATTCGATGATGAAGATGACCAAATCCAGTCACAGAAGGCGGCTAAAGGGGCACCAAAACCACATATAACCTCCCCAGTCATCATTATACCTCAAGCACAAGTAGAGGAAGAAGCCGATGAAGAGGACGATATTGAGATTGCTGAAGAGCCTCAAGAGGTAATGGAGGACGCTGAAGTGCCTGAGAGTCTAATCAAGGTGAGGCTGACGGTAGGAGATCAGATGGTGGAAGACGATCCCAAGTCTGGCGCAGAAGATTGGAGTATGCAAAACAGTGGTGATGGTGAACCTGCGACAGACAGCTCGCACTTGTCTCCATGCTCTGACCATGATCTAGCACTGCGACTGGATGAAGGTGGCAGAGATGACTGGATAGGGGAGGATAAAGAAGAAGACACACGTGTACGTATGGACGAAGGGACAAAAGAAGAGGGCGAGGTGGTAAAGACGGACCAAACCGAGGAGGAGCAAGGGAAGGAAGTTGGTTCTGATGGGGTAGGCGAAGAGAAAGAGGTGAAAACAACAGAGGATGATGGGGAGGAGAGGATGGGGGAAGAGGAGAAAGACATCGAGGTTGGTCAGGAGGTGGAAGAGACCTCCGCCGTGTCCATTCCGGCAGCTAACGATGAAACCGCCGTGGACGTCTCCCTCCTAGATACAGACAGTGGCTGGATGGACACACAAGGTACCCCGAGCTTGTCAAATTCTTCACATGTAAAATAAATGTTTAAGTATTATTTTTTTTTAATACCGGAAACTAGCTTACACCACAAAGCTTGTTTGCGAGTAAAATCGTAATGTGGAGAATTAGTCCTCTTTTAATCCCCTCTCCACTGCAGATGATGACAAAAGTATCATGACTGAGCAAATCGAAGCCCTTCCTCGGGTCCAGAGTCCTACCACTACACCTGTGGTGGACAGACCCGCTAAACGGGCCCCTGGCAGAGGAAGGGGCCCCCCGGGCACCACTGAGAGTAAAGTGACCCGCAAAGTACCCAGCCACCATCCACCAAGAGAGGAGATGAAGAAGAAAAAAGGTTCCAATTCTGTGTTGCTCGGCTTAGAACAAATGATGTACATTTTATGTTAAGCCTACATTTAACCGAGGCGTGCATGTTGGTATAACCCTGTCTCTCCTCTTTGCTAGTAGCCGTGAGGAGGGCTGACAAGGTAAAGGTGTCAGCCCTCCAAAGTCGCTCTCCGTCTCGAAAGGGCGTAGCCAAAGCGGCAGCCAGACACCCTAGGCCCGCTCTTCTTCACGGCTCTGCTAGACGCAAGGTCACAGGTGAACGGTCTTCACCGGGGAATCGGTGCTGTGGATAGAGAGAGTGCAAACTAATTCTAATGTAGACCCCACAACTTCCCCGTCTATTGTTTTTCATACTGGAAAACCTACAATAACAGGAACAAGTATGACTGTTTCATTAGACCTGACACATTATGATTTCTCAATGGAGTCAATGCTGGAACAATTTAGGGTTTTAATTGTACAATAACAGGTGTTTTACTGGCTTTACTCTCTCTCTCTCTCTCTATCAATGGCTCTTTGAGGAATCACACGGGTGCAATGTAGCTGGCAAACATCATGTGCTACAGTCTTTTTTAAATCTGCTCAACTGCTTTGTCTTTTTTTTTCTTCTCATTTTGTCCAAAAAAAAAAGAGTATTTACTCCTGCTTGGCCTCATATTCATGTTTAGTTCTGCTCACTGTTGCCTTCCGTAATTTGCGATTTGGTATTGGGGTCATTTTGAATGATCATAGCAACTCTGGTTTCAATGACACTTGTATGTGTGTGCTGGTGAAACGAGTGCATGTCCGAGGTTGTGCGTTTTGACTGACAGGTGCGTTTGTAGTGCATTTATGGATGTGTTAACGCGTTATTCTCAAATATGTCTCCCTTGTTGGATTGCATTGATCGGTACAGAGGAACTCCTTTCTTTACAGGTATGGAAAGCCATCAACCCCTCAGTGTGGCCCACCAGTCCAGGGAGAGGACCACCGTAAGTACCATAAACGCTATCATTGTTTATCTTAAATGCATCGTTTCAATTATCAAAGGTTATTACTATTTTTTTGGCACTTTTGTTGCGTTAATATATCGTCTGACAGCACATAGGAGGAAATACAAGACCCTGCACGACACGCACTTTGCTCACATTTAATGGGAAGAGGTTCTTTGTTCATTATCGCTCACACACACACACATCAGTTCAATACTGTTGCATATTAACTGTGTGATGGGGGGCTTTTGCATGACAAAATGGTGGTTTCCTCCCCCTTTTTCTAAACGCCTGCATGTTATTTCTCTCTGCGTGCACGTTCATTTCGTCTCGCATGCCTGCCTCTGTCCTCGCGCCAGTCACGACCGAGAACATCTGTGAGTATAGAAATCGAATGAGAGTATTAGCCGACAGGTTTTATTATTACAATGTGCAGTACAGGGGGCCCCCTCAGAAACATCTCCTTTCACCGCTAACCACCCTGTCTAAAAATCATCCCTTGTGTATGTTCGATCATTCCGTATCATGATTTACATTTTTTTTTTGTGCTGTAAGCCGTCAGTGTTTTGAACTCCATCCCATCTCACGTCTTCGTCTCTCCATCTGCTTGTCACCCCTCCCCCCCCCCCTCATCCTGCACGCTCTCCCCCCTCGCCTCTCGTCGCGGCTTTCGGGGGTCCAGAGCCCCACGAGGGCCGTTCTGTTAAAGATGGCGGTTCAGCGCCGGGCAACCGATTCCCCGCCCCCCAGGCCCAACTCCGCCTGCGGCCTTAAACGGAGCCCCGTGGTGCAGGCGGCGCTCAATGAGGCCCGCCCCTCCTCCGCATGCTCCCGCCCGTCCCCTCTGCACCACAAATGGGCAGAGAAGGTAACATGTAAAAGCAGCGGTGTTGCCGGGGAGCTTTGAACCAGTGAGCTCGGGCGTTGACGCTCCTGTGTGTGTGTGTGCGCGTGTGTGTGTGTGTGTGTGTGTGTGTGTAGGAGAGAGCGTACCGCAGCCCAGAGAAGAGGTCGTCTCTGCCCAGGCCGGCCAAATCTCTGACACGCCACATCCCTGCTGCCGAACAAGACGACAACAACCCCTCCAGGCCAACCTGTAAGAACACACACACACACACACACACACACACACTGTGACTCTCCTCACTCGCTTTCTATTGAATGACTTTATTAAACTCCTTGCACTCCCCTGGCCTGTTTGCCTTCACGTCCTTGTTTACTTTCCCCCTTTCTTTGCCTCCTTGTCCTTTTTTTTGCCGCTCGCCTCTCAAAAGCGTTCCAGTCCAGAGCGGACAACAGGTCTGGAAGAGCCCCCGGTATCACAGGTAGACCACCGAGTAGTAGTCGTAGTAGTGTTGGACCCATCACACCCTGCACTAGTGTTCATTCATTCATCGCGGTCACACATTATTCTGAAGTCCCCCCTACAATCTTCATTTTCCAATCTGAGCTTGTTTATGCAGATGTGTTCCCAAATTCAGTCCTCATTCAACATTTTTCCAAGTGTGTTGACTTTGATCCACGACGACAAGGTGGATACTTCCCGTCGCCGTGGCAACAAGCCGCCAGCGTCTAATCAATACAGTGGCGTTGCCTTGTCAAACATTCTTGTTTGATTTGGGTTTGTTTGCTTTGTGGAAACTGAGCATACACCTGGTGCTCCATAGTCTTCCTCTCTTCCCCTCCATCTGTGTTTCTTCCTCCCTTTTCTCTTCGTCCAAAGTGGTTCTCCCCGGGACCTCTTCCTCCTCTTCCCCCTCGCCCCCCTCTTCATCGTCGTAATCCAGCCGTATCTCTTCTCCCCTCCAAGGCCCAGAGTCTGCACGTTCCCGGTCAGTCCGCAGCGGCGCCTCCACCCCCGGCTCCACCGCCGTCACGCCCGGCACGCCCCCCACCTACTCCTGCCGCACGCCCGGCTCTCGCACGCCCGGCAGCCACACGCCAAAGTCCTTCAGCGTCCTCCAGGAGAAGAAGGTGGCGGTGATCCGGACCCCGCCCAAGTCGCCGTCCTCCGCCCAGCGGCAGCTGAAGGTGCTCAATCAGCCCCTGCCCGACCTGAAGAATGTAAAGTCCAAGATCGGCTCCACCTCCAACCTCAAGCACATGCCGAAAGGCGGACAGGTAACCGGCCACGTCCGGGTCCAACTGAGCCAACTCTTTGAGAAGCCTTTTATTTATTATTTTTACACATTTATTTATTGATTCGTACACATTAGTCTGCAGCATGGAGAGAGACAGATGGATGTACATCATTCAGACTTTCAAATGTCATGCATTTATCTGTTTCTGCCACATGGGGGCAGTAAAGGACATTTGTTAAATTATAGGATTTTATTTGTATTTATTGTAGCTCGTAATAGGTAATGAAGTTAATATATTTTATTTTGAAAATAACGTAGTGTGCGTATGAATATCCTAGCTGGCTATTCATACGCACATGACTAGAATAATAATAACGCGTAAAAAAAGACATTGAAAACAAAGTCAAATGAATTTACTTATTATAAGAAATGAAACATTCATCTGATGAGCTGCTGGATGTGAGTAGAGGGACGTTTGCATCCCTCTTCTTCTTCTTCTTCTGTCTCCTCTTCCCTTCTTCACTGTCACTCACTTCCTCTATATGTCCTCTCCCCTGTCTGCCGTCCTCTCCGTCATCAGCTGCCTCCGGTCCTCCCTTTTTGTCTTCCTCCTCCTTCCTTCACATCTCTCAAATTTCTCCTCCCTCGAGAAAGGACGTCAAAAAGCCACGTGTTTTTGTTGTTGTTTTTTTTTAAAAGCCGCAATCCTCCTTAAAGTCCCTCTCGCTGCCTCCGAGGAGTCGACCTGCAGAGGCACTCGCCCCGGGGATCGGCCTCCGCCATCGGCGTGGAGGCTTCTCCCCTCCGGCTCTCGGTATTAATAATTGCGAGCGGGAGGAATTACTTATTGAGAAGCTGCATCGAGGACAGAAATGAAATATTTCACCTTCTTTTTCTGTTCTCTTTTGCTGGAAAAGAATTGCGTTGATAATCCACCCCCACATTTTTTTTTATATAAAATGTTTAAATAAATAGAGCTGCGAGTTGACGTCACCTCCGAATATTATTGCTTACGCACACTCGCTGTTGTCCTTCTTCCTTCCTCTTTGGGGGAGAAATGTTTAATGAGGCTGGGATGAGCAGCTCTGCAGGCTTTACAGAGTGTGATGTACTTGATGTTTCACCTTTTTATTGAATAGGTACAAAAAGAACGAAAAATAACATTTTGTTTCATATTTCTTTGTCATTTAATGATTTATTGCGACATGAAAAGTCCCTTTTCAAAATAAGACATAGCCTCAGTGTTTTGGCTTGATTTTGTTGTTCCAACATTTTAATTGTGGGTGATTTTAACACAGAAGCGTGAATAATTAAATAAAGCTGTTTCATAATGCATATTGTAGGGCTGCCACAAATGATTTTAATGATATTTTAATTAAATATATCCTGTTGAAAAGGGATCAAGTTTCCCATAACGTCAAAATAACATATAAAGAAATCCTCATCTCAGAGCCTTTTAATTAATAATCCATCATCATAATAGTCGATCGATGAATTGACTAATTTGCAGTAAAATAACATTTAAAAATATACATATTCTTTGGTTTGTCATTGGTTGACCTTGCTGCTGCAACAGCTGTGTGTGTGTGTGTGTGTGTGTGTGTGTGTGTGTGTGTGTGTGTGTGTGTGTGTGTGTGTGTGTGTGTGTGTGTGTGTGTGTGTGTGTGTGTGTGTGTGTGTGTGTGTGTGTGTGTGTGTGTGTGTGTGTGTGTGTGTGTGTGTGTGTGTGTGTGTGTGTGTGTGTGTGTGTGTGTGAGCTGTCAAGAGAATCCAGGTCAGGTCGGAGGCTTGCTGTCGGGTCTCTCGTGCCCCCCCCCCCGCCCCTTCCTCCTCAACCCCCCCCCCCCCTTTCTTTTCTCTCCCCGTGTTCACCTTTTGGCTCTTTGAATAATGAAGTAGGCCTTTTTTTATTAACACGGAATGGCGCACAATGCAGAAAAACTGTCGTTTCGGATAAGTTTTATATCGACATATTTATATATATATATATACTGTATATATATAAATATATATCTGTGAGCCTGTTTTATTTATGTGATTGCCTGTCTGTCTGTTTTCAGTTCGTAGGTTTAGGCTGCATGATGTTGACGACCACCTTTAGCATCAGTCTAACGGGCCATTGACATTATGACATTATGACATTACCTGCACAACATTAATAACATCACTTCTCCTCTCAGAGCGTCGTTAGCATGCGAATGCACGTGAAGACGCGCGGCTCCATCAGCCCACACTAATCCAAATGAGGGCACATATGTAGTGTTTTTCCCCCCCAGATTTTTTTTTTTTTTTCTGAATTCGATTTTGTTTTAGGTTAAAATTGTACACGAGACGCTGGACTTCAGTCACGTTCAGTCAAAATGCCGCTCCAAGGATAATCTGAAGCACTCGCCCAAAGGAGGCAATGTATGTACGCTTTTTCCTCTTTTTCTGCTTTCTTTCTTCCTACTTTTCACGTGTGTTTCAGTGTCTTCAGTCCTCGTGTCGTGGATGTTGCACTTGTTTCCGGTGCTTCCGGCTGTAAGAACTGTACTCAAAGCACCGATGGAGCCGTCATGCTCTCTAAAGGAATGTCTTTATCCCTGCATATAAAAAAGAACAACTCCATCCATAGATCAGCCGAAATTCAAATTCCCCAGCGCGCCGGCTGATTGAGAGGTCGTGGATTTAAAATCGGGACACTTTTACAGGATTATTTTTCTTATTTTTAAGCTCCTCCCAGCCAGTCATGCCCTCAATGTCGATGTGTTTGTATAAAAAAAATAACAAATGTCTCCCTCCTGTCATTCGCAGGTCATGATTCCAAGTGTTAAGCTGGACTTTAGCCACGTTCAGGCTAAATGTGGCTCCCTGGACAAAATCCAGCACGCAGCGGGCGGCGGAAACGTGAGCGACACATATTCAACATATTACTTATAGATTTGTGAATTACAGCTGTCTTCATTTACATCACTTGCTTTGTGCCTCTGAGTGTCATTTTTTTTTTTAACCAGCATTTACGCAGGCAACATGTAAACACCCCTTTGCTTGTCTCCGTATCTTTTGTTACATAACAGCGCTAACTGGGCAATAAAGTTTAATTGAAGCACCTGCTCCCTGTAGCGTTCATGTTAACCTCTCCCCGGGGGAGCCGGCACCACCGTGCCTCCCCGATACATCCATTTTTCGGCTTTCTCCTCGCATCGTTTTTACAGTTTTTCAGGTAAACGTGTGTTTAATATGTGCTCCGCCCCACAGATCCAAATCCAGACCAAGAAGGTCGACATGAGCCACATCACCTCCAAATGTAACTCCATGTCCAACATCCGCCACAGACCAGGTGCGGCACCCGTTTTAGCTTTTGGTGACGGGAAAGTTGTGCAATATGCAATATAATATGACGTCCTGCGGGTGTGACACTCCCCTTCTCCTCCTGTCCCGTTCCCAAGGTGGAGGCCATGTGCGCATTGAGAACGTGAAGCTGGACTTTAAAGACAAGGCCGCCTCCAAGGTCGGCTCTCTGGGCAACACCAGCCACACTCCTGGAGGGGGGAATATTATGGTACCAAAAGAAAGCACAGTCGGCGGTTTCTGTGGGAATATAAAAAAGGAGAGAACCCCAAATTCACTTTTCTCTCTCTCCGCCCTCCAGATCGAGAGCCACAAGCTGTCCTTCCGGGAAACCGCCAAAGCTCGGGTGGACCACGGCGCAGAAATCGTCATCACGCACTCCCCCGGGGTCGAGACGGGGGGCACTTCCCCCCGCATGTCCTCCTCCGACAGCATCAACCTGGATTCGCACCAGCTCTCCACGCTGGCCCAGGACGTCACCGCTGCCCTGGCCAAGCAGGGCTTATGAGCGGGCTGCCAATCACTCCTCTACCCATCAACCTCATTCACTCACAAGCATCCAATGTTCTCCCATGGTCCTTCACTGCAACATGACCCCCCCCACACACACACTTGACCCCACAGGTTCTACAGCTGTAGTTGATTGACTGTCTCGTCCACCTGCGACCCGTCCGGCCCTTCCAGTGGGACTTTTCCAAACTCAAAGGATTATTTTCGCGCCCAGTCACTCTTTATTTGTTGTTCATAAATTTTCGTTCACTCAAAGATGGACTTTTTATTATTTTTTGTTCTCGATGAAAGTGAAGGTTTGAGTGGACGCCTTCGTCTCCGAGGTCATTGAAGGTTTTTAGCGTAAAAAGCATCACATTCAATGTTCATTCAGATGTTCATTCAGAATTAATAAGGTACTACATACTAGACGCTATAGTCTTAAAGATACAACTGTGTGAAAGACATAACTTCCAGAAACATGGCTCGTAACTGTACCTGCAGAAGAACGGCTGAAGACGCGATTTAGGTTTTTTTTTTAGTTTGTTCGTTGGTCGCTTTTTTTAATCTCATGATTTCCTGACACGTGCTGAATTCTTCTTTTTTATATATGTCACTGTAGTGGAAGTTGTTCCAGTTTTGTATGTTCCCTGCGGCTGCACTGGCTTATTAGCACTTAAAATGTGAATAACCACTGCGGTTATGTGGAGTCGAGCGCTAAAAGGCTGAGCTTTCCAATAGATGTTCAATTTTCATTCTTTTTTTTTTGTGCAAAACCGACGGGCTGTTCTTTTCCGTTTGATTTTACATGAGCTCTGTGATTTTTATTAGGCTACAACAATGCTGTTATGCTGGCATGGCAAACAATATATATATGATGAATAAATTAGATCTATGTGGGGCGAGTTAAACCTTATCAGTGTGAGTGTAAACGGGGCCGGGATGCATTCTAGTGTCCACGCTTCAAAGAAGAGGCCATGTTTGTTCCAAAAGTAGAATTTAAAAAAAGAAAAGAAAACAAAACAAATGAAAACATTCCATTAAAAAGAGCAGCTACCCCCTTTAGTGCAAATTTAACCAGTAACTTTGCAGGAAATGAACAATCGAAACAAAGGAGAAATGAAGACTTGCAGCTGTTAGAATTCATTGTTAAAAAAAAAAAGGATTAAAAAAAAAAAAAAACCTGTTCTAGCATATTCTCTGCTCACCATTGTGAAACTCCTCTGCCCCCCTGTTCCTCTTCCCCCCGGTGTCGGTTACCCCTCCAGTGTTTTTCTGTGCTTCCTATACCCCCCC
Organism: Cyclopterus lumpus; assembly: GCF_009769545.1. Taxonomy (NCBI): domain Eukaryota; kingdom Metazoa; phylum Chordata; class Actinopteri; order Perciformes; family Cyclopteridae; genus Cyclopterus; species Cyclopterus lumpus. Next base: position 10,577,547 of record NC_046967.1, read on the forward strand.
CAGCCCCTCTTTGCCTGTGTAAGTGTATTTAAAAGACCATGTAGATGTGTGCACTCTTTCTGATGTTTGAGACGTACTGATGACAAATGCTCCTACAGGATGACGACGACAGAAATAAAGAAAATAAAAACAGATTTGCGGTATTTTTCGTATTAATCCCCCCCCCCCCCCCCCCCACAAAGAAATATGATTAATTTATCTTCAGTGTGCATTTTTTTTCTTTTAAATCCAGTATAGAGAAAAGCTAATATTTCGGTGTGGGTGTAACATGTAAATCTGTGATATTTGTCTCTTTAGATTCATCACTTATTATGGAAAAACGTGTACATAAATACCGATTTTGCATGAGGGGGTTGCTAACACACTTTGATTTATCATAAATATATGCATTAACATGGGGAACGTGTAATACTCTGGTTTTATGTTTGTATTTAATGTCGTTATGTGCAACAGCGCCCCCTGTAGGGCCACGCTTTACGACTGGTCACCACAATTTAACATATTTACCATACAAGGTGCAGCTTTAATCTAGGTTTTGACTAAGTTGGTGACGTTAACGTTAACCCCTTTAACGTTAGTTTTTATCGTTAGTTAGCACTTTACGTAAGTTGCATTTAAAGAGAAATGTATCCAACTTCTAACGATTATTGTTACTATGCAAAGTGAGATTTTAATTTTAATAGATACGTATATAAAGAAGCTCAACTAGCTTGACATGACATGCAATAATAATAATAATATCCATTATTTACTTAATTTAAGGTAATGCAACACTTCCGTCCATCACTGGAAGTGCTGCCTCTCCCCACCTCGACCACCTGTGTTATTGAACAACCTATTGGATGTTCACCTGAAGGATGCTCCCCCCCGTGAACGCACCATCCGGGTGCGATTCAACGAGTGTATACGGGCGCGTGCGTGCGCGCGCGCGCTTGTGTGTGTTGCAGTCAAACGTTGTGTCATTTACGTTCACGGTGCACAACGCGTGCGGGGTTGAGAACATCTGGCGCAGCCGCACACGGCGTCTCTAAACTCCGCCGACGATAAATTAGCACGCCGATCAAAACTGTCGCTGTCCGGGGAAGGAGGTGCTGAAATCCGAGCGCTCTCCTCCTCCTCCCCACCTTCCACCCCCAGTCTCTCTCTCTCTCTCTCTCTCTCTCTCTCTCTCTCTCTCTCTCTCTCTCTCTCTACCTCTCTCTCTACCTCTCTCTCTCTCTCTACCTCTCTCTCTACCTCTCTCCCTCTCTATTGCCGCCCGACCGACCGACACTTGCAGCCATTTTACGCAGGACGAACCCAATCATGTCGTGAGCGACGCTCGCCGGTCACCTGGGCAGAGCCAGTAGCAGCAGCAGCAGCCGCCTCGCGCGCGTGCGCGTGCGTGTCCCGGTGGTTCGCACACGCAGGCAGGTCCGGCCAAAATGGTGAAGAGGAAAAGCCTGGACGACAACGAGCCGGAGTGCGGGAAAGGAATCCCGTTCCCCATCCAGACCTTCCTGTGGAGGCAGACCAGGTCAGTGGGAACTGATAACAGGTGTTTGCCGAGGAGGAGGAGGATCAAAGGGTTGACAGCAGCCGTGTCACACATACAAAAAACAACCGCATTTTTTTAATCCTGTTTTTGCCTTTATCATAATTCAGCCCGCGTGAGTGGGTTTGACTTTGGAGATTTAATGGTGTAACCTACATTTGTCATTTTTGTAATAATAATAATAATCTTATGTGTTCCTCAGTGCATTTCTGCGTCCAAAGTTGGGGAAACAGTATGAAGCATCATGTGTGGTGAGTTATTTCATAATGCCGTGTGTGTGTGTGTGTGTGTGTGTGTGTGTGTGTGTGTGTGTGTGTGTGTGTGTGTGTGTGTGTGTGTGTGTGTGTGTGTGTGTGTGTGTGTGTGTGTGGGGGGGATAATCGCTCCATTCCCAGTAATCTGTTTTTACCTTTAATGCACCTGCAAATCAAGCAAATCATTTAGCAAATGAGTTTTTCCTCTTGCCTCCTCCTATTCATTACCCAGAAGCCAGAAACTCATATCCCTTTGGATCCACACAGAGCTGCCCCCTGTGCCCCCCCCCCCCCCCCCCCCCGGGCATTGCCTCGCTCGGGTTATTGAGATAGAAAGAAAGAGGCTTTAGTTCCTGGCTGATGTCTCTTTCTCTCCTTTCTCTGGCTGCCTCCCCAGTCCTTTGAGCGGGTGCTGGTGGAGAATAAGCTCCACGGGCTGTCGCCGGCCCTGTCGGAGGCCATCCAGAGCATCTCCCGCTGGGAGCTCGTCCAGGCGGCCCTGCCTCATGTCCTCCACTGCACCTCCATCCTGCTGTCGAACAGGAACCGGCTGGGTGAGGACACGCGACACACACACACACACACACACACACACATTACCGCCGCTTTAGGTAGTGAGGTGGCAGCCTCCTCCAGGTTATCCTCATCCAACAACAATGTTGTTTCAGCCACGGGGCCGTTGGAGTCACAGTGCATCACGGGTCAGGGTTAACACGGCGAGAATAATACAATAATAAATGTGTTTATTCAGATGAAAGCACCAAAATACACCAAAAAGAAAAATGTCCAGGAAACTAAAATATACTGAGTATTTAAAGCATCCACATTAGACAAGAGAAAATAATTATTAAAGTCTCTTTAATTAAAGACTATCTAAAAATGGATTAACACAATAAAAGGTGACCCAGGTTGATGTCTTCAAATTATATTCAGAAGACAAAGAAAAGCTAAAAATATGACAATGCATTGTAACAATATTCTAGTCTATATTTTCTTTCTGTCTCCAAAACCACCACAAGTCCTAAAGGACCATATATGCACTCAAACTCAACCCCTCACAAACGCTACACCGTCATTGCGCGACCATTCACTAACTCGCCTTGACCTCTGACCTCCCAACAGGCCACCAGGACAAGCTGGGCGTCGCCGAGACCAAGCTGCTCCACACGCTGCACTGGATGCTGCTGGACGCCGCCCAGGAGTGCAACCACGAGCCCAGCCTGAGCCACGGCTGGTCGGGGGGCAGCAGCAGCAGCGCCTTCCTCCAGCCGGTGGGCAACCAGGGCTCGTCCCCGGGGGCTCCCGGCTCGTGCTCCGGCTCGGCCCTGGGGGGTTCGGGCCCCCAGCACAGCGGCTCCCTGCCGGAGGAGGACGAGCACACTCGCACCAAGCTGTTCCACAAGAGCATGGCCACGGTGGAGCTCTTTGTGTTCCTGTTCGCGCCGCTCATTCATCGCATAAAGGTCTGTACCTGCAGATATGAACATGTTTTATTACGTATGAAACCCTCCAACACGCGTACTCGGTGTCACCCAGATGGCTATCGATCTGTGTGTGCACACTGATACAAAGGTCAGCTTACAATGCTCCCGGGAGCGCACTGTGTTTCCCAACTGAGCGATCGATGACTGTATCTTACGTGCGTGATCATATCATAATAGCAGTGATGATTAAATATGAGCGTTTCCGGTCATAAAACATGTTCCCATGTTGCTTCTCACATTGATTGGATGACGATTAGATGGTTGAGGACGACGTCCGTTAATGCGATTTAATTTTAAAACATTTTCAAGGAGTCGGACCTGACCTTTCGATTGGCCAGCGGTCTGGTGATATGGCAGCCGATGTGGGAGCACCGGCAGCCGGACATCTCTGCCTTCACTGCCCTCATCAAACCCGTCAGAAACATTGTGACAGGTGTGTGTGTGTGGGAAATCATCCTTACGAGTTAATCTATTTAGTTTTGTCGTAATTAAGACGTGTAATCCGCTACGCCTGTCTCAACAGCAAAGAGGAACTCCCCAGTCAACAACCAGTGCAGCCCCTGTGGATCTGGCAACCCGGGTCCCATGGTGAGTGAGCGTTTCAAGCTCAGATCACGTCTGATTCTGGGTGTTGATTGAATGTGTCCGGGAAGTTCCCTTCCCCCTGTTTCAACATCCCCCCCCCCCAGGGGGCTTCCTGCTAATGTTCATTAGCACCAGCCATCTGGGAGCATTAGCGTGGTTAGCCGGGGGGGGGGTCATGGCAGAAAACCCCTCCCTCCGACCTCCGAGCCTTTAATTACCACAAACTGTCTTTTTCCCTGTTGATCCACTCATCTGCAAGTGGCTCTCTCCATCCCTCCTCCTCCCCTCTCTCACCCACAGGGCTTCCAGGTGGTTTGCGAAGCGGCCCAATCAGATTGCTCCTCCCCCGCGGCTGGAGAGCGGAGCTGTCGCCGTGGTAACTCGGTGGAGAAAGGCGGCCCTTCCCAACCGCCCCCGCCGGTGAAAGGCCCTTCCAAGAAAAAGTGAGCGCCCCGTGAATCAAATTAACCTTCGACAAGCAGCGAGATAGGTGGCGCTTGGTCACGTGTGCACTATTGATTTTGACGTTCAATGCCCATCCAGGCTCGCTGCATTTTATCCTGTGGTCGGAAACATATTTATTTATTATTCATTATTCACTTAAAAAGTAAATAACAGTTTGCAGAAAAGTGCTGCGACAGCTTATACCATAGCGTGCCTTATTTTAGGGTTATGGCAAACTAATAATAATGAGCCAAACATCACACGTCAGATAAATAAATACACAGAGGAGGTCAAGGACCTTTTCCTTTCTGGTAAAAAAAAAAACACCGTGACCATTAGTGTCGATTCGTAATTATCAACGCTTTAATGGCGGAAGCTTTCATGAATGAATAACACACAAGGAGGCATGAATAACACACAAGGAGGCAGTTGTGTGACGAAGCAGTGCGGTGACCCACGCTGACACAGAAACCGGTGCCATCATCTTGTTGATGGCAAAACATTTAGCCCTGCGGCGGCGTCTGACACACACACACACACACACGCACACACACGGCACAGCTCGCTCCACTAGCTGGGGAGAGCTGGTGTGTGTGTGTGAATAGCTCCTCCTTCCCCTGTGTAATGCCATTGCTCTCAGTCAGCACACACACACACACACACATGCAGAGCCTTGTCTTGCTTGAGCATCAGCACACCCATCTGACGTTTTGTCCCCACAACCGGGGGTAATTACGCTGAATTAATGTGTCTGACACTGGCAGTGTCTCTGGCCTGGCCTGGCCTGGCATGACATGGCCTGGCTTCATTCGGTCCGCACGCGGCCAGTCTGGAAAATCTACTGGCTTTTCTGTTTTTAAAGTCTGTCATCGTCCTGAATCACCCGACCAGTAGGCGGAGAGAGTGATGTGGGAGAGAGAGAAAAAAAGAAGAGAGGCTGATAAGCCATCCATTGCTCATCTCGACTCATTCTGACAACCGAATAAGTCACCGCGGTGCTCCTCACGATCACTCTGACAGCCAGCAACTGACTGAACAATCTAAATAAGGCCCCCCTCCCCCCGCCAAGCTAGTTATATCCTCATACACTCAAACACCAAAGGGTTGTTTTTTCTTTTCTTCTCGCAGTCACATGGTAATAATGTTTTTATAATATTTTTATCCCGTCCTCTCGCTCGCACACCTCCGCGCCGCCCAGATACAATCGTTCCTGGTCCTGTGATTAATGCCGCTTACTCATCCGAGTGCCGCCGACCGCCGTCACTCACGGAGCGCTGCTGATGCTGAGGCAGTTTCCATGGCAACCGCCGGCTGCTGCATCTCTCCCGACCGCATGGAGTCGAGGGGCCGGGGCCGCTGCCTCTCGGAGGGCCCGGGGGAGGGGGGCTGACTGTCGTCACTCGGTCTCCTTGGCGACCTCGTGTGTGTGCGTGTCGGCGAGACAGCGAAACATGATGCGGCCTCTCCTCTGCCGTCCGCTCTCAGAGTGATTCATGTAGATATCGACCATCTTTTCCTGCTCCATTTATTACGACGGGCAAAGATTAAATGGCCTTCGCGGTCTCTCTCTCTCTCCCTCCCTCCCTCCTCTCGTGGTATATCAATACGTTTCTCCACAATGTGCGGCGCTCCATACGCTCTTGCAGCTCACCAACTGACCTTCATTCCTGCTTATTTATAGTGGACTCACGTAGGCTTAGGCTCCCTCGCTCCCCGTACTCTCCCAATGATGCTGGAGGGGGGCTCTGCCCTTGTTTACCATCCTCCTTTGATGCATTATTAATGAATTAGTGTGGCGGGAGTCGACGACAGGCTAATATAAAAGGAAAGGCCACGACATAGTGTAATTGTAGTGGATGTAGTTGTGTGACAGTACTGGTCCGGCTGGTCCAGATTTCCATAATGTCACTGGCACTTCTTCGCGCATCGTTTATTTTGTCGGCGATATAAAAATACAATTTCATGCAATAAAAAAAAAGTTATAATCTTAATGCAGTGTTTTAAAAAAAAAAAACACTGTTGTTTATGATACGGAAGGGTTGAACCCGCGTCTCTTCCCTCTCCTCTCAGGACATCAGCCCCCGCCGGCCTGCCCACCTCCCTGGCCCAGCGGGCGCGCTACGCCACCTACTTTGACGTGGCGGTGCTGCGCTGCCTGCTGCAGCCACACTGGACGGAGGAGGGCGTGCACTGGGCCCTGATGTACTACCTGCAGCGCCTGAAGCAGATCCTGGAGGAGAGACCTGAACGCGCCCCCGAACCTTTGGTCACGCCTCTGCCGCGCCCACGCAGCAGCTCCATGGTGGCAGCCACGCCCTCGCTGGTCAACACCCACAAGACTCAGGTAACGGCAGGAAGACAAGGGGAGGAGTTCGTGGAAGAGGTCTTTTGGATGCACTGACCTCCGTTTGCTCTGCTGTGCTCTGCAGGACATGACTCTGAAATGCGACGAAGAGGGAAAATCTCTGAGCACAGAGACGTTCACGAAGGTTTCTCTGACCAGCCTCCGTCGACAGGCCGTCCCAGACCTCTCCTCCGACCTGGGCATGAACATTTTCAAGAAGGTCAGAGACGAGAAGATTCCCATTTGCATCAGATTGTGCAGGACCGAGAGGATTGCGGTTCCTAACTGGGAAGCGCGTGTCCCTCCTTTTCCGTTTCAGTTTAAGAACCGGCGCGAGGACCGCGAGAGGAAGGGCTCCATCCCCTTCCATTACACGGGGAAGAAGCGTCAGCGGCGTATGGGCGTTCCGTTCCTGCTCCACGAGGACCACCTGGACGTCTCGCCCACCCGCAGCACCTTCTCCTTCGGGAGCTTCTCTGGCCTCGGAGACGACCGGCGGGCTCTGGACCGCGGGGGCTGGCAGGCCACCATCATGGGTAGGCAGGGCGCCGTTCCTAATCAGAGTAGATTGCATGTCACCGGTCCGCAGGCGGGCTTCCTCTTCATTAAGAGTCAGAGGATTCTGTTTGGATCCGGCTGTCAGCTGGTGAATTAGGTCACTTCATTACCGTTATGTATGTCTTATTAGCTCTCTTCTTTGAGAAGTGTGCATTTGCTCAAGGCACAAAGACACTATTCAGAGCTAGTGACTTTTTAGAGCCTTCCTTGAACCCCACACTGTCACCACGCGGTTATATGTCTACTCGGCTTAGCTGCTCCTTCAAATTAACTCCACGGATGACCTTTTTGTTGGTATCTCCATGTGTTTGATTCAACCGGATGTATCCATCAGTATCTGTGTCACTTTTCCAGGCAAGTTCACACGGAGGGGCAGCACGGACACGGCCGCAGACGCCGACAGCCTGAGCGCCAAACACTCCCATTCCCACCACTCGCTGCTCAGAGACATGCCCGACCACTCCAACAGCCACAGCGACAACACCGTCAAAGAGGGTGAGGGGCAGAGCGCCGGGCGGCCACGTTTCCAAATGACACGGCACTCTAGTCTACAAATATACAACATTTAAAGAACATACACAGTGTATGAACCACATAACAAACAGTCAAACCACAACGTGCTATGAGATGAAATATGCATTCATATCACTGTCCATCCGCTACAAAGACAATGCTGGCTCCTCCGAGACCTGCAGAGCAGAAATAGGACAGGATTATATAACAGTAATATTCCTTTGACAATGCTAATTTGCATACCAATAGCTCCTCACAGGCACGCTACTGAGAACAAAACATACTAATTATAGAAGAGAGTTGATTCTGAAAGGATTGACGCCAGAGGGTTTTATTTCTCAGCACAATATTTATTTTAAAAAAACAATTTGAGAGGAAGTAAAGAAAGAAATGCTGCAGTGTTGAAAATAGAATATAGAAATCAACACGAGAAAACTGTAATTCCACCCACGGTGGCGGCGGCCTCCTGCATGATAACATCCATCCATCTGTACCCTCCTCTCATGATAACATCCATCCATCTGTACCCTCCTCTCATGATAACATCCATCCATCTGTGACCTCCTCTCACTGCCTCCTCCTGCAGTGCGATCCCAGATCTCCACCATCACCATGGCAGCGTTCAACACCACGGTGGCATCCTTCAACGTCGGCTATGCCGACTTCTTCACGGAGCACATGAAGAAGCTCTGTAACCCCGCCACCGCCCCCGAGCTCCCCATGGAGCCGCTGGCCTGCGCCAACCTGCCGCGCAGCTTCACCGACTCCTGCATCAACTACTCCTGTCTGGAGGAAGGGGAGAACATCGAGGGCACCAATAACTTTGTGCTGAAGAACGGCATGCTGGACCTCACTGTGAGTGTTCGGGCGCTCAATGGAAACCTACAGTAAATGATCCCTGTGGGCAAATACATATAAAGGAAGGTATTGACCTGCTGTGGCTCTCCTCAGCAACAATGACACCACTGGGAATCCAAACTGAATTGTTTGCTTTCTTTTTATTGCTCCGGAAATTTTTTTAGAAAATGTCAAATTTGCAGCTTTCTCTTGCACATTAATACAATTTAACAACGATCCGACTTCTTGTGTTTCAGGCCGTCTTGCGGGCTCTCTACGCCGTCCTCAGCCACGACATTAGTTCCAGGATCTGCGACGTGGCTCTCAATATCATCGACTGCCTGCTGCAGCTGGGCGTGGTGCCCGGCATGGGCAAGAAGCTGTCCAAGCCCGACAACAAGGAGAACCAGGAGGCCCGAGCCAAAGACGCGTCCGGCCAGGGCCTCGGAGGAGGCGCCCAGGGAGGCGGGGCGGTCCCAGGAGGAGGGGGCGATGGAGGCGGAGGTGGTGGTGGAGGAGGAGGCGGAGGAGGGGGAGGAGGAGGAGGAGGAGGAGGGGGAAGCGGTGGAGGGAGCAGGGAAGGGAGCAAAGATGATGTGAAGAATAACAAGGACAACAATAAAAAGGTGGGTTTCTTTCTGTATTTTTTTGCGGTGGTTATATCCAAATACATCCACATAAGCGTCCCGTGGGGTTTGATGTGTGTGCTCCCTTCACTCCTCCGACAGGAAGAGGGCTCCGGCTTCAGCACCCACCGCCTGGCTCTGACCATGCTCATAAAGATAGTGAAGTCGCTGGGCTGCGCCTACGGCTGCGGCGAGGGACACCGCGGACTGTCCGGGGACCGCCTCAGGATGCAGGTCAGACCTTTTTGTCTCCGGGGCTCCAACGTGCTGCGGGGCTGAGGATCTAACTTCAGGGAGAAAGCAGCTGCGCTCCTATTTCAATGCCGATCAATATGTTTTGCTGTTCTATTAAGTTGTTTTGGAGGAACACAAATCTATCCAGACAGCTGATATCTTTCATGCGAATCAATGAAACATGATGAAGGCCTTTAAAAAAAAATTGTATTCCTCCCTGACTCCTTCTTCTCATTTGTCCAACACTTCCTGTTTCCAACTCTTTCCTTTCAGGCCCAGAACTGCCTGACCAGCCTTTATAAGCTGGACAAGGTGCAGTTTCGACAGACAATGCACGAGTACGTCAACAAAGACTCTCTCAATAACATTGTGGACTTCCTGCATGCACTGCTGGGCTTCTGCATGGAGCCCATCACCGACAGTAAGTATGGTGGCGCGTGTGAGCGTGGGACCAGATGCAGATCTAATGCAAATATGATAGCAAATGCACAAATGAGGGCTTTTGATTCAGCTCAGTACTGATGCTGTATAGAAAGAAGTCCTGGAAGAGGCTGCAGCGGGCATTTCTATTTAATTTTTGCCGATGATTCATCTGGTAGTTATTATTTTAGAGTCCACGACCGACGCAGATGTCACACAAGCAGTAGTGCGGGTGCTACATTACATCGTGGGTATACGATAGAGAGTTAGTGATCACTAATGCGGTGGACAAAAGCTGAATTGCGGTGCAACTGTCTCACCCTGCACTTCGACTTTGCATTCCAGCGCTCTCACTGTTTATATATCTGTTTTGTTTTTTTCCCCCCCTTTCCTCCTTCCACTCGGCCCTGCTCGTCCCTTAAATGTCCCCCTCCTGCTTCCATCTTCCCTCTTTTACCGAATCCTATACCTTCCTCACCCGCTCATCCATTCTGTACACTTGCCAATCCAAAAGCTTCGCCCCATGACATCTCTGCTCAATCAGCGGCTTGATTGCTGAGCATCGAGACACATTGTACATGCCAATTCAGTTTTGCAGACGACAGACAATTGTGCAATTGGCAAGTTACTGAACCGATGACTGTTCTCAAAGAGAAAAGGGCACCCTGTTTAGTTTTTTGGTGTGTGTGTGTGTGTGTGTGTGCGTGCGTCTCGAGTTCGCCTCCTCCCAGAGGCGGGGTGCCGCCGCCTCCACGTCTGTGCTGGCCTGATGTCAATCAACTTGTGCCCCGCCTCTTTTCTCTTGCAGAGTACGGCAGTGCAGGTGAGAGGTCCAGGAGGGCGAAAAAAAGAAACATCGGTAGATACACACGATCAATAATCAATAACGGTCAATAAATATAGTAAAACGAGATGAACGTACTCACCTGATCAGACCCTTCCCTATAGGCACCGCTTCCATTGCTGCACCCCTCACTCTCTCTCTCTCTCTCTCTCTGCAAGTGACAACACTCGCCTGCAACTAAATTTGTGTGGTTAAATCTGGTATTTATGGCGCTTATACATTTTGCATAAATAGTTGAACTGGACCAAGAGAACAAGCCCCACACTCTATGTTTTTTTATAGCAGGCAGTCTCTTGCATGTATTCCTAATCCCTGACCCAGAATCCTTTTCAGTTTGCTTCTCCCCCATATGCTTTATGGACCCTTTTAATTTGCCCCCCCCCCTTCCCCTCCCTGTTGTACTTGAGCTGATCAGCTGTCAATAACAATCTAAACCACCCCCCCTGTGTGATCCGTGGTCTCTCCGGCCTCCCTCTTCATTCCAGACAAGGCAGGCTTCGGGAACAACTTCACCACGGGGGACAACAAGTCCGTGGCCCAGAACATGGAGGCGGTCGTGGTGGGCTGCATGTTCAAGTCCCTCATCACCCGCTGCGCTTCCACCACGCACGAGCTGCACAGCCCCGAGAACCTGGTGAGCGGCGTGCGCCCCCGTCCACGCGCAATCACTTATGCGGCCTTTTGTTAATGCCTCGCCATAACGTGATGGATTGGACATGAGTGGTACGTTAATCTCGCCGGGTCGAAGGAAGACATCGTTGGAGCTTCTCTCGGTTCTTTATTACAAATGGAGAACGAATATGTTAATAACAGAGTGTCTCAGAGTGTTGCTTCCGAGACCTTTATTTTGATTTTTGAAGGCCGAGGCACGCGACGACATTCAAACCACATGGGGAAGAGGAGACAAACACCCTGAATGACGTTTCAGCAGTTATAGTGCGGCGCTAATTCAATTCAATTCAGTTTATTTTCAGTAAATTACAAATTTGCCTCAGAGGGCTTTACAATCTGCACACATACGACATCCCTGTCCCAGAAAAACTCCCCAAAAATAACCTTTGCTGGGGAAAAAAGGAAAGAAACCTTCAGGAGAGCAACAGAGGAGGATCAATAGATGTCATGTGACCAGATGAACAGCATTACAGAGTTACATAAACACATTACACGAATATGACAATGTATGAATGGACCTCCAATCCATGAAACAGAAGGAGGTACACTGTAAAATGTAATTAGTGACCTTACTTAAAAAAATAATAGTGAGCTTAACTCATTTCTGCTTACTTTGTTGAGCATACTTTAGTTTTGTTTTGTATGGCCTTATGTAAAACGTCTTTGTGTGTTTTAAAAAGCGCTATATAAATTATTATTATTATTATTATACCTAAAGAAACTTGGTAAAGAACACTTTCTGGTGGGTCAAGTTATTAAACTTATCATCTCAAGTAAACTTTAGTTTAAAAAAAAAAAACGAGTGAGGACCCGTATGCAAAGCTCGGCCGCGCTCGACTCTAATACGCATGCGCAGTTGAGCTCTGACGACGTTCTTTGTGAGGCGGAACGACGCAAGCGGGAAGAAAGCGCCATTGTGTGAAGTTATTTTAAGGTAAGTTTCAGCTTCATAATGAAACGTTACCGTTCATCTGTTTAGCAAACTTCGTCGTCTCTTCGCCATATTCTTCATATGTTAATTATTGGTTGGACGTTAACTTTACGGCTTCTATTTCGAAAGCTAATGTTAGCTAGCGGTTAAGCTAGCTAGCGTTTAAGCTAGCTGGACCGTCAAGTCCACCGCGTGTAACCCCTCTAGAAGAGCTTCAGTGTAAATATAACCACAACTTGCGCAAACTTAGCGTGCTTATTAGCGTGTGCAATGATAATTATGTCAATCTTTCAGGGCCACTCTTGAATTCGGTTGTTAATAACCGTGGCTGGCTCACTCGTGTGCCCTGAACGCACCATTATGCGAGTCACGCAACGTTACTGTCATTGAATGAAGATGAAATGTTAAGTTGAACGAGGAGTAATTCAACGACAACCGTATGACGGCTGACCTCTCGGCCACAGCGAGTGGCACCGTGTCCCAACAGCAAGCGGTACTCTACGTTTGTTATTGTGTAGGTCTAATATGACTACATCTTAAATTATCATACTCTTTCCTTTAGATTCTGGCTGAGTTCTGTTGCTTATCAAGCAAAAATCTGCACGAAAATGCACTTTTTTCTTTATGTTGTTACTAAAGTAGTGCTATTGCATGCAGAGCTGTCAATTGATTGTCCTTTAACACTTAGGAATTGTGTGTGTTTGAGTACAGATGTGACAGAGTGAACAGCAGTCCTCCGTGGCCCTCCTGTCATCCTTGGAGATGAGAACGCACACTTCTTCAAGACGGGCTTTGTAAGTAGACTTTACTCAACATTATTTAACTGCCCAATCTATCTCTTGATTCACTGATCACGTATCCCTGATTGGGGCCCTTTTTGGTCTCGAGTCGCCCCATTCAAAACCCAAATGCCTTCAAGAATAATAAAAAAAACACCTCATATCACACCCAAACGGGTATCTGTACACCTTCACATTTCTGCATGATAGTAGAGGGCTTCTACTAATATCTCCTGTTACCAAAAAAAAGAATAAAACAGGGTTTTCCCTTGTAACATCATCACCATTTCTTTGTTGCCTATATGCTTTTTGGGCAATATGCTTCCTCTACTGCAACAGGAGATATAGTCACACTTGATATGTAATTGTTTTTTTTTTTATGCTGATGTTGTTGTTGTTAGGACTCCGGTGACCTTCTGGACACGTCCCACACCTTCATGGGGATCCTGACAGTGATTGCTGAAGACACTGTGGCCTCTCCTCATGGGTGGCCATGACAATCTTCTGCATGCCATGTGCCTCCTCTTTGGACTTATTTACAATATGGATTGTGGAGGTCCATTCATACATTCTGTCATATTCATTTAATGTGTTTATGTAACTCTGAGATGCTGTTCATCTGTACACATGACATCTATTGCTTCTGTCCATCCTGAAGGTTTCTTACCTTTTTCCCCTGTGAAAGGTTTTTTTCTATTGCTTGGAAGTTTTTCCTGATCCGATGTGAGGTCAAAGGTCAGGGATGTCGTATGTGTACAGATTGTAAAGCCTGTCTTCACGATGTGCTTGGTGTGTGACATGCCGGGTTTTCTGAAGTGGAATTTTTTCAAATGCCAAAACTGTTTATCATGTGTTACAAAACTTAATCTGGCAACACGTCAAGCATTTTAAGAAAATGTGTGAGGACAAAAACTCAAATCCATTTGTTTTTCTTCTAAATAAACGTTGTCTTCCATTATAACTGTTCTCAGCTTATAGTTTGTAGTTCAGTTTACTAGAGAATTTTAAGGCAATCGGTTTCCTGATTATTTCCTAGTAATGTGGACGTTTGGACTTGTAAAGATAACTCTTTCTTATTACTACTGCTTACTTAATATAACTTGGATCTGTAAGTTGTCTGAATTGACTATTTATTATCAACATGATTAAATATTTTAAGTTAACTTCACTCAGATCCTTAAATTGTCTGAATTAAAATGTTATAGTTAACCTAATTAATAATTTTGAGTTAACTATACTAATGTTTACTGCAATTACATGAGTTGCCTAAACCTGCTCACCAGGCAGGAGGCATCAGACACATCCAGGTCCAATGGACCCTATGAGACGTGAAGTCACAAAGACTCCGGGGAGGAAGCAGAGTTGTAAATTCATCCATAAGTAGAGAGAGAAGATGAGATAGGTGCTCAGTGTATCCTAAAAAAAAAGACCTGTGCTACATTCAAGAGTGTTGATGATAACCCTGTCTTTGTATATTTGTCTACGTGTACATGTGAGTGCGCCGAGGTGCCTAGAAAGCCTCGAGGCTGGCAGGACCGGTGCACGTTGGTGGGAGATGACACACTCTTGCAAAGGCATCGTGGCACCGGATCAGAGGCCACCCACTCACAAGCTGGAGCCGGAGGATGGAGCTCCGATGAACTCCATCCTCCGTTTATGCATACGTGCATGTTAAGACATGCACGCTGTTTGATGCGGACTATGCACAGTAAGATCGGCCTGATTCTGTTTGTTTTTTCTGGGCCGGTCAAATTTTTCGTTTGTCTGTTTTCTGTCCCTCTCTTTCTCTCACTCCGCCCTCTTCCTCTCCAGGGTCTGTACTGCGACATCCGCCAGCTGGTGCAGTTCATTAAGGAGGCCCACGGAAACGTGTTCCGCAGGGTGGCGCTGAGCGCGCTCCTGGACAGCGCCGAGAAGGTCGCCACCGCCAAGAAGCCCGAAGAGAAGGAAGAGACCAAGCAGCCCGGACCCAGGAGGTACTGGCCAATCAGCGGCCACACGTGGTCTCTATGACATCATATTTTCAGGTTAAATCGACAGAAAATGTCTTGTTCTGAGTGTCTTTGAGCACAGACTTAAACGCCCCTTCCCTTATTAAATATAATGGAATATTTATCATCCAATTCCAGTGATTGGTTCCTACTCAGAGCTACGCTTCTCATCAACGCTGGCTGTTGTTTTTTTTCATTTTCTTTGTTTTTTTTCTGTCCTGTCTGCATCTGTTTTGTGATGTTTCTTACTATTCAAACATGATGTGGCGAAGGGGAGGGGGGGCTCCTTTTTGCCTCATCATGTGACCCCCGAGCAAGGTCTTGCACCTTGATGAGACGCAACATTACAGTTCAGCCGGTTAATATTTAAGATTGCCCGATGGCAAGTATGACAGGTGTTAAGAATAATGTGTAATAACCTAAAATTAGAAATAAAAAATATACGGTACACATTAAAAAAAATGAATAAATGGCTGTAATGTGAGGCTAATGATTAATAGAAGAATAAATAATTAAACTTGGTCCCATATACATGTATGGTTTGCATAATAGTGGCATTAATCCATAATGTAGTATTAATTATGTAGGACATTTCCTGGGACTAAGAATAGATCGAATGGAGATGTAATGGATAATATGTAAATGTCTTATTGAATTTTTAATATGGATGATCAGTCAACTTGTTGTATAGTTTTTTTCTTTTCTGTTACTTTAACTGCAAAACATGTTTAAAAAAAAAAAAAAAAGACGCAGTATAATCAGAAACGTATATATAAAAATATTAATTAAAATAAGTGCAGTGGATGATTTCCAACTGCAAATCTAATGAGTCAACCCAGCTGGCCAAACATCTAAAACGTCACTGACTCTTCTCGAACAAAACCATGTGCGTGTGTGTGTGTGTGTGTGTGTGTGTGCGCGTGCGTGCGTGCGTGCGTGCGTGCGTGTGTGTGTGTGTGCGTGTGCGTGCGCGCGTGCGTGCGTGCGTGTGTGTGTGTGTAGGTCAGAGGCGGGTGTGTCCGGGGAGAAGGGTCAGGTGTCCAGTGCTGCAGATGAGTGTCGCAGCTACATCTCCAGCAGACCCCCCCAGACCCCCGAACAGTGAGTGTCCACCTCACACCATCTCCATATAGCGCCATCTATGTCGAGTCCCAGCTGCCATTCCTCTGCGCCCCCCCCCCCCCCATTTTTTTAAAAGCTGAAGTTTGTATCCTCGTGTTCAAACCCCCGACCCTTCCTCCCGCTCCCCTCCAGTGACGAGCAGCTACCGGGCGCCCTGCTGGGCCGGAAGGACTTCTGGAGGAAGATGTTTAAGTCGCAGAGCGCCGCCAGCGACACCAGCAGCCAATCGGAGCAGGACACCTCGGAGTGCACCACCGCGCACTCCGGCACTACCACCGACCGGCGCTCTCGCTCCAGGTCTCGCCGCATCTCTCTTCGCAAGAAGCTGAAGCTGCCGATAGGTGAGAGGGCATTTCATCAGGTTTAAGATTAACGTGTCAAATCTAAATAAACGTGACAATTTCCCCTTAAAAGAGGTTTTCCCCCACCCAAGAAGTGAACTAAATACATAACTTTTAATCAAAGAGTGTCAGTATTTAGTCAAAGATGGCATATTGACTGATTTCTGAGCTTCCACATCATCCCACAGTGTGTATGCCTCATTTGCCGTCCCAGGCGTTCAGCCTTGAAAATCTTTCTTGACACGCCGTGTGTTTGTTTTTTTGTATGTCACACATTGGAACATGGAGTCCCTTCATCTCCTTCCGGTCTGTTTGTTGTTGTCCCCCCCGCCCCCACCTCTGTGACTCAGCATGCCGCAGGACTGTTCGCCTGCCACTCACTCTCTCTGTCCTACGTATGTGGATGTGGAACCATCTCCATGCACTATTTTATTCACGCCTGTTTGTGTTTGGTCATCTCCCCCCCCCCTCCCCGGGTGTCGAGTTGTGTTTGCAAAATTGTATCCGAAAAAAATTCAACATTCAGATATGTAAATATATATACCGGATCGGGATGAGCAGGGTTGCAGTAACTAGTGTCGTAGTGGTCATTCAGTAACCTTTAATTCACATTTTTTAATTTGTAGATTCATTTATTACATTGGTTTTCGTGTAAATATTCACATTAAATTGGCAAAAACACACATGACACTCAACATAATCTGAATACATTTTATTTTCTCACACACACACACACTTGCCGGTGTGACCGACGATGTAATTTGCAAATGCCACTCGGCCCCGGAGTCTCATGCAAATTTATTTTTTGTGCCTTTTTGTATGATTTTTGAATGAACCTCAGTCTGTGGAATCTATGTGGCGACTAGGGAATGCTCTCCCCTGTGTGTGTGTGTGTGTGTGTGTGTGTGTGTGTGTGTGTGTGTGCGCGCCTTCATAACCCTGTGTTTGCAAGACGTTATACATTTCCTTTGTTTTGCAGTGTCACTTGTTCATGCACATCTTGTTCGCGTGTCTCCAGGCAACTGGCTGAAGCGATCCTCTCTTTCTGGACTGACCGACGGCGTCGAGGACCTGCTGGACATCAGCTCCGTGGACCGACTCTCCTTCATACGCCAGAGTTCAAAGGTCAGGGGAGGGGGGCGGGGAGGGGTTGACCGCTACTACGACAGCATTGTTGTGATATTAGATACAAATGATGTCGTTGGTTTTTCTTGGGCATTTGGCTCTGAAACAGCATTTAGACTTTTATTTTGAAAGGTGAAATACGTTTTGAGGGATACGGTAGAATGCCGAGGTGTGTGTTCCTGCGTCTCAGGTGAAGTTCACCAGCGCCGTGAAGATGTCCGAAGGGGTCGCGGTGGGGCCGGAGTACGCCAGGGACGAGGAGGAGAATTTCTTCAAGCGGCTCGGTAAATGGAGGTCTGGCAGGAGGAATCCATCCAAGCTTCACCACACAGAAGAGAAAGATGGTAGACCTCCCCGACCCCGGGGTGCCCCTCGCCCACCCCACCCCACACGCCCCCATCGTCCTTTAATCCTTTCTCCCTCCCTCTGTTTGTCCGTGTGGTGTCGTGTCTCCGCCTCGCAACTCGTTGGTCCTTCCTCTTCTGCCAGTTCCTCCGTCCGTCCATTCTCCATGTCAGCTCGGCCGGATAGCTGCCTGCTCCCCTCTGTTAGCCTCAGTGTGTTACTGTCAACCCATCAGTGTCTAGTTTGTACGCAACAAAAAAAAGAAAATTGGCATAAATGTCTTTATATTACCAACGTCACATCCCCTCCTTTCCAACTCTGCACGTTCCTGTTCTCTTCAGCAATGAACACCCCTCCCTCTCCTCCTCTTTCTTTCACCCACTGGTGGAAAGAGAGGAACAACGGAGGCGTGAGATCCACTCATATATCTATGAAAAACCATCTTTCTACTGTCGAGCGTATATATATATCTCTCTGTGCTACTGTGGCAAAGCATGACGCTGTCGGCGCTCTCTCCGTCTCTTCTGTGGTGACGTCTGGTGGTATTTTTTCCCAACGCCTGAGTTTCAGTGAAGTGATAAAAGCAGAATGGTCCACAGACAGCTTTCCTCTGTACGGCCTTGGTTACACTTGATTTCATCCATCCCATTATGGAAAATATATTATATAAGAGACCTGAAGATGGCCTTTTTTTCTCTCTCCCCCTTCAATTGAAATCCAAGTGTAACCACCGCCGATGGCTGTGTGTCCATCTCTCACCCAGCTTCATTTGTTGGTGGCTCTTTGGCGCTTTTTGTCAAATGTCCTGGATGGTGATGTTGCTTCATGCAATGTCTATATTTAATCTTCAGTGCAGTCACCCAAATATGCTTTTAAAACAAAAGAAGGAAGAATAAATCTCTTCACTTGTTCTGTTATACTCTATTCTCCACTCCTCTCCTCGTTCACACTTTCCTTCAGGACCCCACGGTTTTCAAGAGCGTCTCGCCGCCAGCCAGGAGGCCATGAAGAACAAGAATGTGGTGAATCTGGGCGCCATTCGCCAGGGCATGAAGCGCTTCCAGTTCCTCCTGAACTGCTGCGAGCCGGGGACCATCCCCGACGCCTCCATCCTCGCCGCCGCTCTGGACCTGGTATGTTTGAGGACTCACATTTCCTAATCCCCCCCCCCACGCCAGGCGTTTAACATCCTCTACCCGCACGTCTCGGTTCTTCCAGGAAGCGCCGGTCGTCGCCCGGGCCTCCCTCTTCCTCGAGTGTGCCCGATTTGTGCACCGCTGTAACCGCGGCAACTGGCCGGAGTGGATGAAAGGCCACCACGTCAACATCACCAAGCGAGGTCTCTCCAGGGGTCGATCCCCCGTCGTGGGCAACAAAAGGAACCAGAAGCTCCAGTGGAACGCGGCCAAACACTTCTGCCAGTGGGGAGACGTGAGTTAACGGAATTTCCGGCGTCGGGTTTTCTCGGATATGAATGTACAACACGGCCATTTTAATGTATTTGTGTGTGTTTATAAACCGCCCAGGCCATCGGCGCGAGGCTCAGTGAGCTCTGTCACTCGGACAGCGAGAGCCCCGCGAACATCCTGGGCTACATCTTCGACGAGGAGACCAAACGGAGAATGAGAAAAGAAGACGAGGAAGAGGACTATTTGGATGACAGTGAGTCGGAGACTAAGCTTATTAGCAGTGTCACTGAGAACGACGTGTGGAGGTTTGTGTGTTCTAACCGCATTATTATAATTTCTTTCAAGACACAGTCAATCCTACAAAATGTGGCTGCCCCTTTGCCCTAAAGATGGCTGCCTGCCAGCTGTTGTTGGAGATCACCACTTTCCTGCGAGAGACCTTTCCCTGCTTACCACGCCCACGCACTGAACCCCTGGTGGTCAGTAGTCATATCATAAATACATGCATTCAGTACGTTTTTAATCCACCGCACATTAAAATGCAAAACGTTGTGATTCCTTGCGTCCGGCCGCAGGATCTGGACAGCTGCCGCCTGCGCCTGGACCCGGATCTCGGCCGCCAGCGTTACGAGAGGAAGATCAGCTTCGCGGGTATCCTCGACGACGAGGACGGACACGACTCGCTCAACAGCAGCAGCCACACGCTGAAGTCCGACACCACCGCCGGCGACGACAAGAAGCAGCAGGAAGTTCAGGGTGAGATCTGGTTGTCGTACGGAGGAGGCCGTCTGTTTTTTTTTTTTTTACCGTCTGCTTAACCTCGAAAAATAATTTAGATAATCTCGCCCCGCTCCCCTCGCCTCCAGCGCCGATCCGAAAGATCCGCATCGGAGGCTCCCGGCTGCTCCAGATCAAAGGGGCTCGCAGCTTCCGCATTAAGAAAGGCGGCTCGCTGTCCTCCATCCGCCGGGCCGGGAGCCTCAAGAGCACCAAGATGCCCCGGCAGGACTCCGAGTCAGAGAACGACGAAGGCCTGCTCTCGCAAACACACAGCAGGGATACTGTGACCGACATCGGTAAGGCACGGGCGACATCGCTCGCCTCGGCCATTTGTAGTTCACACTAGAGATCAGATGGTATATAAGTGGACCATTTCCATGTGCTTGTGTACGGTTGCAGGCAGTCCCTTCAGCACCAGTGAGCCCAGCATAGAACCGGAGGGCCAGGGCTCTGGAGGGGCGGAGGACAACTACCACCGCAACATGTCCTGGCTCCATGTACGGGCCTTTAATACGTGACATGAGTGCATATGGCGTCTTCCAATCCGAAACACTGACCCTCCCCTCTCTCTCGGCTCAGGTTATGATCCTGCTGTGCAACCAGCAGAGTTTCATCTGCACCCACATAGATTTCTGCCACCCGCGCTGCTACCAGCACCACAGCCGCTCCTGCGCCCGTCTGGTACGCGCCATCAAGCTGGTGTACGGCGAGATGGTGGACAGCCTGAGAGACGACAGCGCCTCCTCGGGCGTCCTCGGGGCCCGGGCCAAGAAGAGCAAAGAGGTGGGCTTTGGAGGTTGTTGTTGTTTGTTCTTCTTCTTCTTCTCCTCCTTTCTGTTTGTGTGGCGCTTAACGGTAAACGCGTCTGTGCCTTCAGTGTTCAGACAAGTCTTGCCTGAGGACCCCGTCCATGAAGAGAAGACCCACCGACTCCAACACGGAGGGGAAGAAGGATACCGGCATGCTCAAGTACATCCGCAACCAGGTAAAGAATTTTTCATTTTTAGACTTAATTAAAGCAGAATGGTACCAAATGAACCGTCTATAACCGAACTGCTGTCCATCGGACTTTTCTTTTGTTTCTCCCCAGGTGATGAGCCTGTCGCCGGCCCCTCTTTCGCTGCTGATCAAGGCAGCTCCCATCTTGACCGACGACATGTACGGAGACATCCAGCCCGCAGCCTGGGAGCTCCTGCTCAGCGTGGACGAACACATGGCAGCTGCTGCCGGTGAGTCGGGGGGGGGGGGGGGGGGGGGGGGGGGGGGGGGGGGGGGGGGGGGGTCTCCTCGTATGTCTCTTCATCCCCCTTTCCACCTTTCTTTTGGCTTTAACCTTTTTGTATTTCATCCTCTCCTCATTCCACCCCCCTCCAGCTGCCATGTTCCTCCTGTGTGCGGTAAAGGTCCCCGACGCGGTGACCGAGATGATGATGGCGGAGTTCCAGCACCAGGAGGCCTGCCAGCGCATCAACTCCGTCTTGAAGTTTTACACGCTGTGGCGTTTTCGCTACCAGGTGTGGCCTCGCATGGAGGAAGGAGCCCAGCAGATCTTTAAGGTACAAATAATAACGGCGTCCAGAAAGGACAACACTCATATGGGGCTTACATATCTATACTATATTCATCTGTTTCAGATCCCTCCGCCCAGCATCAACTTCACTCTGCCATCTCCGATACTGGGCATGCCCTGCGTCCCCATATTTGACCCTCCCTGGGTGCCCCAGAACACAGGCAGCGTGCAGGACACGATCAATGAAGACCAGTCTGTAAGTCTGAGCCCCCGAATCAAGTGGGTTGCCAAACACGCACAGCAAAATTGCGTTTTTTCTTTAGTAGCAGTAGTATTAATATGTAGTGGTAAATCACACTGACTTGTAAATTCAAGGGTCTGTTCACCCCAAAAACACGTGTTTTCTCACTTCCCTGTCGCGCTATCTAGCCACGCAGATTGCTCTAATTTAGTTTCTCCATGTTTTGAGATATCCAGAGTATCGGGGACACATTGATGTCGTTTTTTAGCCATGCCGGGAACAGTTTTGTACAGACTTTCTGCTCTATTTCAACCATAAGGTTGACATTTGTGATTTTAAATGAAATGTCTCGTTAATACTTTGTGTTATTGTCAAATCCCTGAGAAACATCAGCCCTTCTCACAGTAATTAGCATGATGTGGACTCTATTAAACAGATTAAAATCATGTGTACAGGTCTGATTAGATCCAAACCACCTGCATTGTATCTCAAAATGCGGTCAAACTAAATCAAAACTATCAGCGTGGTTGGATACAAGTGAGAAAATGTGGGTTTCTTTTCATCATGTCGGTGAACTGACCCTTTTCAATCCCATAACCTGTAAAAAAACTAAAAAAACATGTCACTTTTTAATAGTTGCCTTATTTTGACAGTCCACAAAAGCAGATACGATGCACTTTAGACCTGCTTTAATACATTTGTAATGTAAACAACTGCACCAAATCTGCTAATTCAAGAACAATATAATTCATGTAATACATGTTTCAGGACCTTTTAAAAAATATATATATTATTTTGTACTTTCTTGTCTTTTTTTCTTGGTTAAAAAGCATGAAAATCCAAATATGTTCATAGATTTTGATGAAAAACCTGCGAGCACCTGTTTTATAATTTATCTATCGACTGTCTTTGTTTTTAGTTCTCCACATTAATTCAGTCAGTCCATGCCATAGTAAGTTGGTATTTATGTCCGGATGTTTGTGCTGATGCATCTTGTTACCTCAGATCATTACTGACAGGAAGGGAAATGCTCTCCATTCAGTGTTTTTAGGCTTTCATCGTGGATCAGGAGCTGGGGCGGTTTCATGGGTCATTTCAGATACTTGCATCTTGATCAGTGACACAACACCACACCTAGAAAGTCTTTGAGTAAGAAGAAGAAGAAAAAAACAACGGCATGCGTCGGACATTCAGACATTTCGTTGTGCTTTTGATGCATGGTCATTGGACGAGAATGACTTTGCCGTGTGTGTGTGTTTGTTTTTCCATACCGTGCAGTTCAGCCTATTTTGGGGTCTGTGTGTGTGTGTGTGTGTGTGTGTGTGTACGAGCAACTGTGTGAATGCTGTGAGGCATTTTACTGTCCACACGATACAGTAAATTCTCCAAATTCCAGTCTGAATCCATTTATTTGCCGTGATTTGAAAATATGGAGAAAACAACAGTGTTCTTTGTGACGCTCGGGATATTGTTAAGAGCATGAGGTCGATGTGCTGGAGGAGAGTTACTGTATTAATGTGTTGTCCGGTCATTTTATTCATCCTCAGATGTAACCGTGAGCCTGTAGAATAGCTGCGGCGCACACGCTCCTGAAAAAAAAAAAAAATTCTATTAATTTGTTCCAATTGCCCTCACTCTGAACCTTTTTTTTTTTTTTTTTTTGCGTGTTTCGACCGCTCGATCAAACGCCGCCCTCCCTCTTTCCAGAAATCCTTCTCGGCGCGGGCGGTGTCGCGCTCCCACCAGCGGGCCGAGCACATCCTGAAGAACCTGCAGCAGGAGGAGGAGAAGCGGCGTCTGGGCCGCGAGGCCAGCATCATCACGGCCATCCCCGTGGCCCAGGAGGCGTGCTACGAGCCCACGTGCAGCCCCCCGCCTGAGCAGGAGGAAGAAGGTGGGGCCTCCGGGGGCACACGGGCGCATATATTATGACGTTTGATGCCGTGTTCCCTGACGCCGTGTCGTTTTTTATTTGTTTTTCCCGTATCTGTGCTGGTCGTGTCGGCCGTTGATCCCGCCAGCAGAAGAAGTGGTGAACCTGGCATCCCGCCGTCTGTCCGTCAGCCCGTCCTGCGCCTCCAGCAACTCCCACAGGAACTACTCCTTCCGTCGGGGCTCTGTGTGGTCCGTCCGCTCATTGGCCAGTGCCGAAGGTATGAAACCCCCCCCCCCCCCCCCCCCCCCCAAAAAAAAAATCAGAAATTTTATCAAAGCATGTTTTTTATTTTTTTTTATGTGAAAATTCTCTCCTTGTTGTCCTCCGCCAGACGAAGAGAACACAACGGAACACACTCCCACGCACCACATGCTACAGCCGCCCCAAGCCGTCTTCCCAGCATGCATCTGCGCCGCGGTCCT
This sequence comes from Cyclopterus lumpus, assembly GCF_009769545.1. NCBI lineage: Eukaryota > Metazoa > Chordata > Actinopteri > Perciformes > Cyclopteridae > Cyclopterus > Cyclopterus lumpus. The sequence goes on from NC_046967.1 coordinate 10,601,828, forward strand.
ACCGATAGTGCACCTGATGGAGGACGGGGAGGTGCGAGAGGACGGCGTGGCCGGTCGGTGTCCATTGTCTTCAGACTCTATGTTGAAAATAGAAATGAGTTGCAGCTCAGTAACAAAAAAAACTATAAAAAACAAATACATTATCTATATATATATATAATATCTGCGTCATATACTTCCAGTGAGTGCTGTTGCCCAACAAATCCTGTGGAACTGCCTGATAGAAGATCCGGCCCTCGTCCTCCGCCACTTCCTGGAGAAACTCACAGTGAGCAATCGACAGGTAGGTGAAACAAAGCCTCAGGTGTGACAGATCAGAACCCGGAGGTGGGGGGGGGGGGGGGGGGGGGGGGGGGGTACGGTACGTCAATGAGGATAAAGGCTTAAAACGTGAAATGTTACATAACTCGTACCCTTCGTGTTGTCACGTCAGGATGAGCTGATGTACATGCTGAGGAAGCTCCTGCTCAACATTGGAGATCTGCCGGCCCAGACCTCTCATATCCTCTTCAACTACCTGGTGAAGCCACAGATAACACTTTACCTTTTTCTTCAAAACTCTCTAAACTCAGTTAACCATCGGTTCTCCCCGAATGAATTCCCCCCTCCCCCCTCCTGCCAGGTGGGACTGATCATGTATTTTGTGCGCACTCCGTGCGAGTGGGGAATGGACGCCATCTCGGCCACGTTGACCTTTCTGTGGGAGGTGGTGGGCTACGTGGAGGGGCTCTTCTTCAAGGACCTCAAGCAGACCATGAAGAAGGAGCAGTGTGAGGTCAAGCTGCTGGTCACTGCGTCCATGCCAGGTGAACTCAGTCCATTGACTTTAAACAGGGCGACGTCAAAAAAAAATACGTCGGATATGTTTTGAATATTTTTCTTTCTGCGATGTGGAATGCAGGAACTAAAACCCTGGTGGTGCACGGGCAGAACGAATGTGACATCCCAACGCAGCTTCCGGTCCATGAAGACACTCAGTTTGAAGCCCTCCTCAAGGTAAGGTACCTAAGCGCAGCAGTTTGAGGTTATTAGATGTGTCGTTTGATGTTTAACTCTGTATTTTATTAGCTTGTCACATGTTTTTATTGTCAAAAACTATATATTTTTTCTCCCCTCAAACCAGGAGTGCCTTGAGTTCTTCAACATTCCCGAGGCCAGATCGGCACACTACTTCCTCATGGACAAACGATGGAACCTCATCCATTACAGCAAGGTACTGCAGATGCATGAGGTTTTTTCTCGGTGTGGCTAGCAATGGATATCACTAGACTTGCTCTTCTTGGTTTTGAGGCAATATTTGAGCATTTTCATGTCTAATTTCCAAAACAATATCGCTATTTACCTCCTCCAGACATATGTAAGAGACATCTACCCCTTCCGGAGATCGGTCTCTCCTCAGCTCAACCTGGTCCACATGCTGCCTGAGAAAGGACAGGAGCTCATCCAGAAACAGGTGAAATTAGTCTGCATTAAATCAACAGCGTATAGAAATAACTTGGTTAAAAAACGTGGTTGAAGTGTCTACTTCCTTCTCACTCTGCTTCTTTTTTTCCTCCAGGTGTTTTCCCGTAAACTAGAGGAAGTTGGTCGGGTCCTCTTCCTCATCTCCCTCACTCAGAACATGCCAGCCGTGCACAAGCAATCCCACGTCTCCCTGCTGCAGGAAGACCTCCTGCGCCTGCCTTCCTTCCCACGGACCGCCATCGACGCAGAGTTCTCGCTAGTCAACGAGCCGCAAGGTGAGGCAGAGTCAAAACGGTATCGTCGGACACTGGAATCGCGTATATTTATCCCCTCCGTCCCCGCCTCATCCCAGGCAAGGAGCTGTTTGGGTTGGACACCCTCCACAAGGTGCTGTGGATCAAGCTGCTGGAGGAGATGTTCCTGGGCATGCCCAGCGAGTACCCCTGGGGCGACGAGATGATGCTGTTCCTCAACGTCTTCAACGGGGCTCTGCTGCTGCACCCGGAGGACAGCGCCCTCCTCAGGCAGTACACGGCCACCGCCATCAACACCGCCGTGCACTTCAACCATCTCTTCTCCCTGAGCGGGTACCAGTGGATCCTGCCCACCATGCTGCAGGTGCGGATAGTTGTATGACTTGCACGCCCAAAAGCAAACGGAAGCCCCACGTGCCCCTTTGTGTCGTTGTGACAGGTCTACGCCGACTACGAGAGCGACCCTCTACTGAGGCAGGGCATCGAGTTCTGCTGCCGGCAGTTCTACATCCTCCACCGCAAACCCTTCGTCCTGCAGCTGTTTGCCAGTGTGGCGCCGCTGCTGGAATTCACAGTACGACACACACACGCATAAATATATATATTCAAATAAATGGGATACTTTTTTTTATTTTTTTTATAAATCCCTCTTGTCTTCATTTGCGATTCCAGACCAGCACCAGTACTGGTCTTTCTAAAGGAGTGTCAGCTCAGTGTCTGTTTGACCTGCTGATCTCTCTGGAGGGTGAGACCCAGGACGCTCTGGACGCTCTGGAGCTTGTTAAGGCGGAGAAACCTCTACGCTCTCTTGGTAGACTGTCCCCTTTTCACATGAAGGAAGCCTTCGTCGCGTCTGGAAAGCTCTCGCTAACGCCGTACTTTTTGTTGTTGCAGATTTTTGTTACGGTAATGAGGACTTGACCTTTTCCGTCAGCGATTCCATCAAGCTGTGCGTCACCGTGGTTGCCTACGCCCCCGAATCCTTCAGGAGGTACGGAAGCATACGTCATCCTTTCTTCTTCTTTTCCACAGCAGGCCGTTTTCTGCCCTCTAATGGCTCGCGTGCATCTCTCCAGTCTCCAGATGCTGATGGTGCTGGAGGCATTGGTCCCCTGCCACCTCCAGAAGCTGAAGATCAACACGGTGACAATGGAGTCGGCCTCGGCTGCCAGGGATGAGATCGCAGCCATCGCTGCTCTGGCCACATCCCTGCAGGCCCTCCTCTACAGCTCAGAGACCCTCACAAGGTCCGACTCTCCCCGATGCAACCAAGAAAAAAACACAAACAGTTTTATTTGTGTCCTTTTTTAGCTGCTCACGATCCTCATAACTTTACCCACAGGCCCATGACGGCTCCCCAGATGTCCCGCTGTGATCAGGGCCATAAAGGAGGCACCGCAGCTAACCACGCCATGTCAGGGGGGGTCAACACCAGGTCCGGACCCTCACTTTGAATAACTCGTGACAGTCCCAGGATAGATGAGCGCAGTCCTGTGGTCCGACAGACAACACCTGACCCATGTTTGTATGCATGTGCCCAGGGACAACCTCCACCTGTTGGAGGAAGGCCAGGGCATGCCGAGGGAGGAGCTGGATGAGCGCATCGCCAGGGAGGAGTTCCGCCGGCCCCGGGAGTCGCTGTTAAACATTTGCACCGAGTTTTACAAACATTGCGGGCCGCGACTCAAGATCCTGCAGAACGTCGCCGGTGAGCCGCGGGTCACGGCCCTGGAGCTGCTGGACATCAAGTCCCACATGAGGTGATGAGGTTTACTGGCGGATGACGTCCGATTGATTGATAAAAGTCTGTCTAAAGAGCAAGAGTATCAAATTATGGATGATGCTGCGGGTACACTCATTTTATTAAATCTAGATTTCCAGATTTCTGGATATATATGACATGTCTTTTAATCTCTTGTAGCACTGTTGAGTTACACTGAAGATGCATCTGTGGTTCTCCCAGGCTGGCGGAGATCGCCCACGCCCTGCTGAAGCTGGCGCCCTACGACACGCTGACCATGGAGAGCCGAGGGCTGCGGCGCTACATCATGGAGATGCTGCCCATCACCGACTGGTCGTCCGAGGCCGTCCGCCCCGCCCTCATCCTCATCCTCAAGAGGCTGGACCGCATGTTCAACAAGATACACAAGATGCCTACGCTCAGGTGCGCTCGCCCACAGGCATTATGCACCAGGTCTGTTGAATACGATCCCTCTTCTTTCTCCGTCTCCCCGTGAGTGTATCGTTGCCGTGGTGTGTACAAAGTAGATAGACGGCTTCTTGGCACTGTCCTCTGTAACGCTGCCTTTCGTGGGTGCTGTACCGTAAGTGCTGCTGTGGCGTGTTGTCATGCGGATACTTGTGGGCGTGCGTGCGCGAGAGGAGTTCAAAATGCATCCCCGGGCGCGCGGAAGGAAGTGCGCACCGAGAGTGGCTCGCAGGAAGTGTCGCCCCTCGGAGCCGGAGTCCAGTCTTGTGTCACGAGTGATGATTTTGGTTTCAGACAAACAGTCACATCCAGTTAATAACAATATTTCTGATCCGTTTTACCTCCCCGTGTGGAAATAGTGAGGCTCATTCTTCTCAGTGGTATGTAACACAAATAAACAACAATCTAATCTACATTTCTTTTCATTCAGAGATGCTGATGCTCATCCTTCATACTTGCATCACATTATGTTCATATACATTGACAAAGAAGATGTATTAATTGAAATGGCCACATGATCCTTACAATAATATCCAATCCAGTATATAATGTTTAACGGTTAATAATAATAATAGTATTAAACTGTATTTGCATTGCACACTACGGACACAAAAGCAGCTCAAATTGCAAAAGAAAAAAAGAAACACTTAATTTAAACAATGGAAATTTAATTTACACTTGAACAGAAAATGAAAAAAGTATGCGAGGCTGCAGAATATAAAAATATACGGATATAGCTGCTTCTCAATCCTACTTTATTTATTGTATTATTTTGATAACATGACGTAATATAATGATATTAATGTCGTCCTCCTTCGTGACACCGGACTGAGCGTCGCCGGCTCAGAGGGAACACTGGTCACAGGTGTGTGCTTCACACCAGGGTCTGTTCAGCTGGCTGTGTTTGTGGGCTTTGCATTATTTGTTGTCAGTATGGCCTTCACCACATTGAGGTGATGAATATATGGAGGAAAATGTTAGCCGAGGGGTAAGTGTTTCATGTTAATGGTCTTCTTCTTCTGCTTTACATTTAATATCGTGCCACATTCGAGTCATTTAAAAAAAATGAGAGCGAGAAACGTCTCGCTGTGCTTCGGTCCATTTTTAAATTCATAAAAAATATGCTTTATTTGGGTGCGGGGTGGTGTTGTATGGGTGGGTGTTCTCCAGGAGACAGGTGGAGTGGGAGGCAGCCAGCAGCCTGATCGAGGGGATCTGCCTGACCCTGCAGCGGCAGCCAATCATCTCCTTCCTCCCGCACCTTCGCTCGCTGATCAACGTCTGCGTCAACCTGGTACGGGAACGCCGCCGGCCGCCGCCGCGCACAACCGTTCCCTGCGATGGTTTTGAGACTTGTGTCTTCTGTGTGTGTGTTGCCAGGTGATGGGTGTGGTCGGTCCTTCCAGCGTGGCGGACGGGCTTCCTCTCCTCCACCTCAGCCCCTACCTCTCCCCTCCGCTGCCCTTCAGCACAGCGGTGGTGCGACTGGTGGCGCTGCAGATCCAGGTCGGGCGTCAGTGTCACCCATCTGGCTCTACGGCTGGACGTCTGTTCACCGGCAGCTCTTAATTGTCCTTTTTCCTCATTTTTCTTTTTTCCGTCCCAGGCCTTGAAGGAGGACTTCCCTCTCAGCCATGTGATCTCACCTTTCACCAATCAGGAGAGGCGAGAGGGGATGCTGCTCAACCTGCTCATTCCCTTCGTGCTCACCGTGGGCTCTGGAAGCAAAGGTAAAAGCCCGTTGGTTGTCTGGGGCAGCTCGGGGTTCATGCTTTCCTGGTGACATAGAATTAAAACACAACCACACTTGAATCACTTTGTACAAATGTCGTCGTCCCCCTTGCAGATAGCCCCCACCTGGAGCCGCCGGAGATCTTCCTGCTCCTCCAGACGGTCATCAATATCCTGCTGCCCCCCCGGATCATCTCCACCTCCCGCACAAAGAACTTCATGCTGGACGCTTCCCCGGCTCACTGCTCCACCCCGGGCGACACGGGGAAGGATCTGCGCAGAGAGGGATTGGCGGAGTCCACCAGCCAGGCGGCTTACCTGGGTACGAATGAAAGGTGCTCGGCATTTTAGTGCCGGTCCTTGGTCCCTTCTCATCCTCTTGCTGTCCCTCTGCAGCTCTGAAGGTGGTGTTGGTTTGCTTCGAGCGCTCGTTGGGAAACCAGTGGTACCGGCTGAGCTTGCAGGTGAAAGAGATGGCTCTGAGAAAAGTGGGCGGCTTGGCCTTCTGGGACTTCATCGACTTCATCGTCCGAACCCGTATTCCCATCTTTGTCCTGCTGAGACCCTTCATACAGTGCAAGGTTAAGAACCAGCGCATTTCCTTCACTTTAGTCGTGCGTGCACTCCGTTGTACCGCGTCGGCTCCTCGTCTTCCTCACCGGTCCGTGTGCGTCCGTGTTCCCCTTAGTTGTTGACGCAGCCTGCCGACTCCCAGGAGGAGATCACGGCGCGTCACCACATCGCTGACCAGCTGGAGCGGCGGTTCATCCCGAGGCCTCTCTGCAAGAGCTCCCTGTTTGCAGAGTTCAACAATGAACTCAAGATCCTCAAGGAGGCTGTGCACAGCGGCTCTGGTCAGCCGCTGAAAAAAAACTGCCATTTCGTACATTTTTGTTTACGTTGTGGAAATCTGTGTATTTCTTTTATTTTACTAACGTGCGCTTTTTTTTGCCTCGTCCGACAGCTTACCAGGGCAAGACGTCCATCAGCACGGTGGGCACCTCCACGTCGGCGTATCGCCTCAGTTTGGCCACGATGTCGCGCTCCAACACGGGCACCGGCACGGTTTGGGAGCAGGACAGCCAACCGTCGCGCCAACCCTCCCAGGACACGCTGAGCCGCACCGACGAGGACGACGAAGAGAGTCAGAAGAGTTCTCGTTTATTTTTCTCGGGAAATGTTTGGTAGGAAAAATTGAACTGAACTCACCCGCGTCTCCATCCCCGCCCCCCCCTCGTCTCCCTTATTCCCCAGATGACTCCATGAGCATTCCCAGCGTGGTGAGCGAGCACGAAGCCTTTTTGCCTCGGATGGTAGCGCAGCGGCGTTTCTCCAGCGGCCTCGCCGCGGCCTCGCAGCCCGAGGTTCCCCGCACCACCTTGCTGCCCAGCCACAGGTGACGTAGAACAACACGCATGCACGCACGCCGGAATATTCCAACCGTGTGAACCCCATCGAAGTGTGTTTTTCCGCGGAAAGTATTCCCGTATTCACCGCGTTCGATTCAGATCTCGGCATGTAGAATTGAATATTAATGAAAAGTACCAAGCAAGTCATATCCCACAACCACAGCCATTCTTTTCTGTGTATATCTCTGTTGATGTATAATGTTTTTGTTTTACAGTCTCAGGGCAGAATTGTGAACTAGCTAAGACTCTTGGTGAGAATGTCGTAGTCAGAGCTCTGTCTCTCCCCCCCAAACCCCCACCTCACCCCACTGTCTGGGCTCAGGGACTCGGGTGGTAACGGATCTCGACTGCTCTCCCTAAACTCCCACTCTCCCCCTCCGCCCTCCCTTTTTACAGTGAACCCAATGTCCTAGATGAGTCCCAGGGCCTTCTGGAGGAGGGTAACCTCTCTAGGTACAGTGGCCCTCTCTCTGTGTCTGTCCCGTCGGTGCGTTCTTGCATCTGTCCGCCAGTGGGGAGGGGCATCGCCTCGGGGCGGCGCCCTCTACTGGCCGCCTCGCCTGTCGATCACTCATCCGCATCCAATCAAATCGCCTCGGCCCACGCCACACCTCACCCTCCACTTACCTGTCTCTGTGTCTCTCTGTGTGGGTCCAGTGTGCCTTGTCTCTGTCCCCCCCCTCCCTCTTCTTCTTGAGCTCCACACTGACCCTCATCCTCTCAGCTCATCTGCTGTGCTATCTTAACCAGGCCCCCTACCCCCCCTTAAAAACCAACCAAAGAGGGCCCCCGGGGCCAGGGAGCTCCGCCTCTGTGTCCCCTCTGTTCGCTGTGGGTGTTTACAGTTGATGTGCCATCACTGAAGTCAGCCTCTCTCCCATCGGTGCCATGATGTTTCATACCGTTTCCGTGTCTATCAGGCTTCTCGCTGATCAAATTGGGCGTCCGACTCTGGACACCAATCTGTAGGGGCAAGAGGGAACTGGGGTGGCAACTAGAACATGAGGACACGCTTGTTTTCTTTGTTCCGGTTTTGTCCAATTTTGCTTTTGAGAACTTCCAATTCTGATCGAGCCCAATTACAATTTGATTTAACCGTGTCACACGGTGTTTTTTTGTTTTTTTTAAAATGTATCAGCGTTGCTACTCCAGCCCCTACTATCCCTTGTTGTGTTGTCCAGTGTGTGTCCATGGCAGCACTGTTTATTTGTCTTGTAACTTATTGTGTGTGTCGTGGAGTAGAGTGAATGGGTAGAATAGCAGCGACATCTTATTGTGGTCAAAGATGTGGTCGGTAAATGAGCTCAGCTGGGGATGCGGTGGCTTTTTTTGGGGGGTTTCTTCATGTAGATGTATTTATGTGTCTCTTGTGTGTGCGTGGGTTGGTTTGTGTGTGTGTGTGTGTGTGTGTGTGTGTTGATTGAATGTGCCAGGGTTGCCAGTGTGCAGAGTGAACCGGGCCAGCAGAACCTTCTGCTCCAGCCTCCTCTGGGAAGAAAGAGAGGCCTCAGACAGGTGTGGACATTAACTTGATCTTTCAACGACACTAAAGAAAAGATTTTTATCCCGAAAAACAACAGCAATAGCAATAAAATGTAATCAAAATATTTTTTATTTTGGTTAACTTGTCATTGCCCTTATATATGTATACTCCTTGTATCCAGCACATTTAATAAAAGCATCTGTCATATATATTCTCTATATAACTCAAAAGTCTCATCCTGCAGCTGCGACGCCCCCTGCTGTCCATTCCGAAGAATGAACCACGGAGTCGATCTGGAGCGAGGCTTTCCACAACGCGCAGGAGCATGCAGCCCAAGAACCAACCACTGGGTAACAGCACTCGAGCCTTTACATGTATAAATGTGTGTGTATATATAAAAATGAGCAACAACAAGCCAAATCTAGACTGCTCCATGAAGCATAAGGATCCCATTGAGATGTTTAATGTCTGCGTCCCCATCCTCCCCCCATTCATAAACCTCCCGTCTTTGTTCCAATGCTGTCCGTTGTTCCTCCTGGTCACCACACTGACTCTGCTCACTCTGCTCTAAAAATAAAGAAACTTTGTTGGACTGTGAAGGTGAGACACGACCCTTAACCCCTTCCTCTCCGTCCTGCAACGGCCCGCCCCCTTTAAAAAAAAATAAACCTCACCCAATAGGGCGCTCTGCATGTCTGTCTTGCATCCCCTCCCGGTCCCTGCCCCCCCCCCCCCCCTCCCTATTCCATCAATGCCTGTGTGTTAGCGAGTCGCTAGCTGGTGCCGTTTTCTCTGTTTTGACCACGTGCGCATGCGTGTGTGCCCTAACCCGCAGCGCACGGAGACCAAAAGAGGTCAGTGACCTTTACTGAGAATCAAGGGCAGCAGACTCCCAGCACGACCAACCCTCCAGCTGAGGGCAGGAGGCCCAGTATTGCCCTTTCAAAGTCCCCGACCCTGGAAGTGCCCTCCGTCTCCTTGGCGACGGTGACTGCCGACCTACACAGCCCCGCTAAGTCACAGGTAGGACCGGCAGAGACGGGACTGGGGGGGGGGAGGAACTGTGAAATCATCATTACCTGCTGAAAACCACTCATCCGTGCATTATAAAAGTCCACGACATCGTCTCCCCAGGTTCCTATCATCATAAGCAGCAAGGAGAAGCGAGAGCAGTGGGGCCTCCGCAGCAGCCTCTCCCCTCCCCCCTCCATCTCCCGCCCCTCCACCCCGACACCCCCATCCCGAACCTGCTCCCCGCTGCGCCTCTCCCGAAACTGCTCCCCTCTCCCCCTGTCCCGCACCTCCTCCCCTCTCCCTCCACCGCTCCCGGTGCTGGGCACGGCGCCGGCCCCCGGACCCCCGTTGCCTCCGCCTCTGCCGCCGCTTCTCCTGCCTCCGCCGCCGCCGCCGTCGGGGCCTCCCAGGATCCGAGAGAGCCCCGGGGACGAGGACACCACCGCGCTGCTGCCGCGCAGCGACACCCTGCTGCACCTCAGCGAGGACGACGGCACGGAGAACCCCCTCCTCACCCCGCTGCTGTCCCACCCCTCCCCCCGCCGGCGGCCCCTGCCCTTCTCCCCGGTCGACCTGGACCTGGACGAGTCCCACGTCTGAGGGGACAGGCGCGCTGTATTTTTCTATCTGTGGCCAAATACCTGCAGGGTACGGACGAGGTGCTGCAAACACGTCACAAGCGAAAACAGCGCCGTGGGTCTGAAAGTGCGTCGTTTGAAAAGAAGCGTGGCTTCTTCTGGCCTCTCAACCATCGACTTGTTTTCGGATCGTGAAAGCCATTTTTCTTTCCCCCCCCCCCCATCAGGTTTCCCCTGAAACTGAGCGTCTCTATTAAGAGTACAACACATTACCCTCCCTCCCTCTGGAGGTCTCTTATTCCATCTCCTGCAGTGTTGAATATTAACCGTATTGTCTTTTGTCTGTTCCTCTGGCTGCATACACTGCAGGGTTGAATGTATACTTTAGCAGCAATCTCTACCTTATTGCTTGCCTCCGTCGTCGTAGCAACGTGAAGTCATGCTGTATTTTGAAGACGAAAGGTATATTTTTTAATTTAATTTTAGATTAATGCTCAATTGTAAAAAGAAAAAAATCTGACATATTTAAGAATTGATATTTAACAAATGAATGCTGTAGATTTGAATGTTTATATTGCGGAGAGCTAATATACGATGAAAAGAGGAGGAGTTATATCTTGTACCAAGTGTTGCCATGGCGATGGAAGGAGGGCAGTGCAGAACTTGTACAGACAGTCTATCTATAAGAGCTATTCTAAAGCGGTGGGCCAAACTACGGCCTTTATATTTAATGAAAAGGGTGATTTAGAGTAAAGTATATGGATTTTAAACATTTTATGTGATATGTAAGACATGAGAAATGTTTTTTTCACTTGTTTCAGCTCTCGTTCCAATCATAACGTAGATCCATTCAACTGTGTTTCTGCAGTGTGTATTGTGCTGCTCGCTGTCTCGGCAGAATATGTTATATGTGACCAAAGACGGTATCTTTGTGTACATCAGCGTAAAAATATCAATTCCAAAAGCCCTCAGTCCCGATGTTGCAGTGCTGGTCGTGTTTTTTAAGTGTTTGTGCGTCTACGATGTTGTCTCACAGCGGCGGGGGCTGTGACCTCGTTGCTTATTCCATGCCTTAACGGAGAAATATGTACATGTCTGTCGGTTTCAATGCGTTTTGTCTGCTGCAAAAGAAAAAAAAGAAAACTCATACCTCCGAAATGTCCACTTTGTATAGTTCGTGGACACGCAGTGGCAAAAGATCGAGATGTTCAATAACATCAGTATTTATTTTTGAACGCATCTTTGTGCGGTCGAAACGACGCCGATTTGACCCCGCTTCACCAAGCGTAGTAGTGACGATGTTGAATCCCATAATACGGGATGAATATGTGCCATAGGTCACACGTCGGTGTGACCTATGGCACATATTCATCCCGTATTGCGTCGTCATTGGCTGACGTCACATGGTGGTCATTACTCCCGTTTCGACCTAATTTAAGACCCAAAACGTTTGACGTTACCGCAAAGGAAATGCAGTGAGAAAACGTTTCCGTCTCCATGGCAACCTAAGACATTTTTTATCACAGTGCAAAACATATCTATCTCAAATCCATAACAACACATCTCACGGTGTTGAATCTATGGAGAAGTACGAAGGCGCATCCGTGTTGTTGTTTTTTGCCACAGGGCCATTGAACTGTTAAAACTGAGTTCCCTTTAAAGGTAATGTGTTCGTCAAATTATGTCTTCTATTTGTGCAAAGTTAGAATAAAGCGACAGTATATCAGAATATCTAAATAAATGGATAATGTTTACAATGTTTTTCAGCTCGCCGTCCATTTCTAACCGTGGAGGAGTCAGGAGGAGTAAAAGTGAACGTGATGAATGCTGTCTGATGTCACACTTAATGAGTATTTCCTATTATTATCGTCTGGTTTAAAGAGTGTTGATGGAGCGTGGCAGCAATGTGAGATCAGCCTCAACAGTCACATATATATACATACATATGTATGTATATTTATGTATGTATATATATATATATTTGTGTGTGTGTATATATATGTGTATATGTATGTATATACATATGTATGTATGTGTATTTAGATATGTATGTGTACGTATGTATATATGTTATGTCAGTTGTGTTTTGTGGGCTGGTTCAGGTGTTCACAGGTGTTTGCAGGGTCGGGAGCCAATCAGAAGCTAGAGTTCATGATTGGTGCGAGCTGAGTGTTTGTGACACAGAGGACAGTGAGCTGGGTTGAAAGCATGGTCGGAGTGCGGTGGACTAGCTTATATGTATGTGTGTATATATATATATATGTGTATATGTGTATAATGTATGTTGGACCAGCTAGCGGCTAACCCGCGGAGGGTTCATTGAGGACGACGTAGCCTGCGAGAAGAAGGGAGGCAGGATGGAGTTTCCGGTGATCATCGCGCTTCCAGCTGGACTTCTTGTAGGACTGGATCAATCGCTTTCTCTGGGGGACAGTGAGTACTGACCCCGCATATATGTATTTATATATATATACACTACCGTTCAGACAATTTCGTGTTTTCCATGAAAACTCACTTTTATTTATCAAATGAGTTGCAAAGTGAATAGAAAATATAGTCAAGACATTGATAAGGTTAGAAATAATGATTTTTATTTGAAATATTAATGTTGTTCTTCAAACTTTGCTTTCAACAAAGAATGCTCCATTTGCAGCAGTTGTATAGCTTCTCTCACTAGCATAACTGTTTTCAGCTATGCTAACATAATTGCACAATGGTTTTCTAATCATCCATTAGTCTTTTAAGGCGATTAGCAAACACAATGTACCATTAGAACACTGGAGTGGTAGTTGTGGAAATGGGCCACTATACACATGTAGATATTCCATTAAAAAAAAAGAATTATAGCGTATATTTCTGATTAATTTAATGTTATTTATATATATATATGTTAGACCGGCTAGCCCGCTTCCAGCTGGACATCAGGGTTTCTTGTAGGACTGGATCAATCCCTTTCTCTGGGGGACCGTGAGTACTGACCCGCATTTATATATATATATATACACATACACTTGTACACATTTATATCAGTTATGTTTTGTGTTCACAGGGTCGGAGCAGAGAAGGAGAACAGGTGAGAACTAACATGTACATACTTGTATGCATACATACAAACTTGTATGTATGCATACATACAAACTTGTATGTATGCATACATACAAGTATGTATGTATGTATACATACATACTTGTATGTATGTATGCATACATACAAGTATGTATGTATGTATACAAGTATGTATGTATACATACATATACTTGTATGTATGTATACATACATACAAGTATGTATGTATGTATACAAGTATGTATACATACATGTATGTATACATACATGTATGTATACATACAAGTATGTATACATACATACATGTATGTATACATACATACATACATGTATGTATACATACATGTATGTATACATACATACATACATGTATGTATACATACATGTATACATACATGTATGTATACATACATACATGTATGTATACATACATGTATACATACATGTATGTATACATACATACATGTATGTATACATACTTGTATGTATGTATGTATACATACATACATGTATGTATACATACTTGTATGTATGTATACATACATACATGTATGTATACATACATACATGTATGTATACATACATACATGTATGTATACATACATACATGTATGTATACATACATACATGTATGTATACATACATACATGTATGTATACATACATGTATGTATACATACATACATGTATGTATACATACATACATGTATGTATACATACATACATGTATGTATACATACATGTATGTATACATACATACATGTATGTATACATACATACATACATGTATGTATACATACTTGTATGTATGTATACATACATACATGTATGTATACATACATACATGTATGTATGTATGTATACATACATACATGTATGTATGTATGCATACATACAAGTATGTATGTATGTATACAAGTATGTATGTATACATACATATACTTGTATGTATGTATACATACATACAAGTATGTATGTATGTATACAAGTATGTATACATACATGTATGTATACATACATGTATGTATACATACAAGTATGTATGTATACATACAAGTATGTATACATACATACATGTATGTATACATACATGTATGTATACATACAAGTATGTATGTATACATACATACAAGTTTGTATGTATGCATACAAGTATGTATGTATACATACAAGTATGTATACATACATACAAGTATGTATGTATACATACAAGTATGTATACATACATACAAGTATGTATGTATACATACAAGTATGTATACATACAAGTATGTATACATACAAGTATGTATACATACAAGTATGTATACATACATGTATGTATGTATACATACATACATGTATGTATGTATGTATACATACATACATGTATGTATGTATACATGTATGTATACATACATACATGTATGTATGTATACATGTATGTATACATACATACATGTATGTATGTATACATACATACATACATACATGTATGTATGTATGTATACATACATACATACATGTATGTATGTATGCATACATACATACATGTATGTATGTATGTATACATACATACATGTATGTATGTATGCATACATACATGTATACATACATACATGTATGTATGTATGTATACATACATACATGTATGTATGTATGTATACATACATACATACATGTATGTATGTATACATGTATGTATACATACATACATGTATGTATGTATGTATACATACATACATACATGTATGTATGTATACATACATACATGTATGTATACATACTTGTATGTATACATACATGTATGTATACATACATACATACATGTATGTATGTATACATACATACATACATGTATGTATGTATACATACATACATGTATGTATACATACTTGTATGTATACATACTTGTATGTATACATACATACTTGTATGTATGTATACATACTTGTATGTATACATACATACTTGTATGTATACATACATGTATGTATGTATACATGTATGTATACATACATACATGTATGTATGTATGTATACATACATACATACATGTATGTATGTATACATACATACATACATACTTGTATGTATGTATACATACATACTTGTATGTATACATACAAACATGTATGTATACATACAAGTATGTATGTATACATACATGTATGTATGTATACATACATACAAGTATGTATGTATACATACATGTATGTATGTATACATACATACATGTATGTATACATACTTGTATGTATACATACTTGTATGTATGTATACATACTTGTATGTATACATACTTGTATGTATACATACATACTTGTATGTATGTATACATACTTGTATGTATACATACATGTTTGTATGTATACATACATACTTGTATGTATGTATACATACATACATGTATGTATACATACATACTTGTATGTATACATACATGTTTGTATGTATACATACATACTTGTATGTATACATACATACTTGTATGTATACATACATGTTTGTATGTATACATACATGTATGTATGTATACATACAAGTATGTATGTATACATACTTGTATGTATACATACATGTTTGTATGTATACATACATACTTGTATGTATACATACATACTTGTATGTATACATACATACTTGTATGTATACATACATGTTTGTATGTATACATACATGTATGTATGTATACATACAAGTATGTATGTATACATACAAGTATGTATGTATACATACATACATGTATGTATACATACAAACATGTATGTATACATACAAGTATGTATACATACATACTTGTATGTATACATACATACATGTATGTATGTATACATACATACATACATACTTGTATGTATGTATACATACTTGTATGTATACATACATACTTGTATGTATGTATACATACTTGTATGTATACATACATACTTGTATGTATACATACATGTTTGTATGTATACATACTTGTATGTATACATACATACTTGTATGTATACATACATGTTTGTATGTATACATACATACTTGTATGTATACATACATACATGTATGTATGTATACATACATACATGTATGTATGTATACATACATGTATGTATGTATACATACATGTATGTATGTATACATACATGTATGTATGTATACATACATACAAGTATGTATACATACATGTATGTATGTATACATACATACATACAAGTATGTATGTATGTATGTATGTATACATACATACATGTATGTATACATACTTGTATGTATGTATACATACATACATGTATGTATACATACATACATGTATGTATACATACATACATGTATGTATACATACATACATGTATGTATGTATACATACATACATGTATGTATGTATACATACATGTATACATACATACATGTATGTATACATACATACATGTATGTATACATACTTGTATGTATGTATGTATACATACATACATGTATGTATACATACTTGTATGTATGTATACATACATACATGTATGTATACATACATACTTGTATGTATACATACATACATGTATGTATGTATACATACATACATGTATGTATGTATACATACATGTATGTATGTATACATACATGTATGTATGTATACATACATGTATGTATGTATACATACATACAAGTATGTATACATACATGTATGTATGTATACATACATACATACAAGTATGTATACATACATGTATGTATGTATACATACATGTATGTATGTATACATGTATGTATACATACATGTATGTATGTATGTATACATACATGTATGTATACATACATACATGTATGTATGTATACATACATGTATGTATGTATACATGTATGTATACATACATGTATGTATGTATGTATACATACATGTATGTATACATACATGTATGTATGTATGTATACATACATGTATGTATGTATGTATACATACATGTATGTATACATACATGTATGTATACATACATGTATGTATACATGCATGTATGTATGTATACATACATGTATGTATACATGTATGTATACATACATGTATGTATGTATGTATACATACATGTATGTATACATGTATGTATGTATACATACATGTATACATGCATGTATGTATGTATACATACATGTATGTATACATGTATGTATACATACATGTATGTATGTATGTATACATACATGTATGTATACATGTATGTATGTATACATACATGTATGTATACATGTATGTATGTATACATACATGTATGTATACATGTATGTATGTATGTATACATACATGTATGTATGTATACATACATGTATACATACATACATACTTGTATGTATACATACATACATACATACTTGTATGTATGTATACATACATACATACTTGTATGTATGTATACATACATACATGTATGTATGTATACATACATACATGTATGTATGTATACATACATACATACATGTATGTATGTATACATACATACATGTATACATACATACATACTTGTATGTATGTATGTATACATACATACATACATACTTGTATGTATGTATGTATACATACATACATACATGTATGTATGTATACATACATGTATGTATACATACATACATACATGTATGTATGTATACATACATACATGTATACATACATGTATGTATGTATACATACATACATGTATACATACATACATACTTGTATGTATGTATGTATACATACATACATACTTGTATGTATGTATGTATACATACAAGTATGTATGTATACATACATACATGTATGTATACATACATACATACATACTTGTATGTATGTATGTATGTATACATACTTGTATGTATGTATACATACATACATGTATGTATGTATACATACATACATGTATGTATGTATACATACATACATGTATACATACATACATACATACATGTATGTATACATACATACATGTATGTATACATACATACATGTATGTATACATACATGTATGTATACATACATACATGTATGTATACATACATACATGTATGTATACATACATGTATACATACATACATGTATGTATACATACATACATGTATGTATGTATACATGTACTGTATTCGATCAATCATCCTTTTCTGTGAAAACCATAAATCAGTGGAACACCCTGCTGGACGTGGTGAAGATGAAGATCTGCAGCACCTTTAAAAATAAACAGAAAAAGTTTAGCAAAATTATTATGTTTTGTATTTCTTACTTTTAATGTACTGTAGCTTTGTGTCTTATTATATGGTGATATTTATGTTGTAACTGTACCCTTTTAAATAAAGAGAATAAATGTATATACACATGCGGGTCAGTACTCACGATTGATCCAGTCCTACAAGAAACCCTGGTGTCCAGCTGGAAGCGCAAGGATCGCCGGCTACGCTGTCCTCAATGAACCCTACACGGGCTAGCTGGTCCAACTTGTGTATATACACATATATATACATTACATGTCATTTAGCTGACGCTTTTATCCAAAGCGACTTACAATAAGTGCATATATGTGTATATATATACATATGCATATATATATATATATACATACATGCGGGGTCAGTACTCACAGTCCCGCAGAGAAAGCGATTGATCCAATATATATATATATACATACATACATGCGGGTCAGTACTCACGATTGATCCAGTCCTACAAGAAACCCTGGTGTCCAGCTGGAAGCTCGATGATCACCGGAAACTCCGTCCTGCCTCCCTTCTTCTCGCCGGCTACGCTGTCCTCAATGAACCCTAAACGGGCTAGCCGCTAGCTGGTCCAACATATATACACACATACATTTTTGGTCAATAGCAATATTGCACTCTTTTTTGAAGTGGCACAGTTGTTCCTTATGATTTCTGCTTCTGAGAGTTCAAAATGAACCATACATATTTGTTTTGTATGAACACCCCTGAAAAAGACGCTGTGCTATATGTTGAAAATAGTCTTTTAAATTAGAAAGTTCACTAATTGCACAAGAGACATTTAAGGTGGTCAGTTCAGTTTGTGACAAGTGGCTCAAAAGTGCATTCCAGGTCTTGCAGGTACATGGACAGTTCAAATGGATGCACAGATAGGAATGTCTGTGTTCTAGCTTATATTGTTTAAGAAGCTCTGATCTTCGTGAAACAGAAGTACCAGTCTTTGCATTTCCACATTCATCGGAAGACTAGAAGAAGAAAAAAGGCACCCGTTTAATGCAATTTTTAAAAATGCAGCTTGGTATTTGCACCTAATTTGTAGAAAGTTATCTTTGTTCTCAGTTACTTCAGCAGGGAAAAAAAGATTTTAAATCGAGTAGACATACATTTCCTTTTTTAGTTCATAGAATAAATTTGACTAGAGTTATTGTTATTAGTCTGATCACACCATCCTGAACATCTTCACAAACTATTCAAAAGTTGGAATAGGCAAATGGGTTTATACAGTTTGAAACACAAAGAAAGTGATTTCCTGTATGGCATGATTATCTACAATTCAGTCATGTAATGATTAACTTTAGTATTTTAAATATTTTTTGAAGGATATATAAAAACTATAGTAAATAACTTTGAATTTTGTTTATTGTTTGGTGAAATCTAGTCACATTCCATTGGGTGGGTAACTTCTTGATATTTGTTTTGACTGCCAGTTATGCGTTTAAAATTCTACAAATATGATAATAAATAAATATTGCAAAAATAGAAATGTAAAATTAACCTGCCATTAAAATGTCCACCATTAAAAATTATTGATATTACAGACTACATTTGTGGTAAATTCAAGGTATTCTCTGAAGTATTATATTTTGGGTTTGTCATTCCCATTTAAAAATACCTGAAAATGTTCACAGTTGTCATATTTTGACTTACCGAATTCAGCAATATGGCTACAATTTCAGACAGTTACAGGAAACAGCAGCAACCCTGTAAACAAAGGAAAAAGAGAAATAACTTATTTGAGACAGCACTATCTATTAATTGTCACTACAGACACATTTATTAATTAGGCTTTAGACATACTGGAAGTATTGTACTATACTGCAAAATACTGACTTAAGAATTAAGTATCATTTTGTTCCTCATTATCTAGGACTAATAGAGGTGTACTGAGATATACTTATCTGCATCTGTTCAATCAAACAAGGTAAAACATCGTTATTTTAATTATCAACTAAAAACCACAGGCTCTAAAGCTTCATTTTGTTGTATAATGTGTGGTATTTGGAAAAAAAATTAAGTTGTCCCCACGCTGCGAAAAGCACATGGCTAATTAGTATGCAGAATGACTATCGGGCCTTTGTGGACATGGCGGAAGAACAGGAGAGCTAACGTTAGCGTAATACGTTAACATGCATTACGCTAACGCTAGCTAGCTAACTATAGCGTAATACGTTAACATGCATTACGCTAACGCTAGCTAGCTAACTACATTAACTAACGTTCGCGAACACATATACAGACAGTTGTACATTCTGCCACTAACAATTAATGTGCACGGAAACACGTGTTCCCTTTAAAACAACACCATTTAGAAGTATTACCTTGTTTAAATGAGTTGTCTTGAAGAACAGACGGTTTTTACTTCAGAAGTTCAGGCGAAGCGAGGTCATGGCGGACATCAGAACCCACAGGGAGCACTACGTCATATACTACGTCATATGGTCACGTGGTAGTCACGTGACACGTGATCCAAAGTGAAAATACGACTTTTACTGAAAGTATTGCTTTTAATTTTGTCTATGGAGTGCTATTTGCTTTTAGGCAAAGCAAAAAAAAAAAACATGTTTAAACCGGAAACCATGTTTTTTAATTAGACCAAATTAAAACATTTATCCACCCATCTTAGTTGTATACATCATGTATTTAAGAGTGAGCATGTAGCAATAAATAATGACAATTGAACAATAAAACAATAGTTGGCGTCATTAGGCCTATTTTTGTTAACGAGTGTTACCTGCATACATTCAGGTTTACCTGTAAGTCCAGGTAGTTACAGAATGTGTCTGTCTGTAGTTAACAAGTGTTACCTGCTTACTTTCAGGTTTACCTGTAAGTCCAGGTAGTTACAGAATGTGTCTGTCTGTAGTTGTTAACGAGTGTTACCTGCTTACATTCAGGTTTACCTGTAAGTCCAGGTAGTTACAGAATGTGTCTGTCTGTAGTTGTTAACGAGTGTTACCTGCTTACATTCAGGTTTACCTGTAAGTCCAGGTAGTTACAGAATGTGTCTGTCTGTAGTTGTTAACGAGTGTTACCTGCTTACATTCAGGTTTACCTGTAAGTCCAGGTAGTTACAGAATGTGTCTGTCTGTAGTTGTTAACGAGTGTTACCTGCTTACATTCAGGTTTACCTGTAAGTCCAGGTAGTTACAGAATGTGTCTGTCTGTAGTTAACAAGTGTTACCTGCTTACTTTCAGGTTTACCTGTAAGTCCAGGTAGTTACAGAATGTGTCTGTCTGTAGTTGTTAACGAGTGTTACCTGCTTACATTCAGGTTTACCTGTAAGTCCAGGTAGTTACAGAATGTGTCTGTCGGTAGTTGTTAACGAGTGTTACCTGCTTACATTCAGGTTTACCTGTAAGTCCAGGTAGTTACAGAATGTGTCTGTCTGTAGTTAACAAGTGTTACCTGCTTACTTTCAGGTTTACCTGTAAGTCCAGGTAGTTACAGAATGTGTCTGTCGGTAGTTGTTAATGAGTGTTACCTGCTTACATTCAGGTTTACCTGTAAGTCCAGGTAGTTACAGAATGTGTCTGTCTGTAGTTGTTAATGAGTGTTACCTGCTTACATTCAGGTCAGAAACTGTCTCCATTGAGCGAGTGTGAACGAGCAAATTCGAAATACAATAAATAACTATGGACATCTCTCTATTCTTTGCATTAATATATATTATTATTATATTTTTTTATATTTGAAGAAAGATTTGCGGCGCGCTACATGTGCACACATTCACAAATATAACAGTTCAGAAATAACCCTATAATTAGAAAGGAAAATGCAAAATATATTAAAAAAACACTATACAGAAGGTGATAGTGTATACAGAAAGGTGGTACTATGTACAAGAATAAAAGCAAAAAAGGTGCTAATATGTACAGTTTGGGATACAGTTTAAAATAATATGTCACACATTGCACATGATAAGTGTAGTGAGGTAGTGTTGGGTTATTAAACATATTTCAATGGTTTTGTGATTACTGATTACATTACATTACATGTCATTTAGCTGACGCTTTTACCCAAAGCGATTTAAAATAAGTGAATTCAACCATAAGTACATCGAGAAAGTACAATTTCTTCAATAATGTTAAACTACAAAGTGCTATCGGTAAGGGACATTTAAGTGCTACTAGAGTGCTACTACGGCTCTACCTTCCCTATTCAAGGTATAGTCGAAAAAGATGTGTTTTTAGTTTGCGACGGAAGGTGTAGAGACTTTCTGCTGTCCTGATGTCAATGGGGAGCTCGTTCCACCAATGAGGAGCCAGCACAGCAAACAGTCGTGACTTTGTTGAGTGTTTAGCTCGAAGTGAAGGAGCTACAAGCCGATTGGCAGAAGCCGAGCGAAGTGAACAAGGTGCGGTGTGCGGTTAGACCATGTCCTGGATGTATTACATTACATTGCATTACATTACATGTCATTTAGCTGACACTTTTATTCAAAGCAACTTACAATCATGTTACATTAACACACCGTAGACACAGCTACAGGGAGCAATTCAGGGTTAAGTGTCTTGCTCAAGGACACATCATGTATGTATACATTACTTATACTTTCAGTACTTTTAATATCAATACTTTTGTATACACACATTTACATTTAATACAATACAATACAATACATTTAATATCAGCTAACGTTAGCTAACTCACAACACCATAGGATTGACACCGCGTCCACATTACATTACATTACATACATTACATTACATGTCATTTAGCTGACACTTTTATCCAAAGCGACTTACAATCATGTTACATTCATACACTGTAGAACAGCTACAGGGAGCAATTCAGGGTTAAGTGTCTTGCTCAAGGACACATCGACTAGGGCGGGGATTGAACCGCCAACCCCCTGAAAGACGGACCTGCTAACCACTGACTCACAGTCGCCCCCTGTGAACACACCTCTACCTGCCTCACCGGCCTGTGAAAGGTTATTTAGCATCGCTCCGTGGCGTCTGCGCAGCGGGGGAGGAGGGTGGGGTGACCACGAGGGTGTCATTGCTGTCGTCGGGGGGGAGGAGGGGGGGGTGACCACGAGGGTGTCATTGCTGTCGTCGGGGGGGAGGAGGGTGGGGTGACCACGAGGGTGTCATTGCTGTCGTCGGGGGGGTGACCACGAGGGTGTCATTGCTGTCGTCGGGGGGGGTGACCACGAGGGTGTCATTGCTGTCGTCGGGGGGGTGACCACGAGGGTGTCATTGCTGTCGTCGGGGGGGAGGAGGGGGGGGTGACCACGAGGGTGTCATTGCTGTCGTCGGGGGGGGTGACCACGAGGGTGTCATTGCTGTCGTCGGGGGGGGGTGACCACGAGGGTGTCATTGCTGTCGTCGGGGGGGGGTGACCACGAGGGTGTCATTGCTGTCGTCAGGGGGGGGTGACCACGAGGGTGTCATTGCTGTCGTCGGGGGGGGTGACCACGAGGGTGTCATTGCTGTCGTCGGGGGTCCCTTAACTTCCAGAGCTAGGGAGATCGCCAGCTTCGTTACATCCAGTGGGTTGTATTGGGGTGTGATGACGCGCCCACTCTTCTGGCTGTGTTTCTGTTCTATGATGACTCCCGGCCTCATTCTTGTTTTACTAATGGACGTTGTGCTTTAATTAAACTGATTTTGGGTCAATGATTTGTGTGCGGCCTGTCTTTGTGTTGCCAGCCTTGGGCCAGGTGGTAACTGGACCCAGTCATGTAGCACCACATGTATTTAATTAAATACATCAACAGGAGTATTCCGTGCACACCCTGAGTGCCAAAGTTATTGACATAAAATCAAAATTAATTCATTAATTAACACTTTGCACATCATTTAAAAATATTTTTCCTCTAAATTCAGCCTTAAATAACAGATTACTTTTTTTAGAAACTCTGATTTCATCTAGAAATTTTAGCCACAGTGACCAACTGGACTAATTATTTTGTGTTGGGAAACCTGCGAACCAGGGGAAAATCCCAACATCCATCTTCATCAACCTATCTAAGGTCGAGTGGCGGTGGCAGCAGGCCGGGCAGACTGACCCATGCAGGCTTCCCTCTCACCCGCAAACATTTGCCAGCTCATTCTATGAGCTCTTGAGGCGTTCCCAGGCCAGCTGGGAGATCTAATCCACCCTATGAGTTATCAGGTCCCCCAGGGGTTCCACTCTGAGGAGGTTACTTTTACCCGTGCCCTCGTTCCATTGGCCACCATTTGATTTTGAAAATGTGGATGATTCGTCCACGTCATCTGCCCTTCGCGCTTTTGGCCTCTCTTCGGTCGGTCCCTGAAGTCGTAGACGATTTCGCTGGGGTGTAGGGGGGGTGGGGCATGGGAGGAGAGTAACGGTGGCGTCTTGGGGGTTGGGGTGACCACGATGGTGCCATTGCTGCCGTCACTGTCGTCGGGGGGGAGG
Organism: Cyclopterus lumpus; assembly: GCF_009769545.1. Taxonomy (NCBI): domain Eukaryota; kingdom Metazoa; phylum Chordata; class Actinopteri; order Perciformes; family Cyclopteridae; genus Cyclopterus; species Cyclopterus lumpus. The sequence goes on from NC_046967.1 coordinate 10,626,622, forward strand.
GGGGTGTCGGAGGGTGTCGGGGGGGCATGGGAGGAGGGCGCCAACAACATTGGCGTTGGGGGCGTTGGTGTGGCCACGACGGTCCGGCTGAAAGCCTCATTCTGAAGACCCATCTCGATCACCGTCAACTCATGCTCCGCCATTACAACCTCAATGACCAGGCCAACACGGTCCACTAGGGACTCGTTTTTGGTCTCCATGAAAATCACACGGTCCTCTAGGGACTTGTTTTTGGTCTCCATGAAAATCACATGGTCTTGTAGAGACTCGTTTTCGGTCTCCATGAAAATCAGACGGTCCTCTAGGGACTTGTTTTTGGTCTCCATGAAAATAACATGGTCTTGTAGAGACTCGTTTTTGGTCTCCATGAAAATCCCACGGTCCTCTTGGGACTTGTTTTTGGTCTCCATGAAAATCACACGGTCCTCTAGGGACTTGTTTTTGGTCTCCATGAAAATCACACGGTCCTCTAGGGACTTGTTTTTGGTCTCCATGAAAATCACACGGTCCTCTTGGGACTTGTTTTTGGTCTCCATGAAAATCACATGGTCTTGTAGACACTTGTTTTTGGTCTCCGTGAAAATCACACGGCCCTCTAGGGACTTGTTTTTGGTCTCCATGAAAATCACATGGTCTTGTAGAGACTTGTTTTCAGCCTCCAGGGCCTCCTCCTTGAGTCTGTATTGAGCTCTCTCGCTCATCATCTGTTCTTCTGCTCGCTGGAATCTTAAAAACAGATCCGCCGTTGCCTTGCCGAGATCACCGATATCAGTCGTAGTCCGTGATTGTTCCACGATGTGTGGGCGTGGGCTTGAGAGTGTCCGCTGCCGTTTATTTGGCAGCAGCGATGTTTCCTTGCCATCCCTACTTTGTTGTTTACGCCGTAGTCCTGGTTCAGGGTGGTCCTGAGGACCGGCAGCCTTGTTTGGTTCAGGTCCAGCAGCCTTGTTTGGTTCAGGTCCAGCAGCCTTGTTTGGTTCAGGTCCATGGTGGTGTTGAGGACCGGCAGCCTCGTTTGGTTCAGGTCCATGGTGGTCCTCAGGACCGGCAGCCTTGTTTGGTTCAGGTCCATGGTGGTCCTCAGGACCGGCAGCCTTGTTTGGTTCAGGTCCATGGTGGTGCTGAGGACCGGCAGCTTCGTTTGGTTCAGGTTCAGGTTGATCCTGAGGACCGTCCGGGCATGGGCCAAGTGCCCGCTGCCGTTTATTTGGCGGCAGCGACGTTTCCTCTGCATCCCCACTTTGCCGTTTCCGGCGTAGTCCTGGTTCAGGTTCAGGGTGACACTGAGGACCGTCCGCCTCGTTTGTTTCAGGTCCATGGTGGTCCTGAGGACCGGTAGTCTTGTTTGTTTCAGGTCCATGGTCGTCCTGAGGACCGGTAGCCTTGTTTGTTTCAGGTCCATGGTCGTCCTGAGGACCGGTAGCCTTGTTTGTTTCAGGTCCATGGTCGTCCTGAGGACCGGTAGCCTTGTTTGTTTCAGGTCCATGGTTGTCCTGAGGACCGGCAGCCTTGTTTGGTCCAGATTCAGGGTGGTCCTGAGCCCCGTTTACCTGGATGTTCTTGTTACGACGAAAACGTTTGAAAATATAGTCCCACATTTCTGGTTCAAAGCCGTAATCTCGTACTTAATTCTGTAAAAATGAAAACTCCTACTGACAGAATCTCCCTGGCAAGCTTCTATATACACTAACTACTCATGATGTCATAAAATTGTGCCTTTGATAAATTCCTCGAAAACCACCCAGAACGCTTTCGTCATCAACGCGTTCTTTTGTAGTCTCGTTGAGAACCTCTCGCGAGATCTCATGCCTACGCGACTACGAACGCCGTAGGTCCGTTCGAGATGAGCCAGTCCTGTGCAGAATCGATCACCGACGATTTGCGCACAATGCACGTGTAGATGCATCCCGGTTTTATACATCACGTGTTGGTTATGAAGCAATAATACATTTGGTCTCAACTTGTTAAAGCTGCGTTATGCTCTAAAAACACATTTTACATAACGACTTCCGTCACTATAATGATGTTTTAAAGAAATGTATACTTACCTTTATGGTTTTCATATTGCTTCAGCACCCCCTGCTGGTTTAAGTTAGTACATATTGTGTGATTTTGGTATTATTGTGATATTATCCAAGGTTATGGAGGAATGAATGAGTTCCTCCTGGTTAATTAAAAAGAGAAAAGTTTTTAAAAAAGGACACAGATATTCCAACTTGCATACAGAATTAGTAAATAAAGCCACTGAATCCTTTGGGGGATCCTGTAGAAACCTCCAGGGCCACAGCAGCTGCGTCACATTTGACTTTTAATAGATTTTAGGTACTGACAAAAATAATTAAGTGTCATTATGCGTAGAATTTCTAAATAGTGTGAGCAAAAAGAAAAAACCACTGCCAGGCAAATTGTGATGACATCATCAGATTATCAATGTATGACCCAATATACCTACCTGTGTTTTGGGCACGCGGTTTTCTTTTGCCCCACGAGAGGATTTAAGGATGAAAAGAAGAAATGCTCAATATAAACAGCACCTGGACCATCTTTCATTTAGCATTTATGGTTCGGGGAGGGAGGATAATGGCATTATTACATACAGTCCATATATAAATTTGGTATGATAAAACAACAGGTCAAACAATTAAGGTTACATCTATTCAATCACGAGTACAGTAACATGAATATTCCATATATTAATGAACATTTGTTTGCTTTATTACTGTGCAAAACAAAATATACATATCTAACTGAATGCGTAATCACATGACTTAACGTTCCTATAAATACTCCAAAATAACGACCCTGTTATGGCGTCTACAGTAAGATTACCAACCTTCTGGTCATTTGCTGGTGATCCATATATTGCCTATTAATATATGTAGTAAACACCCAGGTCACGGCCAACTGTGAATATTGTATCAAGAGTCGCACTCCTGGGCAACAAACAACAACAAAAACAGGCTAATTTGATTGAAGAGAATTTGTTAAACATATGCGGTAGCTCTTAATATGTCAGATTTAATTGTCATCCCTGCTACGTGAGGCTCTTTACGTCGACTCCACGGGCTTCATTCTTCAGTCCACACGTGGCGTTCAAGGCGTGCGACCCCCGTGGGAGTTTTTACTGGAAAGACCCCGCCCTCAAATCACCTTTTTTTTTTTTTAACCATCTCCTGTGGTTGCTGATTTCCTACAAATCCAAAAGAATTAATTTTTCTTGCCCACTTTGGAATGAACAATAGCAATTTCAGTGGCATTGTTTGACTCCTCCTCCTCCTCCTCCTCCTCATTACAAAGTCCTGAAATAGTTTCCAGCTTCGGGGGGAAGAATAAAAAAAGGAAGAAGAAAGAACACGTTGTACTCTGAAGCTTATGAGACTGACAAACCAAGCGTTAACCTTCTCCTGCGTCACACAACTTTCTCATACCATTCCAATGCAGTCTGAAGAATTCAAGTTGTGTGTGTGTGTGTGTGTGTGTGTGGCTTTAAAAACAAGCATCAGGACCCACCAGAGGAGCCGATCCTGGTCCTCTCGGGGCAGATGCAGTTTTTGGCCCGTCCGTCAATCTCTAAACCGACTTTGGAAATCCACGTTTGCGATAAACACAGCGGCCGCTCTTTCAGACGGTTTGATATTCATATTAGTGTCTTGCTCGGCTCGTTTTAAAAAAAAAAAAGAAAGAAAGAAAAAAGGGCTCTTTGTTTTTTTTGGGTTTGTACCAATCTCTAAAAAGAAAATAAATAAAAAAAAGGATTAGAGTTGTGGTCATTGATTCTCACTGTTTCCTTGTGCTGCAAATTAACAATTTTGAAGTGCAAAAAAAAAAAGATCCCCATTAATCATCTAATGCTGTTTTGTAAGCGGCGTTAAATTTACTAAAATAATTTTCTTCATCCCAGTGATAGGGAGGACTTCCAGACTAAACTTGTAAAGTGCCGTCCAATCATTTTGTTATTAGTGAATTCAACAACTCTGATCACGTCGCTCTAAGAACTCTAAAATGACTCCCGAGGATCAAAAGCTTTTTTTTCTTTTCTTCTTCTTCTTCTGCAGACAAAAAGTGTGCCAATTGACTCAAATTAGGGCAAAAGTTATTGTTTAAAAAAAAAGACATCCGCCAGTACGTGCACGCCGTCTTGCTCTTTCAACGACGACACGGACAAAGTTTATTTGCACGGACAAAAAAATTCGGTTCATCAAATCCTGCCTCAGAATCGGACCCGGTGAATCCACGATAGGGTCCAGTACCCGGACCGAGTCCAGGGGATTCAGAGGCGACAGACTACTGCAGGCTCAGCGCCGCCGCAGAAACGTCCGTAACCATCCGTCCATCCTTTCCTCCCACGTCGAGCCGAGAAAGTTACACATTTCAGGGAGTTTCCCCCATTCGACCAGTAGGTGGCAGTGGCGAGGCCCTTAAAAAAAAATAATACTCCCAAATAGGATGTTGGTTGTTGAGACCGGGGCAGGGCAGTGAGAGCTGGAGCCGTGGGCCTCGCTGGCGTGGCTGAATCCGGTTTGAGATGAGCCGTTAGCTCGCGGCCCCTTGGTGCTTGAGGACCGTGTAGACGTCCTCCACTTTGCTCAGCCTCTCGAAGAAGGGGAGGAGGTCCAGCAGCTCGGTGTCGGACATGTCGTCGAACCACGAGGCCACCGGCACCTGGAAGAAGACGACCAATCATCAGCGGCCGACACCATCGACGACATCGTCAGATCGGTCTCAATAATTGAGAGAGAGAGACTCACAAATATGTTCGATCTGACCCCGTATTGTTTACCCCGTCGCTACTCACCGCGTTGTCGGGGTGGAAGATGTAGGAGGCGGGGGAGTTGTCCACGATGATGACCTTGTTCAGGTCGCGGCCCAGGCGGCTCAGGTCCTTGACGTAGTTTCCCCGGTAGAAGACGCACGACTCCCGGAAGAGGCGCGAGCGGAAAGCGCCCCGCTTGTCCAGGAGGTCGGAGACGGGGTCTGCATACTGCGAAAGGAGTGTCACAACATCACTTCACAACATGAGCACAAAAAAGGAAGCCGGAGGCTCTGTTGCTTCACACCTCTGAAGGGTTTCCCCATTTTGTTGTTGTGCTCTCCTGTGACTACTCTGTCCACCCTGCGGTCGTGTTTTTCTCACCTTGGCTAAACTGGCCGTGAACAGGACGCACTCGAACAGCTCTCCCATCCTCTTCAGGAACTCGTCGACGTGGGGCCGCTTCAGGACGCACACCTGGGGGGGGGGGGGGACACGGGGATCTTAAAACCATTCAATTCAGACACAGCTCACGTTCCAGAAAAAAAAAACATGTTTCTACAAACCGTAGCTGCCGGAGGAAAAGTGGCACTTTGACATTAACCTGTGCAAAACGGTTTGAAGTGCTTTCGCAGCGTGCATTATTCAACACGTCTGAAGTGTCAGGCATTCAAGACGTGCTGAATAGGGACTTGTTTTCCTTGAAGTTCCTCGCGGCTTTCGTTCCGTCGGCGGATGAGGGAAGCGTTCCTGAACCAAGTCATCCGGAAGAGGCTGTGCTTATCTGAACAAACCTATCCTGGATTACTTGAATCAGGCCCAGACCCACGGTGCGTCACCCGTCTCCAAATCCCTTAAACGCAGACGGCATTTTGAACCCTGTGATGTCAGTGGACGTTTTTTTTTTTTTTAAACATTACCTGGTGTACTGTTCCATCTATTTCCACAGGAATGATGAAGTCTGCATTGTTCACAGGCTGTTGGAATGACATAAAAAACAACAACAAACATATAAAACGTCGACATAAACAAGATCCAAATCACAAGGAAGACTGTTTACTACCAGGAGAGGAGACCGATCCTGATATTAAATATGTGGTGTCATTGCAGGACAAATGCAGGTCGAGGCAAACAATCTGTGTGTGTGTGTGTGTGTGTGTGTGTGTGCACATGGAGGATGACACAGTGGTTTTCCGTCTCTGTCGTGCCCATCTGATGACGTAATGCCGGCGGCCATGTGCTCTACAGACCTTGAAGGAGCTGTGAACCAACGTCTCATCCAGATCTATAACCACGCAGATCTTTCCCGAGTCTTTAGACTTCACTGGAGGCAGCAGCGGCTTCACCTGGATCTAAAAGCAAAGAGAGAGAGAGAGAAACCAGACTTGAAAATCTTCTCCCCTGAACCTGTTGAATAACTGATCTTTATCTCTCCGCCGCTGTCAAAACAGGACAAATATGCAACCGGGCACGAACACACCTTGGAGACGGTGCCGTTCTCCTCCACCAGCAGGGGGGCGTTGTTGTTGACGGGTTGGGGTTCGGGATGGTCTCGACACAGGCAGCAGAAGAGGCTGGAGAAGAGGCCTCTGCTCCTGGACTTCTTGGAGGTCAGAGAGGGGGCGGAGCCTGCAGAGGAGGAGGAGGTCACTATCGATCCTTCCGCGTCTTCACATTATGTGTTTTATTCAAGCCGAACCCAAAGACATTTAGTTTGTGACCCCATGCGACAAAGAAACCGCACATCCTGTGACATGAGAAGCTAGAGCTGAATGAATTAAGTGGCAAATTGTAGCTTGAACGAGTTATTCATCATATAAAAATAGATGTACAGATAATCCAAAAATGCTGCATTTCAGGGATACCCCCCACACCGAGGGCTCCATCTCGTCAGTGAATGTATGACGACAGCACAAAGTCCACGCGGCAGCTTTCCTCATACTTCAGTCATGTGCACAAACCCTCCTGGAGACGCACGGCCTCTTGCGTAACGCTCCGATGTCAGCAGCAAACAGCCCCCGGCCATCGGCGGTGAAGTCGCAGCACTTTAACAGCGTCATGAAGGCGTCATGAGCGCATCACGAGGACGGCGTGTTCATAAATACCATCTACAGAACTGCTTTTAATGTGTTCTTATTTCTTGTTTTTAATTGTAATTTTAGTTAACTTTATTGTGTAGCTTTTAGGATGTTTTAAATATGTTATGTAAAGGGTCCTTGAGTACCTTGAAAAGCGGTATATACATTAATTGTATTATTATTATTATTACAAAATATGTCTCCACCTGCACAGCTCAACAGGTATAAAAGAAAAAGCTAATTCCTTGCTCTCTAGTCGTATAACCTAAATTAGGTAACCTAATTTAACTTAAATTTGTTAAAGTATTGTACAGTATTTAGTCGTCAATTTGACAAATTAAGTACAAATAAACCTAAAAGTAAAATAACATGTTTTCAGGAAGGAAAGTGAGATATTCGGTCGTCTTTAATTGGATTTTTTTAAATGCAATTTAGTGACAAAGCAGTTTTTCTTGCCATGAGTTCATCTTCATGTTGTTATCTTTTATAAAGAAGGTCGGCGGGTTACCTGGCGGACAGCGAGGAGTTCTCAAAAGGGGGGGGGGGGCATTTGGAGGCGTTTCTTCAGGGATTCCCCCCCCCCCCTCAAGTCTGTCAATGAGCAGAACTCCACTCGGCCCCCTGAATCACTCGCGTACACTTTGTTTGGGTCTCTTTATGCTCCGCTGCCTCTGTGTGTCCGGACGTGACCGTGCTACCAACACACAAACCTCTGTTGTGTGTCTCTCTCTCCCTCTCTCCCTCTCTCATTCCCTCTCCTCCGCCATTTGTGGATTCAAACTCCGTCTGACCCCTGCGCCGGGCCTCAGGCGGCGCTCGGGGGCCCAAAAACAGGAAGAGGAAACAGACGGGTGATCGGCGGAGGAAGCGACTCGCCGTCCGGGTTTTTCAATTCATTCACGTGTGTCGTTTGCATTGTTATAGAGAGCGTGAATCAATTCATTTCTGCCAGATGAAGACAAAGAACTTAAAACAATAGAGGAGTTGTTACATTTGTCTCATCGTGGCTGTGAAATTAATCTTCTGATCTCATCTCAAAACGTTCAGTTTGGGTTTTAACGGTTTATTAAGTCTTAAAAGGAATCTTGTACAGATGTTTTGATGTTTCTAACACCTTCACCTCAAAGCGCTTCCAGCTGCTGTCTTCTTAACTAAAAGACGGCAATAATTAGCATGCATATTGTCCCCATTCAACAAATAAAAAAAAAAGGGCCTATACAAATATAGTTGTTTAAGAAGTAGCAGCTCATTTTAAGTTGTGGTGTTTTTTTTAAACACATCTGGCTTCCAACCCGAGATGAAACAACCGTCTGATGTATATTTGCGGGTGAAGTCTGTGACATCTGCTCGGGGGCTAAGACGTGTGATTTCGAGCCGCGTGAGATGAAGTCCAATTTGTCACATTATAAAAAAACACCAGAAGGACTAAAATCTGAATTCCTAAAACGGAGACTACAGCGATTTGGATGCTCACCCAACCGTGGAGAATAACTCTTAAATAAATAGAGAGAGCCGAGCTTCAGTCACATCGTGACCTCCAACATGTGGTAAACACACGCTCGGCTGCCAATATTTGTAATAAAAACTATCCCTTTTGCGCTCTTTTCTTTGAATGGAAGACTTTCATGTTGCAATAAAACTTTGGAGAGAAGGAACTGATGACGCCTCGCGAGATGCTGATACCCGCCGGTTTGCGTGACACCCTGATGAGCGAGCGTGCACCCGCAGGAGGCCGAGGCCTGCTGGGAGAAGCCCACACTATAATTAGTGGCAGATGAGGAATTGACCTGACGGCAGCCCTTTTTGGAGACGAGTGGGAAAACGACAAACAAACTAGCCGAGGGATTGCACGAGTGTCCTTTGCATTGCATCCCTTATTTCTCACCGGGGAGGATATAATAAATACAGATATCATAAAGTATGGCGATCTGGTAACCGACACCGTCACAAGCTCTCGTCTTGCCCTTTGACACGGTTTTCCCCGGCGTCAATGGACGGCTTTCTCAAAAAAGGATTATGAAGAAATTGTTGGGATTTCAACACTACGCTTGTTTAGAGAGAAGGGATTAAAAAAAAACAGGGCGTAATCAGCCGCGGTGATCTCGAACGTGTGAAGCAACGCCGCGCGAGGATTGAGAAACATTCACCTTGCACATCGAAAGCGGCCCACTCATCCGTAGGCTTATTTTAAACCTCCGTAGGCCCACGTTTAACTTTAAAGTTTGACCCGTGTGCCGATTTATGACCCAGCAGGCTCTGTCATGTCTCTAAAAGAGCCCTCCTCTGAAGCGGTGAGAGGGACCAGGTTATGTGAAAGATTAGGCTTGTCATCCATCTCCCTTTATACGTGCGTGTGTGTGTGTGCATGCAATAACACGCGTTTTAATTCCAGGCACAGGTCATATATCGGTGTTGTTGGCCTTTACACGAGACCAGCAGCAGCTTCTTCTTCTTCTTCTGGGAGGAGGATGATTGACAGGTCACCAGATTGCTCGGTGACCTGCATTCACCCTCCGTATCGTGTCATTGATCCGTGCACAGTGGCCGTGCCAAGAGGTGCAAGCCGGTGAGCACAGAACTGATAAGAAAGAATAATATAATAATAATAATTCTGTGCTTCACAGGCCGGTCATTAAGTGAGGAGGGGTCCTGTAATGACGTAAACAGCATGGGAGCCATGGCAACCATATAGAGGAGATAGGAGGTCACACAGGAGTGAAAAAATGTGGCCAATATTTAACATTATTTGACGCATGGAGCCGTGAAATGCGTCACCGTGTGGGTATTAAAGTAGATGAGGATCCTCGTGCATAAAGTAGTTAGGGCTCTCGTGGTACGTCATTTCCTTAACTTGCATCCATCACGGGCCGAAGGGCCGCAGCCTGAACCTATGCAGAAGTGAAGGGACCGGGGACCGGGACTAGGTTCCTATCCTACCCCCCCAGAGACTGCTCTTGTTGCAGCGAAGCACAGCTCACTGCGCGCGGCTTCCGAGTCTCGGGACTCCCGGAGCTCTGCACGCAACTTTTTTTTTTTTAACAAATAATTTTAAAAAACACACAAGGGGCACTTACCCCTCTCTCCTGCGGCTTTATTCCCCTCCTCATCCCGGCTGACTTGGGTGATTATTGAGGACGGGGGGTCCATCACATGCAGCGGGTTCGGGTCCGGTCGTGCTGGTCTCGCGCTTTTTTAAAAGTTACAGATAGTTCGCCGACTAAAAAAGAAAAAAAGAAAACTTACAAACGAAGCCGAAGCGCTCCGGAAAACATCCCAACAAAGTCGCCTACAGCTCGGCCATTGCGCCGTGGGGGGGGGGGGGGGGTTGAAGTCCTGGGAAACTTACAACAACAACAACAATAACAACAACAAAAAAACCGTTTGCCAAGGAGATAGCAACTTTGATTCAATATGGTGCTTCAACTCCGCTCGCAGAACATGGAGGTTTCAAGGCTTCCCATTTCCCTTAAAGCGGCGCGCGCAGCCAGCGACTCCCCCTCCTCCGGCGCCTGCGCATTTGACGATGATCCCTTAAAGTTACTTAAACTTTAACTAGTAGTACAGGACAAACAGCCCGTAACATGGTTTTAACCACACGGACACGACGTTAAACGATTAAATACGCCATTTTATTTACTAATTTATAACTTCACTCCATTCCGCGATACCACGGACACGTGTTGCGGCATTTTTCGACTTCCAGCCCGGCACGTGTGTGCATACGTGGGTCTGCACTACTGTGGTTGTTGTGTAATGGGCAATATTAGGGAAACCGAACAGACACTTAAAGAAACGCCCAGTTCGGGCCCCCTTGAAACCGCCTCGACTCAGGGACCGTCGCACAAGTGCCGTCTCTTTATTTTCTTTTTTTGGGGTTCAAAGTCTGACCGGTCGGGAAGACGCGGACGTTTTAGTTTAGTCACTTAGTCCAATAAACAGCTTGCATGTGCATTTGTTTTGTTTCTCTTAGAAGTGAGAGGTGTTTCCTTCCTTTGTGTTTCTTTGCAGGAAAAAAAAAAGGCTATAGTTACGGTGCAGGAAGGATAAACAACCATTTTGTTGTTGTTGTTGTTGCATTGAGTCATGCATATGTATCAACAGAAGGTGATAGGTAAACATGCATAGACGTGCACGACTGCCAGAAAGCAGTGCTGCTTACGTGCGACGTGGAATCCGACACATTAAATTGCAAAATGTCTTTAATGGTTGACGCATTTATATTGTGCCATATTGCACAACCTTACAACCTAGAAATAGGAATGTTGTTTGTTGCAAGCGTAGCTTTTCCTTTTTCTTTGTCACACCTTAATTTGTCACTATTTATTTATTTTTCTAATATCTGCATTGCTAAACAATAACAATGAACAGCACCTGAATGGATTCGAGGCCACCGGCATGGTTTTGTCTTCTGCAAGCACATTATAATAAAAACATTTGAATAATGGACACAATTCCACAAAAGCTTAAAGCAAGTTTCCCAATTGTATCAATAGTTTATTACATACCTTCTCATAAAAACATCTTCAACCCCCCCCCACATATAAACACCGCAAATTGGTACATTTATAAATCTTCAAACGTCCAAATTCATACAAAAAGGGAACACTGTGATGCACAAAGACGGCCTATTGTCACGAGGACCGCGTGGATGAGAACATAAACGCATCCGCGTCGTTGCAAAGTCCAAATATTGCAGTCGAACGTTTCGCTTCAGGTCAAAGTCGAACATTTGTCAATCAATTGTGAATTATTACCACGGGAGACGCATTCACGAGAGGAATATTTGTTGGTTATGGATCCGATCGAAGCACCCGGACAGGCTGCTTATTCATCGTTTATTACAGAGTTCAACCACAACAAGTTGTACCAATAATTCCTCGCTCGGACTAAATGAGTTCATTTTAACGATTTCTTTTTACCCTTTTTTTTTGGCCTCCATGAGAATTCTAAAAGTGATTTTAAAAAAATGCTCTCGCGCTCACACACACACACACACACACACACACAAATAAATTAACATGTAAAAAGTAAACAATTTCGAGAAGGAAAAAAAAAAAAAAAGAATACTTTTTGGTTTTAATTTGTAATTAAATGCAAAATAATTAAAATAATTAGCAGCTTTTAAATCATGGTACATTCACATGTTGACTTGTACATTTAGTGACACGGAAACAAGCCGGAGACGCTGACGGTGCACGTGTTTTCCGAGCGGAGACCAATGTTCATCCAAAACCAAATATATTAATTGCTGTGTACGATCAAAGAAAACCAAAGAGCATCCCGTGTCGTCTCAACAGTTTCTGAGCGGTTCTGACCTCCTTTTCGGCCCGATGAACAAGTCACGGCGTGGATGGACTCCTGTCTTTTCTGTGGATATTCACGCTCCATCTCCCCCCCCCCCCCCGTCATCTCACTTTGGGCCGGACGCCGTGGAGCTCTGGTAGGTGCGCAGCAGCACCTTGTGCTCGGTGGCGTCGGCCGTGCGTCGGCTCTGGTGCTCCACCAGGAACTCTTTGAGTCGGCCGGAGGTGAAGGTGAGAGTCTGCCTCCTCAGCTTCATCAGGTAGGAGTCCTGCAGCCAGGCCTGCGTGAAGCAGTCTCGTGTGGTCGGACGGGCCCTGGGGATACACACAGGATACATGTAGGAATACAGGTAATACACAGGAATACACACAGGAATACACGTAATACACACAGGATACATGTAGGAATACAGGTAATACACAGGAATACACACAGGAATACACGTAATACACACAGGGTACATGTAGGAATACAGGTAATACACAGGAATACACACAGGAACATGTGCAGGAACACACGCAGAACACACACAGGACATGTAATACACACAGAACACACACAGGAACACACGCAGGACATGTAATACACACAGAACACACACAGGAACACGCGCAGGAACACACACGCAGGACATGTAATACACACAGAACACACACAGGAACACACGCAGGAACACACGCAGGACATGTAATACACACAGAACACACAGGAACACACGCAGGAACACACACAGGAACACACGCAGGACATGTAATACACACAGAACACACACAGAACACACAGGAACACACACAGGACATGTAATACACACAGAACACACACAGGAACACACACAGAACACACACAGGAACACACGCAGGACATGTAATACACACAGAACACACACAGAACACACAGGAACACACACAGGACATGTAATACACACAGAACACACACAGAACACACAGGAACACACGCAGGAACACACGCAGGAACACACACGCAGGACATGTAATACACACAGAACACACACAGGAACACACGCAGAAACACACACAGGACATGTAATACACACAGAACACACGCAGGAACACACACGCAGGACATGTAATACACACAGAACACACACAGGAACACACGCAGGAACACACGCAGGAACACACACAGGACATGTAATACACACAGAATACACACAGAACACACACAGGACATGTAATACACACAGAATACACACAGAACACACAGGAACACACACAGGACATGTAATACACACAGAACACACACAGGAACACACGCAGGAACACACACAGGACATGTAATACACACAGAACACACACAGGAACACACGCAGGACATGTAATACACACAGAACACACACAGGAACACACAGGAACACACACAGGAACACACACAGGACATGTACTACACACAGAACACACGCAGGGACACACGCAGGACATGTAATACACACATAACACACACAGGAACACACAGGAACACACACAGGACATGTAATACACACAGAACACACACAGGAACACACAGGAACACACACAGGAACACACACAGGACATGTAATACACACAGAACACACACAGGAACACACAGGAACACACACAGGACATGTAATACACACAGAACACACACAGGAACACACACAGGACATGTAATACACACAGAACACACACAGAACACACAGGAACACACACAGGACATGTAATACACACAGAACACACACAGGAACACACACAGGACATGTAATACACACAGAACACACACAGGAACACACACAGGACATGTAATACACACAGAACACACACAGAACACACAGGAACACACACAGGACATGTAATACACACAGAACACACACAGGAACACACACAGGACATGTAATACACACAGAACACACACAGAACACACAGGAACACACACAGGACATGTAATACACACAGAACACACACAGGAACACACACAGGACATGTAATACACACAGAACACACGCAGGAACACACACAGGAACACACGCAGGAAATGTACTACACAGAACACACGCTGGGACACACGCAGGACATGTAATACACACAGAACACACACAGGAACACACACAGGACATGTAATACACACAGAACACACACAGGAACACACAGGAACACACACAGGAACACACACAGGACATGTAATACACACAGAACACACACAGGAACACACACAGGACATGTACTACACACAGGAACACACACAGGAACACACACAGGAACACACACAGGACATGTACTACACACAGGAACACACACACAGGAACACACACAGGACATGTACTACACACAGAACACACGCAGGGACACACGCAGGAACACACACAGGAACAGGATTACCCAGAAGGCCACAGTGCATATTGGTTATACATCCTCTCACCACGGGTAGCTGCTCAGCATCTTCTTGAGAACGGCGGCGGCGCTCTGGGACACGTTCGGGTAAAGTTTGGTCGGGTCGAACTTGGCCGTCAGGATTTTGGATTCGACCTGCAGAGGGTCTTGATCTTCGAAGGGCAGTCGACCGCTGAGCCTGGACAAAAGAAAACAGAGTTTCTAAATGCATCGCAAATGATACTAATAACACTAAAGAGGTGGTTAACTAACTAACTTGAGAATAATAAAGAAATGATTTTTGGGAGCGTTCGATTTCATGCAATGTGCCCAAGACGTTACTCACGTGTTGTGAAATAAAAACGAGTTCCAGAGAGACGTCCCGTACTTACATGACGAAGGCGACGGCGCCAACAGTCCAAATATCCGCCGGAGGACCGACCGCGTCACCTTTCACCATCTCAGGAGCTTTTGGAGGAACATGTATAATAAATGTTATGACTGTTGTTTAAAAACATCTAAAAAAAAAAAAAAAAAAAAGTCCTCACCCATGTACTCCAGTGTTCCCGCGCCCGGGTCCGAGCGTTTGAGGCCGAGGGGATTGAAGCTCTGAGCGCTTCCGAAGTCCACGATCTTGATGGCGTTGAGGTTGGTCACCATGATGTTGTCGGGCTTGAGGTCCAGGTGGAGGACGCGCCGGTTGTGGAGGTACTCGACCCCCTGAAGGATCTGGACCAGGTAGCCCGCCACGTCGTCCTCGGAGTAGCGGAACCTGGCGTACGGCAAAAGGAGGTGGTTAATAAACGCCTAAAACATTAATCAACCCTGCTGCAGAGTCTATTAATACACTAATAATAAATAAATATGTATACCATAATTTCTGTGATTTATTATTATTATTTTTGGAATTTCCCTCCATCCACTCTGCCTTTATATATATGCATGTATACTCAAACAACTTTTATACATTAATATATAAAAAAATATATAAATAAAAATATATTAAAAAACTCTTCATTTAACTATAACAAATAAATAAAAATGAAATCTTCATTTAACTAAAGGATAAAATTAATAACTTAATTTATAAAGAATGAAATAAAATAAAAAAATCTCCATTTAACTAAAAGGATACAAAAAAACAACTTAATTTATAAAAGAATAAAATAAAATTAAAAAATGTTCATTTAAAAAAAAAAAGTAAAAAATCTCCATTTAACTAAAGGAGAAGAAGCCTTAATTGAAATGAGTCATCTTTGGCTCGTACACGGCCTGTTAAAGGTCTCGGCTCCGCCCCCTGCTGTGTGAGTCTGCCTGACCTCTGCGACCTCTGCGCCCTCCTACCTGTCGATGAGGCTGTACAGCAGCTCTTTGCCGGTGCAGTACTCCGCCACCAGCACCAAGTAGTGCGGCGTGACGTAGGCCTCGTGCAGAGCCATGACCTTCTCATTGTGAAGGGTCTTCAGGATCTCGTACTCCTTCAGGACTTCCTGCTTGTTCGCCTGGTTGTAGGAGATGATCTTCGCCATGTAGATTTTGCCCGTCGTGTTCTCGCGGCACTCTCGGACGACTCCAAAACGACCCCTGGCAAAAAAAAAGAAAAAGAAAAGAAAGAAAAGCATGTGAACCAGGAGATGGAGAAGAGTCACAAAAAACTAAATCGTACAAATGTCCTCAGTTTTCAGCACGGTGGAAACTCTGAAAGTGCATAAAGGCAATAAAACAGTGCATAAAAAGCAGGATTAATGAACTCAGTGAAGGCTTCATGGACTGGCAACATTCAATAATCCATAATAATGTACTCATTACGTGATGTTTTCTATCTCACCTGGCTTTCTCATCCAGGAACGTGTACGGCTTCTGTGGAACCCCCTGGCGCAGAGCAGTGGCGGGCGTGGTGCGTCCTGATGGGGTGCCTCTGCTGGGGGTACTGACCCCGTCACCAATGGGGCTCAGGCTGGCGGTCTGGAGCACTTGCGGGCAAAAGGAGACGGGGGTCGTGGTGGGGACGTACGTGGGCACGGAGGCCACCGACGGTTTGAACGGCGGCGGGCTTACAAGAGGAGGGGGCGGGGGCATCGGTGGGTTCTGGGTCATAGGAGACACCACGTTCACCGGACTCTGGGGTTTGGGGAGGACGAAGGGCGGAGGTGCTTTCGCTGCGGGCGAAGAGGGATGAGAGGGGCTCATCTTTGGAGCGTCTTCGGCAGATGGCCGTTGGGGATTTGACAGAGAGGGCGGAGCCGTCCTGGGAGCCTGGTTCTGGACCGGCTTTAAGGAGGGCACGACTGGTTCGGGTGGAGATGGCACCGTCTTAACGACGGCCATGGCGGGTGGAGCTCCTCCGGCTGAGAAAACAGAAGCACAGCCTTTTGAGGAAGGACCTTTTAATGTGATGGAAGCCGTCATTTTTAAACCGACAACCCAGCGCAGTGATACCTGTGGAGTCCAGGCTGACTGGAGCGGAGCCGTTGCTGTGCGGTCCCTGTCCGGCCTTGTTGATGCAGGCGACTCGGAACTTAAAAGTGCCCCCTGGTGGCAGGTCTGTGACATTGTAGTAGCAGTCCACGACTCCAGTGGCTACCGTCAGCCAGTTAGAATCACCTGCAAAAAGAAAAGAGTGATCTTTATGGAGAGAGCATAGCGTTATAAATAAGGCTGGATAGGTATTTTAAAAAAAATATATTTAAAGTATGCATACTGGATATACATGTACGGTGAATGGAATTACTAAAAGAATTGAATGGAGTAAAAAAGTAAAAAGTTAGAAAACAATCTTGTTTTGGGCTCTTTGACATATTGTAGTTCATATACCGACCACCAGATGGCGGACGCGCACCGTGCGCGCACACACAAACAAGTTAAAGCTCTTTATATCTTTGAGTTGGACTACACCACATCACACAAAAGGGAAAGTAGTTTTTAAAACCGTCTAAACTACCTACAAACTAAAAAAAAGACTCACCTTCGGTTTTTCTTTCCAGGGTGTAGCTGCACGGAGACTTGGTGTCCGCTGGCTTCCAGAGCACCAGGGCCGTGTTGTTGTAAGTCTGGGGGACTTCGGGGGTCCCGGGCCGTTTGGGGACACCTTAAAAAAAAAAAAAAAAGGGTGTAAGAGAAACAACTTAGAGTGACACACACGAGGCTACGTGGTTATACTGGGCAGATGTGGTCAGAAAACCCAACCCAAGATGTGGGTTTTATTATTTTTACTACACTTCTTCACAGGCAATGTCACATTGAGACGAAGAAAAGACCAGATGTTCATTTTCTTGAGCCCAGGAGAAAAATATGTATTTTTATTTATTTTTTTAACCCGATCCAGACGACACCAAACCCATGATTTAAAAAAAAATGTATTTCCCGTTAAGCCTGTGACAAATGGAATCGATTGCACTCGACATCTGAGACGTGCATTTGCCTCATTACTGTCGCTGCGTTTCTTCATAAGCTATTAGTGCAACTGGAGTCTTAAATATGAAACCCAAATCACCGGAAGCGTCATTTATTCCAATTACACCATGAAAAAAAATCCATTAAGCACTGTAAAAGTTAATCTCTTGACATTAATATTCATTCCGTTCTTCCTGCAGTTAAAATGTAATTATGTTAAAATACATCACGTCACGAGGATAACTGGGGCTTCGCGACTCCCATCTTTCCCATCCCGTAGCCCAGTGAGCTTACACGCTATGGTCAGGGTGCAGGAGGTGGTGATGGTCGCTATGGGGTTGGTCGCTACGCATTCGTAAACTCCCGCGTCCCTCCGGCTGGACTTCATGATCATGAGAAGCTGCCGGCCGTCCGGATGAGACATCAGGTCGAGCCGCTCGTCCACCTGCAGAGGTCTCCGGTCTGGGAACACACACGGCGCATTTTAAAAAAAAATATATAGACACACACACGGATCTAAATATCCTGGGAGGCTTTTTAAGTCGCGTACCCATCGCCCACGAGATGTCCGGGTGTGGGCTGCCAGCTGGGAGGCAGCTCAGGGTGACCGGCTCCCCCTCCAGCAGGACGTGGTCCTTCAGTTTGATGTGGAACACGGGGGCAAAGTCCGAAGCCGAGCGGATGAACCTCGACGGACCCTCCTCCTCTTTGGGGGGTGCAGGCAGCTCGGACTGCGAAGGGGTTTTGTCCTTCTTGGCCCTCGTCAAACCCCACCTGTCCCACCGGGATCGCCGGTCCGTCTCCGAGGCCTTTTCGGAATGGACGCTGGAGGCGGACTCGATGGATTCCTTGGACGCGGCGGCGCTGGTCTGTTTGGCGAGCTGATTCTCGGGGATGCCCATCCCTTTGAGGCCCCGCCCCTCTGATTGGGAATGACGATGGCGGGTGAACAGAGGCGCCCGCTTGCCCTCCTCGGCATCTTTTCTCTCCTCGGACTGACTGCGGATCTTCGAGGTGATGCCCGCCACTTTGTTCTCAAACTTGTGTCGCATGGCCAGAACGGGGGAATCGGTGACCTTCTTCAAATCCCTCTGCACCAGCTCCTTCTGACTCCCCCCGGCGTCCCGGTCCTTCCTCTCCTCTGACTGGCTCCTTATTTTGGCGGAGATGCCCGCCACCTTGGACTCAAACTTGCGCCTCATGGCGGAAACCGACGATTCGTCATCTTTCCTCTCATCCGGTTGCCTCGGCGCCCCCGCGCTGCTCGGCTCCTTTGTGTCCAGGGACCTGCTGCGACCGATCGCCCACGAAACCCTCTTGTTCGCGGCGGCCTTCGGCGCATCCCGATGCTTCTCCTCTTTCGGTTTCTCGCCCTGCTTTTCCGCGGACGGCGACCTCTTGCCCCGCAAGGAGAACCTCCCGATCAGGCCGAGGCCCGTCTCCGTCTCTCCTTCTCTTAAATCCTGGACGGACTTGGATTTCTCCTGCAGTCCTTTGGACACCATTTCAAGAGGAGCCCCCCTCGGGCCCGGCCTGTAAACCTCCTCGCCCCCCTCGCCCCTCTCTCCTCCCCCCTCCTTCCGGTTCAGCACGGGGGATTTCTCCTCCGATTTGTTCCTGGTCAGTTTTCGGAGGCCACGGGTCAAAGACGACTCCCGCTTCCTGAACCTAGCTTCAAAGACCTCCTCCGAGTCGATGTCTTTGATGTCCGTCCTGAGCACGGGCTGGCGGGGCCCGGCAGCCGGATCGGGGTTTGGCGAGGTGGAAACTGAACCAGGAGACCGTTCGGCCGTCGCTACCTTGGCGAATACTGCCGGATGCTCCGGGAACGTGGGGCTCTCGCTGGACCTCGTGCCACTCGCTGTGGCTGCGACGGCTTGGATGACACTCGCATATGCAGACGAGGGTTTACTGTTTTGCGTTTTATCTACTTTCATATCCTTTTCATTAATATGCAACTCTTGATTTTCTTTCTTTTCATCATCATCGTCGTCGTCGTCGTCCTCCTCTATTACAATTATAGGAGTAATGACGGAGGGCGATCTGGACTCAGATTCCACTTCATCCGGCTTCTCTAACTGGGTTTTGGTCCGTTTCTTTGCCATCCCATCCCTGTTCTTCTCATTCATACTTTGCATGTCGTCACGCTCTTTCACATTGTTGCGTTTTTGCTGTTGGTCCAACCTTCCTGGTGTAGTCGGGAGTATAAAGGAGGTCTTCTTGGTCGGGGAGGCAGACGGGGACTCCGGTCTCTGCTCCGTGGTTGCGGACATCGAGGTGGCCTCCTGGAGCTTTTTCCCTTCCATGCTACCGTTGCCCACCGACGGGATCTCTAAGGGGGCCCCGAACCGGCGGTGCAAGGGCATGGGCTCAGAATCCCCCTGCGTGAAGGAGGTGCTTTTAAGTAAAACCTTGATCTTTGGCACGTCCCCTCCGGGGTTCTCTGAAGACGCTGCTCTGACGAGCGCCGCCGGCCCCGGCGCCCTCGACCTCCTCAAGTTACGATCCAGAGACCCGGTGCGCCTCTCGTCGTCCATGCCCAGCGTTTCAAACAAAGGCCCTCGCAGGCCGCTCATCTTTTTGTCCACGCTTCCTCCCCTGAGCAACCGCTGTCTCATCAGCTCCAGCTTGAGTGCATAATCCTCCTGGCTCAGCTTCGCCACCCCGGGGCTCGGGCTGCGATTGGGTAGTTCCATGGAAACAGCCTTTTTCAGGCTCTGGTTACTTTCTTCTGAATCCTTCTTTGCGTTTTCCTCTTCTGGGTCAATGTGGAGAAGCAGGGCTGAATCAGCAGAGCTGCCTCTCCTCATCGTAGCCCTCCTGGCTTTCGTCTGACTCTCGTCCGCCTCCACACTTGATCCTTTTTGAAGGGGAGCTTGTTTCGTCTTTTCCATCTTCTCCTCAACTGGGGTTTCCTCCTCCTCCTCCTTCACGCCTCTACTAGCCCCTCCTCTCGTACCGGCCGTCTCCGCGTTGTCCTGTTTCCTCGTTGCCCCATCGGCGACGTCTTCGTCCCCCGGGATCTCGTTGAGGGAGACCCTGGACCCGGAGAAGACCATGGACAGCGGCATAGGAATGAAGGGAAGCTCATCGACGTCCGCGTCGGAGTCGGAGGAAGAGGAGGGCGGCGGGGAGCCTTCTTTTAAATGCCGGGCCACAGCAATGGAGACGTGTTTAGATGACTCATTTAAAAGCTCTGGGATCGAACGCATCACCATCTTGGATTTGTAGCTGATAAGGGAACGCTGAAAAAAAATAAAGAAAATAGGAGGACAATGTGAGTTACTTTTTCTACTTTATCTGGAAAGTTTCAGTCATTGAAATCTCTAATGACAGAAAGCATTACACCTTGAGGTTTCATTTAGGCCTCTGGACTCATCTGTTCATTTAGTGCAGGAATATGGGGAATGTAGGACTATTCCATCGGTATAATTTGATGGTAATCAGCCCTCGGTGCCTCAGACATTCATTTCCACCTAATAAATTAATGTTCAGTGGCTCACCTGCCATCGCCTTCGAGACAAGACTTGCTTCAGCATCGCTGTGCTGATGCTCTTGTTCGTTGGCGACTGCAAGACCAAAAGGAGCGGAGTCAGCATTAACTTTACAAAGCCTTCCACTTTCAGTCCCGTCTATATTCATATATCATTCATAGCTTGATTTACACATTTTATCCCTCAAAGCATGGTGAAAATATGTTTTTTTTCTATCCAAAATTCCCTTTTTGACTCAACAAAATGAAAATGTTCTTAGGAAATGAATGCAAATGAGCACATATATCATAAGAAAATGCTTCATGTTGATATATATGAGTTAAACCTGTATTGAATGTATTAGCTCACCTTGAACCAAGGATGACGAAGGCACTCGATGGCACTGGGCCTCCTAGAAGATGAACAGTGAGTGAGGACATCCCGGCGGGTCAAAATGATACACACTCACACACGTTAACGGTAAAACACAAAGACATCGAGATGCTCACAGTCGGTCCGCCACCAAAAGCTTGATGACGAATCCCTTGGCCTCTTTGCAGAGGTCGGCGAACATGCTCTCCTCGA
The DNA here is from genome assembly GCF_009769545.1 of Cyclopterus lumpus. Classification (NCBI taxonomy): domain Eukaryota; kingdom Metazoa; phylum Chordata; class Actinopteri; order Perciformes; family Cyclopteridae; genus Cyclopterus; species Cyclopterus lumpus. The sequence continues at coordinate 10,648,550 of NC_046967.1, forward strand.
ACGCCACGTTGTAGCTACGGATGTTCAAGGCGGTCGCCTTGTCGTTCTCGCCAGCAAAAGGAGACACGCCAGTCAGGCTACAATGAAACAAAAGACGAGACGTCTGTGCACGTTCTGTCATATTGAAAATATGCAAAGTCAAAAGAAAAGGTCGCAGGTCCGTATGACATACCAGAGGTACGTGATGACACCGGCGGGCCTGTGGGAGAGCGGGGACACGGGAGTTAAAAAAAGGAAAATAAAAAAAAAAGAGATGTAATCCTGTTGCAGAGAACGAGGCGGCGACAGGGTGGTCTCACCATATGTCTGTTGCCGCGGAGACGGGAGTTTGGTTGACGATCTCCGGCGCCACGTATTCCGGCGTGCCGTATTTGCAGTAGTGCTCCTCGTGGGCCTCCAGCTTCACGGCGTTCCCGAAGTCGCAGATGCGGATCAGGTCGCTCCCGGGACTCGCCATCAAAATGTTTTCCGGCTAGAGGAGAGGAGGGGATGTTCCTAAGTGTGTGTCCATCGCGAACGCACAGCGATGCGGTACATGCGTTTGACGGGATACCTTCACGTCGAGGTGGGCGATGTTCTTCTGGTGAAGGTAACGAAGGCCTTCCAGGAGCTGCTGAACGCTCCAGCGGATCTGCAGAGGAGAAACACAGGCGGAGGAAAATCAACGGGGCGTTGTTACGCAACGGCGGCGCGGTGCGCAGGCGGGCGGAAGCACACCAACCTCCAGCTCCTTCACCGTGGTTTTCTTGGCCATTCTTTCCAGCAACTCCTCGTGACATCTTCGCACAACGGTTGAGGGTAAACGTTCAAAAGTGAGATATAAACCAGAGCCTGCACAGTCCAAGTGGCAGGTGCATTGACATAAGAAATTAATTATAAATGAGCATGTGTCCCATCGGCAATGAGTCAGAGAGGAAAACGCTGCGCTGCGCTTCATTCATGCCTCCGGGGGGGTAAAAGACATTAGGATTAACGCTCTGCATCCTTCGTGTCCTCGAGCTGGAGTTCAAGAGCACTTTTGTCTCGGATCACATTTAGAAAACAGCGCTGCAGGAAAAGGTAGAAGGCCCCTTTTGTTTTGTTTTTTTAATCAAAAAAGGATACAGCTCCGTGATGAGCACCAGCGCGCGCTTCTTCTCGAAGGCGTCGTGGAAGTAGAGGATCCTCTCGTTGTCCAGCTCGGACAGCAGGCGCATCTCTCCGAGGGCCGCGGCCTTCCTCCTCCCTCCCGCGGAAATGAACTTGGCGGCGAACTCGGCCTTTCCCTGTTGCTGAATCACCCTCTTCACGTAGGAGAAGGCCCCCCTGCGTCCCACAGCGGAAACAAGGGTTTAATACACACCGATAGTTCATGTTCTATTTAACAGCAAAGAAAAAGATGAAGGAAATCCTGTTGAATCCTTTCATTTCACACCAGACGAGACGTCAAAAAAAGAAAAAGGAATATTCTTTCACAGTTATACGAAGCTGGAGCGGCCTCGTTACCGGGCACAGATCGTAAATATAGCCGTTAGACCTTTTTGAACTGTACGTCTGACAAAATAACATCAGTTTAAATGTCAACTGAAGGCTTTCAGGAGCAATAAACCGTAGAGAATAAAAAAAGGTATTCAAAGAAAAGGGACAATTCCTCAAATGGAGTATTCTGTCCTCCATTTGAGGAAGATTGAAACAATAAATCCCTGATAGTTTTGACCTTTTCCACCAATTAAACAATACATTATTCTTCTTCTCCTGGCAGCGCCAAGACAGGAGAATGGAGACACACACACACACACACACACACACACACACACCTCCCCAACTCTTTGTGGATATCGTAGTAATCCGTCAAACGCCTCATCTTCCTCAGAATGGTTCCTTCGTCCTCCATTGGCTCTGCTGCTTCCTTTCGCTCTGCAGGGAGCAGCAACACAGGCATTTGTGTGTGTGTGTGTGTGTGTGTGTGTGTGTGTGTGTGTGTGTGTGTGTGTACATGTGTGCCAGCATAACGACAGATGGTTTCATACGGTGGTCCTTCCCATATGCTGTCGATTTCGAGGTGCGATTTTCAAACCAGCGTTGTGTATTCATCATGAAAAGATGCTACGTCCTCTCGTATCGTCACATCTCGTATCGTCACATCTCGTATCGTCACATCTCGTATCGTCACATCTCGTATCGTCACATCTCGTATCGTCACATCTCGTATCGTCACATCTCGTATCGGATTGCGATCGTACTGCACACCTGTGTGAACGGTGACTTCCGCTTTGCAGGAGTTGGAGCCGGCCAGGTTCTTGGCGGTGCAGGTGTACACGCCGGAGTGTTCGGGCCGGGCGTTGAGGACGACCAGGGAATACTCGGGGTCGTCGTACACGAACGTGAAGTGGTTGCTCTCGGAGAGACGCACGTCGTCCTGCAACAGACCGAGCCAACGTTGGTTAACACGGTCTCGGATGACATTGATAACTCTTCTCTGGCGGTTGTGCCGCACCGCTCCATCTCGGGTCGTCTTCAGACTAATTTGTACCTTTTCCCACAGGATATCTGGGTCTGGGTTCCCTTCAACCACCACAGCCAGACGGGACGTCTCCCCAACGCGCACGTCCACGTCCTCCATGATGGTTTCGAACTTGGGAGGTCCTAGGGAAGAAAAACAAGATGAGAAAAATGATCACGTTTAAGTTACAGTGGATTTTTAACAAAGCTTTACTAAATTCATGATCCTTCACTTGGCTCAAGGCGGACAAATAGCTCAAAAATAGCTCAATTGAGATGACACACAGCTCCTCTTTGTTGGCATTAACGGGCGCCAGCTGTAAGTAGTCAGTTCTTTGGATTCGAGCTGAAATGCTAAATGTATCACGTGGCAAACTGACCCGCCATCGCCAGCTGAGGCGTGCAGAGGTCGCTGCCAAACTGGTTGCTGGCCGTGACCACAAGCTGACCGATGTCCGAGCTCCGGACCCTCTGGAGCTTCAGGGTGTGCTGATCGTCGTCCGGCATGCTCATCTCGTACACCCCCGGTCGGTTGACCAACACCGCCCCCCTCCTGGGGAAGACCAAGAGGCGTCAAAGTTAAGTGGCGCGTGTGCAAGGATCTTATCAAAACACCCTGTGGAGAACAAGAGCTCCACGGAGAACATGTGCTAGAACATGAAATGTTAAATTCACCACTACTGCTCCACCGGATCTAGACTCTATTTTAATTGTAATCCCTAGAGGTTACGATAAGCCTGTTCTCACTACGTTCTATCTGAATTCATAAAAACACTCTTCTGCATTTTATTCCGGTTCCTTTTTGAAATCCTGGTGCATTATACATGCTCGTTATTTTTATTGCACGCTATCCGTTACCTACAAACTCCGCAACTGACCTCTTCCAGGTGACGACTGCATGCACGTGGTTCAGCGTGATGGTGATGCTCGCAGGTTGGTTCTCTACGACGTACACGATGTCAGGTTTGTCCAGAATGACCGGTGCTTTCCTTAAATAGGGTCCTGCCAGGGGGGGGTAACAGATACCATCATATCAACTAAACATGATCTCTTTAAGGATAAAAACACTTCGAAGCCCAGCTGTGTCTCACCTCTGTCCAGCAGCTGGACCAGGTCAGTAGAGGGGGAGGGCTTGCTCAGGGTCTTCCCGGTGGACGTCAGGATTCTGAAGGCGTAGCGGACTCCTTTGGACAAGGAGGTGGCAACGTAGTTGGTCTCGTTCAGGTTAGACGCCACGACAGACCACTGGATGGAGCCCAGAGGCTGCTGCTGGACCACGTACAGCAAGGAGTCGGCATCTGCACCCACACACACACACACATGGCGTTCACGGAAGTTTATTTAAACCTTCTCGAGAGAGAAGCCCGATGAACCTACCGAACGAAGAGTCGAGCCTCTTCGGTCGCCTCCAGCTGAGGCTTATCGTTTTCCCCGTGATGGCCTCGATCACTGGAGGTCCGTCAGGGGGGTCAGGAACGACATCTGAATAAATCCACAAATACATCCTGCATCAAACGGGGAGATGTTGTATCTCTCAGCTATGGCGTCCAACACGAAGCCCCTCCCCCATCTGTACCTGTGACGTATAGATGTGCATAGCAGGCCGCTTTGCCCAGTTTGTTGGAGATGACGGCCTTGTAGACGCCCCCGTGGGCGTGACAGGCGCACCGAATGGCCATGCTGTGGACATCCCTGTCTGGAGAACAGACGCAACAACTTTTCTTATTTACCGTCACTCACCAACCCCCCCCCCCCCAAAGTGCTTTGAAATTCTCCGCCGGGCTCTTTGCTTACGCTGGGTCATCCTGCGCTCCTCGCTGCTCTCGATGCGCTTGCCGTTGTGGAACCAGGCGATGGTCGGGTAGGGCAGGCCCACCACTTTGCAGTCCAGCAGCGCCTCCTTGCCGTCGATCACCTCCACGTCCGCCAGAGGCTTGACAAAGTCCGGCATGGTCCTCTTCTCCACATCGCTCTCCAGCACTTCGGGCTCCTCGGGTATGGATGGCATCTTCTCCAACTTGGCCCTGGACGAAGGAACGAGAGATTGAGTTTAGGGATCCGAGCCCGCGGGTGTTTTTTCATGTTCATAAAGCGCCTTCGCTCTCTTTCTTCCTGAAGCGTTGGGGTCTTTGCCCTCGATAACAAAAATGCCTCCTCTGACTTTTATGATGGCAGCTGAATTTCCTTTAAAAAAAAAAAAAGACAAAATAAATCAAAGTATGCGTCGCTCCTCTTACATGTGAGAAGAGACGGCGGATCGAGGCTCTTGCATGTAGAGCTCGGCGGTGCATTCCGACTTTCCGTGAGTGTTCTGAGCGACCGCGGTGTAGAAGCCTTCCGTGTCGCCGCTGACGCCGGCGATGACGAGCGAGTGACGACCCCCCTCTCGAAGCATGCGGACGTTATCGCTCTCCTCCACTCTCGTCTCTGAAAGCAAAAAAAAAAAAAAAACGTCGGCGTGAAATGGAATCGGGGTACACAGGACGGCCCCCCGCGAGAGATTGTCAAATATCGGACGCAAACTTATTGATTCTTACCGAAATGCATCCACGTGACTCGGGGAGCAGGTGACCCGCTCACCTTACAGTCAAAGCGGGCGGTGCGACCTTCGATGACCTCCAGGATGTCCAGCTTGCGGGTGAACAGAGGCTCCTTGGATGGGGCGACGCTCAGGTTTGCGCTGGAGGTCAACTCCTCTGTAAACGCAGCGACACGTTGCTTTTTTTATGAGCGTCACTAATGTGCCATATATGCATTTACTCATTTTTGACTCACCTTTGGCGGTGCTCAGCTTGCAGGTGTACGTTCCGCTGTCGTCCTCGTGAACGGAATTGAGCAGCAGGCGACACCTGCGAGACGAAAACGAGACCACTTTCAAAAAAAAAAAAATAAAAAAGAGTAAATAATCATCGCCGTCGGTCGAAGTGAAGCAGAAGACACGCGAGCGTCACCTCTTGCCGTCAAAGTGCATTTTGCAGTTGAGCAGCGCCGGCTGGATCAGCTTCCCGTGCGAGAGCCAGTCCACGTCCACGTCTGGCGGTCCCGTCACGTGACACTCGAACGTGGCCGACTCGCCGGCCTTCACCGCCACGCCTTTGACCTCCCGGGTGACTATCAGCGCCGTTGGTGCTGCAGACGCTGAGAAATTATTTATTTTTTTAAAAAAAAGAAGATATATATTGCACCGTATTTCTCCCGACGGGATTAAAGCCCGACTCACCTTTGACCTCCACTCTGCACTCCGCCAGCTTGCAGCCGTACTCGTTGACGATCTTGCAGACGTAGAGCCCGGCGTCCGACCGCTGGGCCGAGCCGATTCTCACTTCACTGGCGCTGCCCGTCTCTCTCACGGCGAAGCGCCCCGCCGTCTTCACCGGGACTCTGTCCTTCAACCTGGGTCGACACGAAGTGGATTATCCTTGTTTAAGGGCTGTGTGTGTGTGTGTGTGTGTGTGTGTGTGTGTAATAAAGCTCACCAGTACACCATGGGTCTGGGCTGCCCGGCCACCTTCGCTGAGATGACGACATCTTGCCCCTGAGTCACCTCCTGGTCACACGGCGCCACCTTTAAAAAAAAAAACAACAACAACAAATAACAACGTACTTATGAGCACTTTTAAGGTTTCTACAGAAAATGTATCTGCATGTATTTGGATAATTTATTTTGAGCAATTATGAAAAGCTTTTGCACCGGCTTTCTGAATATTTACTTCTTTTTTTTTTTCCCTGAAGTATATTTTAATACATTTTTAAGAAGGAAAAAAAACGTTTACGTGAATTCCTTGAGTGCGTTTCAGTCGGACGATCAAATCCAACGTTTTGGATCATGAATATGACTATAATTGTTATCATTAGCAGATCCGATGTCTGCATCCAGAATGATCCTAAAGCTCTGAAGAAGATCGGAGACCCTCCCACCTGAAATGAGGGCGTCTCTTTGAAGTGGACTCTCCTACTCGGCCGGAGCTGCATCGCCTCCTCCCGATCCTCCTCCGGCTGCATCGGCCTTCTGACTTCCAAGGCCCCGACTCGTTTCCCACAATGCACGTGGGCCGGCTCTGCGGACAAACACGCGATAAGACTTCCGAGCAGACTCCACTATATCCGCCTCGATCTAATTCACCAAATCAACTCACTAATTAAACGTGTGTAATTATTGGGCTAATCTCTTTGAAATATGGGGCGGGCTCTTTCAACACGAACATTAGGGGCTCTGATGTTTACAGCCTTTCTGGAGACGATATATCTTGGAGAAGATGGCAACAGGAGTTATACGAGTGGGCCATGTGCACCCACAGGGAGCTTAGGGACCTCTCCGAAGTGACCGCAACTGAACAGATAATGAATTAATCCCTTAATCCCTGACCCCAATCATTCGCTTATTCCACACTCCTGAATTCACAGCTGGATAGAGGGATATAAAACACCTCCACCCCTACAGGACCTCTCTTTAGATGGCTGTGCTCTTCCCCCTTTTCTGCCTCCCCGCTTCTCATATTTTTCTCTGTAAAAAAAAAAAAAAAGCCAGACATCTGGCATAAGCAGATAACACCGCGTTCGACGTGAGAATTAATAATATCCGTTTTTTTTCCGTGGAAGGGAAAATTAAGTCACGTCCTCTCTGCGGGGAGAAAACTGGAGATGGAAATTAGAGGCTACAAAGAAAGGGAACGAGGCTCGTCTGAAAGTGAAAGAAGTCCGAGACAGGTCCGTCCACCAAAAGACACGAGAACTTATTTAAAGAAATTAAAACATTAAAAATAGAGGACGCTGGATGAATTGTCATCGCGCTGGCATTAAAAGAGGGGGAAAAAATGACAAAATAACCTACCTAGAGTCACATCTCTGAGCGGCGTGTGTGCACCAGAGGATAAGTCCAGGGAGTATTTACACAGACCTGCCAACTCTTACGCAACCCTTCCCTTTCAGCCTCACCCTCTATTCCCTCTCTGCCTCCCCCGTTCACGTCAATATAGTCTCAAACATTCCCGACACCCCGAAGATCGAAAAAAAAGTGAAATACTGCATTAAAACTGTGTGATTGTGTGCGTTTAAAAAAAAAAGAAAGAAGAAAAAACAGAATCTGATACCGATAATAAATCTCATTTCCCCGCATGGAGTTTGGGACATCCTCCGCTCCCAGTTCAACCAGCTGAAGTGACTCTCCCAGCGCACTGTGACAGCGTGAAAGAGAGATGAAAGACGGCCATGATTGATCTCACGCCGGGACATGAAGCAGACCGCAATTACCCCGAGAGAGCGAGAGGGGACGGCTATAAATACCCCTGCGGAGCCTAAGACTGCGCTGGCCTAATATGGAAGCGCGGGGCCCCCGAGCTGCCGGTGCGTACGCTCACATTTGTTGACGAAGAACCGGGGAAGTGCAGGTTGCATTTACAAGGGCCGATTCAACACCCTGTGGAGTTTCAGTATAAACACGACGTCCTCCGCCTGGCACATTTATAACCAGCAGGATTATATTTATATATATATATATATATATATATATATATATATATATATATATATATATATATATATATATATATATATATATATATATATATATATATATATATATATATTCGCTCGGGAGACCTTTTGTCTGACGCCTTTTGGAATCCGCGAAACGGAAAAAAAAAGGGGGAGCTCGGGGGCCCTTTTTTTAATAAAGAATTAATGGGGTTGCCGTGGCAACTATCGCCGCGGAGGAGCACCCAGCATGGCCTTTGTAGTCATTAAGACAGAATGTCAGGGCGGAGGTGGGCTGGCAGTGGATTAAAGCGAGTGTGTGTGTGTGTGTGTGTGTGTGAGGAGTCAACATGTATTTAATGGAGAGCATCGTTTTTCATGTGCCTCATCGTCTCACCTGATTGGATGAAGAGCGCGGCGGCGCAGGACGCTCTGCCCGCCGCGTTGACGGCGGCGACGCAGTACGACCCCGCGTTGCTCGGCCCCGTCTGCTTGATCGTCAGGCTGTGCTTCGCCCCGTCCGCCTTGACCACGTGGAACGCGTCGCTCCGTACCTCCACGTTATGCTTCCTCCACGTCACTGAGGAGGCCCAAAAGAAGACGTTCACACAGATACAGGAGAGGAGGGTGAAGCACAATCCTTAGAATAAAGCTCATTAGTTTGGGTTTTAAGCCCCGAATCACTGCTTTTTCCTTCTTCTTCTTCTCCGTCATACAAAAACAAGTAAAAACACACGAACAGGAAGGAAAAAATACTGCACGCCGCCATGTTCTGAGTCGTACCTGAAGGAGGCGGACTCCCGGTGATGATGCACTCCAGCGTGACCTCCGAGCCGCTGGACGCCGCCGTGTCCACGAGCGTCCTCTCGAAGCTCGGGGCGCCGGCCGGCTCCTCACCGGAGCGCCCTGGAAACAACCGGGTTATGGCGATGAATGTTTTTCCGGCTTTATTTTTCAGTTTTCAGAGCCGCGTCTACACTTTTTTATTTCCTGTTTTTAGTGCTATTTCGTTCATTTGTTGTACTTTTATTGGGATTGTAATTTACAGACAACCTATAACAAAACATTAAAAGGTCACCAAAGATCCATAAAGACGGCTCACATGTCAGGTTGAGAGACCTGTCAATCAAGGCAAACATACCTCCACAAATATATCCAAAGGAATTTGTTTACACAATAATCAGACAATACGTACTAGCTTCTTTCTGGCTAACGTTCCCCTCTTTCCTTCTCGCGTGGCTCCCGTCCGCGACACATTCGGCCTCCGCGGGTTCGTCCTCCACCAGGATGGTGGGGATGCTCGCTCTCGTGGCCGGAGACGTCCGTCCCGCCTCCGCCTTCTTCCTTTTCGTGAGCGGGCTGACGGAGGGAGTGGGTGATGGGGCGAGCCGGGGGGGCTTGGGCGGGTACTGGGACCCCGGTTCACTCGCGGTTCGCGGGGACGCTCTCTTCCCATTGGGGCTCGGCGGTCTGCGTTCTGCTTTGTCGTCCGTCTCCCTCCTCGGAGACGACGTGTTACCAAGTGTGTTTTTGTCGGCTCGGGTTTGAAGAGTTTCCCTGAGAGCAAACACAAGGGAACTGTTACGCAACACCGATAAGTATAAATATTAGATTTTGAGTCGTGTAAAATTGAATATCATTTGTCCAGACTTGTTGGGGAATAACTCATCCGACAAAGAAACATGTGATTTAAAGAAGAAAAAAGATAATTTTATCCAAACCTGGTGAGGCTTTTCCTTGTGGCTGTTGGCGAAGGTTGCCCTGGTAACTGGCGAACGTGTGCCGTCTCCATGGTAACAGAGGTTTTTTCCGCGCTTCCTTGTGACGAGCCCTGTGAATCTGCCCGCGTCATCGCGCTCCTCTCGGGGTTGGTCCTCAGACCCGGTGGAGCCGCTCCCTCCTCCAGGGCTCGCTCCCTGGCCTCCAGCTTTTTAACCACTTGGGGAGGAATGGGCTCCAGCTTCCCCGTGGCGAGCCTCCCTTTCTGCGACAGCTGCTCAGTGGAGTAAGCCTTCTTCAAGCTCGGTTTCCCCACGAGTTTCTTGATCCTCTGGAGCTCCTCGGCAAACTTGCTCTGGTAGCTCTGGACCTTCTGGGAGTAGCTCGTCTTGTCCTCTAAAGACGACGCTCGCTGCTTGAACGCCGCTCGCTTCTGCAGGACCCGGCCCTCCTGTCGGACGGGGCCTCCCGGTACAGATCCGACTCCCCCCGGCGGCGGGTCGGCGCTCGCCCTCCGCTCCTCAAAAGCGAGGACCTTGTCAAAGATCTTGGGCCCTGCGCGAGCCAGTTTGGGTGTCATGACAACACTGTTTACGCTCGATGTCTGAAAAGATCGGGGATCTGACGGTTTGGTTTTATCCGGGTCTTGGTCTTTGTGCGCACTGGGAGGTGGATGGGGAGAAGACGGGGGGACACGGGAGGAGAGCCCCTGTGATTCGCCGGCGGTTTGAGTCCTAGAGGGGTGAGGGTTGAGGGGAAACGGAGGCGTGGCGTTAGAGCTCTGGTGCAGCCGCCGGAGGCGTCGGGAGAGAAATAAAGAAGCAGACGAACGTCCGCTTGTGTCATTTTGTCATGTGTTTGTTATATTTCGCCGGTGGGTTCCTCGTGTCTGTGCTCTTGCAACAACGTCGCCTACATGTACGATCTCAAACGTTCCCCCGGAACTTAATCTGACCGACTGCGGTGAAGTCGGAGGACAATGTCGCATCAAAAAGAAGAAAAAAAAAAGCTTGCTGCTCTAAGTTTTAAATACGAAAAAACATGCCTAAAAAAAGAAAGCTGTGAATCCCATGATCATTCATGCTAATATTAGCTGGGATCAACGCCTAGCAACCCATGCACGCCACAGCAAACCTATAACCATGTGGTGTTAATCCAAAAAGGGGGCGGGGCCGCTCTACAAAACATGCAGTGGCTAAAAAAGAGTCGTCACAGAAGTGCCGAATAACACATCTGAGCCGATTGTACCATCGTGTATATAAGAAATATGAAGTGATTTTTTTTAAATTAGACCTGTGATCATCGTTAGATGGAAACCGAACCACACTCACAGCAATAAAAACAGAGTCGAAGGAAAGTGTCACATCAAAATAAAAATGGGAAGTAACAAAGCTGTGTGAAAAAAGCTTCACTATATGAAATAAGAGTAAAAAATAAAAACTTATTACACATGGAGTCTATGTAGGATGTAATGCATTGTCTTATGTGTCAGTTGTCTGTGCGATTTGGGGGTTTGTGGCCAGTCTTTTTTTGTTTTTTTTAAGTGGAATCCTAAAAATGAAATGCCATGTGCTATAACGGCATAGAAAATGTCCTCCCTCTGTAGAGGCTGAACATGCTCCCATAGTAGTCGCTGCCTACAGAAACACTTTCCTCTGAGCCCTGAACAGGCCGTGCCAGGTTAGCGTGAGACGCCCGGATCAGCGGTTCCACACCCAGGTGACGGACGGGGGGGGCCCCCTCGGCAGGAGCCCCGCCGAGGGCTTGCCTGGCAGGGTTTGCGGGGTCCAAGTGGAGCCCCGGCGGGCGGGAGCCCAGAGCGCGGAGCTCTCGCTCCACCACGGGGTCGTAGGCACCGGGGAGGGTGGCCCTGCGGTCTGACGCGTCGGGGTTATAGTCCATCATCCCGCCTCCCTCACCTGGGGGGGGAGAGAGAGAGAGAGAGAGAGAGAGAGAGAGATAATGTGTTAGTGTGATGCCCATTGATGCGTTATTAAATCAGGCTTTGGAGCGCCGATAGTTTGGATCAATCCACGGTTGTTTTTAGGTCCGATAGAATATCACCAGACAGAGATATTGATCGAATATAATAAAAAGGTTAATGCGTTCACAGATTTATTGAATTCATTTGTAAAGGGTGGGTTTGTGTGTATTAAACGTTGAAGCCCATTTGTGTTTAATGTCAACCCTCTTCAGTGCGTTACATATTGGAACATCCTTACACTCTGCTAGTAGCACTTTAATTTCTTTCTTCTTTCAGACATTAAAAAGCAGGGAAGAGGGCCAACTGTCTGTATTATATATAAACCACTACATCCCAAAAAGAACGACCGACTCAGCAACACAAAGAGTCCTGAGCTGGTAGAAAAGGAGGCCGTCGCAAAGCGGAGCAACTTGCACTAAGCACAAAAAAAAGGGGCGAGCTGGATCAAGAGTCTATCGATCGCTTGAGAAACAGGAAACAGGGCTACGTTGCGGAGCGGAGCACCACTTAAAGAGATCCATCGCAAATCAGGTAGTGATGGACATTTTAGTGATGAGCAAAGGAGACGGAAAAGCTTTGGCAGCGGAAAAAAAAAGGAAAGGAAAGAGCGGTCAGCAATCTTGCGTTAACGAACGGGGGAAAAAAACTAGAAACGGGGACGTAAAACGACAAGACCTGCAGCCACAAGCGATGGTGACTCAGCGGCACAGCCAGCAGACTATGAGCAAAGAAATAAAAGGGGTCAGGAATATATTACACGCTTCAAGGCCTGGACATATTGAGCTTCAAAATGCTGCTTTCTGTGCTGGTGTTTTGACATTTCCCCCAGAACAATCGTGTCTCATTCGTCCTCTGGTTTCAAACAAAGCCCTTCTGGACATGTGTGCTCTACTTTTTGTATGCAGCGGAGGCCGCCGCGAGAACAGCGAGTGATGCATCACCTCGTGCCCTCCCTCATCTCCTAGTCCCTTTCTGCATCACCTTGTGCACTCCCTTATCTCCTATTCCCTTTCTGCATCACCTCGTGCCCTCCCTCATCTCCTAGTCCCTGTCTGCATCACCTTGTGCACTCCCTTATCTCCTATTCCCTTTCTGCATCACCTCGTGCCCTCCCTCATGTCCTAGTCCCTTTCTGCATCACCTCGTGCCCTCCCTCATGTCCTAGTCCCTTTCTGCATCACCTCGTGCCCTCCCTCATCTCCTAGTCCCTTTCTGCATCACCTCGTGCCCTCCCTCATGTCCTAGTCCCTTTCTGCATCACCTCGTGCCCTCCCTCATCTCCTAGTCCCTTTCTGCATCACCTCGTGCCCTCCCTCATCTCCTAGTCCCTTTCTGCATCACCTCGTGCCCTCCCTCATGTCCTAGTCCCTTTCTGCATCACCTCGTGCCCTCCCTCATCTCCTATTCCCTTTCTGCATCACCTCGTGCCCTCCCTCATGTCCTAGTCCCTTTCTGCATCACCTCGTGCCCTCCCTTATCTCCTATTCCCTTTCTGCATCACCTCGTGCCCTCCCTTATCTCCTATTCCCTTTCTGCATCACCTCGTGCCCTCCCTTATCTCCTATTCCCTTTCTGCATCACCTCGTGCCCTCCCTCATGTCCTAGTCCCTTTCTGCATCACCTCGTGCCCTCCCTCATGTCCTAGTCCCTTTCTGCATCACCTCGTGCCCTCCCTCATGTCCTAGTCCCTTTCTGCATCACCTCGTGCCCTCCCTCATGTCCTAGTCCCTTTCTGCATCACCTCGTGCCCTCCCTCATGTCCTAGTCCCTTTCTGCATCACCTCGTGCCCTCCCTCATCTCCTAGTCCCTTTCTGCATCACCTCGTGCCCTCCCTCATGTCCTAGTCCCTTTCTGCATCACCTCGTGCCCTCCCTCATCTCCTAGTCCCTTTCTGCATCACCTCGTGCCCTCCCTCATCTCCTAGTCCCTTTCTGCATCACCTCGTGCCCTCCCTCATCTCCTAGTCCCTTTCTGCATCACCTCGTGCCCTCCCTCATCTCCTAGTCCCTTTTCCATTTGTCTTGTCGTGATGACACGGCGATCGACGCAAACGAAGCTTTGTGTGTGCAAATCGAGCGAGGGAAGAATACAAAATGTCTCCCGGGTGGAAGGAGAAGGGTGTCAATATTTCCGATCTATATTCAGACATGGAGAGGGGGCACGGGGGGGGGGGGGGGGGGGGGGGGGGGGGGGGGGGGGGGGTGTTCTGGGATGCCACTCTAACGAATGAGTAAATGCTCTTTCAGCAATTCCTTTGACCCCGTGGAAATGCGAACAGGAAGAGGCTCGTTGGGTTGGAACTAGAGCGTTTTTACACATTAGGAGATCAGGAGTAAGTGGATCAACATCTATTTGGCCCCTTCAAATGAAATGGGATCTTTAAGCCTGAAGCAGATTTGGCTCTGAACAACGGCTCCTCCATTTCTAAATAAGACACATCGTGACTTTGCTTCTTTTGACAGACAGACATTGTCAAAATATCAGAGTTCAGCAACAGCTTTGAACTTTGACTTAAACATCTGCTGGAGACATTTTAACTTGACTTTATGAAAGGAAATGAACGAAAGACCCGATGTTCTCGGACCATTTATTTGTTGTATTTTTCTTTTTAGGAATCGTCAGAAAATTCCAATCCAAAAGTCCAAACCACAGAAATACTAGAAAATAAGATTAAATCCTCACAGCTGGAAGTAAATACAGCTAAATCCTGACCAAGTCAAATAATAGTTTCCATCTTTCCTCTCAGGGTTCTGGGCTGCATGGTCCCCCCGAGACTGGAACTGGGGCAGTGTGTCACTGCGTCCCACCAAGAGGGATTCATGCAGGATCCAATGCTTGTTCTGGGCCAAGCTGACCCCCCATATTGACTATCACCTCATAAATAAGGGTAGAAGAGCTACTGAATATGTGCACGCTGCAGCTTTTTTGCATGAATCGCCCGCTCGCAACCAGAACGAAATACCTGAAGGTCCTCTCCGTCCAGCCTTGTCTTGGTGCCTTCCGGGCCCTTCTTTGGTTTCCATCTGAGGTTCTGTGGCCTCATCTTCTGTGGTCTCAGAGTCTGAAACCACGAGAAGAAGAAGAAGAAGAAGAACACACGGATGAGTTTAAGATGGAGGAAGAAGGCGTAGATGCAGGAACGAGACACTGAAGAGGTGGAGGAGGAGGAGGAGGAGGCTGAAAACAACAACTGAGTCTGGGTGAAAATGACATTTCAGGTTTGCTTAGCGGCACAGAGTTTGATGGGTGCTTTGAAAAGAGCCCCCAGAGTGGAACAAAATGGGTTGAAGATGAAGCGTGACGTGACGCCAGCTGTGGCTTACAGAAATACATGGCGGAGGCGTCGAGGGTCTGGAGCCATTTGACTTTGGGAGCTTAGTTTCCCTTCGTTAGACTGAACGCGTTGTTCCTCTTATTCCTATGTATGTGGTTCTAGAAATGTGAACATCATTGCTGGCATCCTTCTAAAACACAGTACCGCTTCACCCAGAGTTACAATTCAATGACGCCGAAAAAACAGCGCAGAATATCAAGGAAATAATGCCAGAAAAGTGGGTGTTAAAAATGATCTTTTTACATTAAGACTCCAAACCAAACTAACATGTGTCCAGGTCATAATTATGAGAGGATTGCTAAGCAGCCTTTTCAAAGCGCAACGACATGAAGTGATGTTTCTGTGCAGAGTGACTCGAGTAAATGGTAGATAGAAAGGGAAATCACAAAAAGGGAACATGTGCCAACAAAAAGACGGACACTTCATTGCATTCGATTACAGAGAGAAGAGACAAATATAGATGTGGACAAACACAATATTATGGAGTACTGGTCCCTCGATGGGGAATTGATCTAAAAAACATTAATAACAAGAAAACACAATGAAGTGAAGCGTGCTGAGAGAGAGAGAGAGAGAGAAACCACAGATGCAGCAGGGTCACAGTGAACCACATCTCTGTGGCTGAGGTCACATCAGCAAGGGGGGGGGGGGGGGGGCAGATGGAGTCATGGAGGGACGGATGGGAAGAAGAGAGAAGAAAACAAAACCCCCCCAAAAAATAAAAGGTGAATCAAGACGGGCGGGTTTACCATAGCTTTGCTTTCGGCAGGAGCGGAAAACTTCACTTCCATAGTGGCAGCAAGAGAGGGCAGACGGGAGAGCACCGTTACTATGGAAACCAGCATCTCTCTCACCCACACGACCAATCCTCTTCGTACCCATTAGAGTCTAAAAATCACCAGCCAAGCTGCCGGGTGGCTGACAGATACGTGCGCTGGTTAGAGAGCTCGCGGAGGAGGGTGGACGACAACCACAAAATAGGTTCATTGCGCCTCACGTCAGAGTCAGAGCCTGATTAGATCATTCCAGAAGGTCTGCCTAATGGTAAGAAAGCCAGTGCAACATGAACAATCACCATCAACTTGTGCATGTGCGCGTCTCCCCGGGTGTGGGCATGGAGAACCCACCCATCTGTGTTGAATAGCTTGCACAGTGGGCGCGGGACATCGACTCGGCTATGTAATTATGAGGGAATATATATATATCAGCTTGGGCGGCTTGCATTGATATGTAAATAGGATTTGGAGGGGAGTACAGCGAGCCTCTGGTTTGGCTTGATCGCAGCCGGAACAAATACTATAACATAAATCATCGAGGCCACATATTATTCACTCAAGCATTTTATGCAGAGGCAATAGCGTGATTACAAAAATATTGCTTTTGTGGGGGTGGATGTGCAACACTCTGTAAGCAGTAAAAACATCGAAATACAAAAGGAGCAATATACATGTTCTACAATGGCGACTTTCATATGTAAAGGAAGTTATTAGGGGAATAAATCAAAGTGGAGCACATGCTGTCAAAAAGGCTATAAACACAAGACGGAAAGAAAAGGCCTAGAGATCTCTAACAGATAAGAAGAGACCACGATAGAATGCAGTCGACGGGGTGTAAAGCGTATACTGACAACACACCATGGGTAAATCTGCCAAATGTCCGCGTGGAATGCCCAGTTCTCTGAAACAAAATACAAAAGTACAATGTATTATTCAGCAGCAAACACAGCCAAAGATGTTATACACAAATCACGAGAGTACAAAACTGCAAATGCCCAAAAAGACCAAAAGACCTTCGTGTACGACGACATGTTATCCAAAAAGGTATCAAATGTGCACACGTCTCGAGTTGACTCGGGGAAAACTGCATGGCAAGAAACGCGAGATTTCATAACGGCATCTACTGGAATATTCCTGTTGCTGTGTCACAAAAATAATCCACAAATCCAAAGAGACGCTAGTTTTTGGAGCTTTTTCCTGGTGTGACAAATGTCTCGTTTTGTCTGACCGACGGTCCCAAAAAAATGCGTTTGTTTGAGTATAACAAAAGACACAAAAAAAAGCAGCGGCTGAAAAGGTAAGAACAACGACAGCTGCTTATTAATGTGGTCTTGTTGCCCACTCAATTAGTCTTTAAGTCTCGTTTCGTTCATCTAGACCACCGACTCATATCATCACATCGGGAGAAGCTTCAGCTGAGAGTTGATAAACGGAGAACATTGAATCTTCTCCCGGCTCACACATATCTATCTCAAAGACCAATTCCTGAAACGATAACTATATCTGACAAACTCTCTGGGCCATGTTTCTGATGAAGCTGTCAATCAGCAGCAGGCGGAGTGACTCACTGCAAAAGCGCGAAATGAAATGACTCATTTGCCCCCCCCCCCCCCCCACGTTAAGCTGCCGTTTGACTCCAACGAGAGGCCTCCCTTGTTGTGGCCTCAAGGCAATCATATCAGCGAAAAAAAGCCATGCAGCCATTTCTGCATTTGGTGAATACTCCCCCCCCCCCCCCCAAAAAAGAAATATTCAATAGGCATAATCCAAATCCTACGAGCAGTGTTCTCACAGATCTGCTGCTGGAAGCGAAACGACGAGTCTCACGGGGGGGGGGGGGGGGGGGGGGGGGCATTGATGCAGGATTGAGGCGAAGCGAAGTCAGAAAGCAGCTCCATCCCTTTTCGTAGTCCTCCTCACTGGCTGCCCTGATTCTCACGTCTCCACGAAGTGTAGCCCACTGACACACTTTTCACCTGGAGAAACCGGTTCTGACAACTACTCATTTATAAAAAGACAACACACGACTTCAAAAAGGCGTGATATATATATTTCCCCCCCAACACAGAATTAGGGTACAGGGGGATTAGTGCGCCTCTTTCCGTGGCAGCGTCATAAGAGCTGGATTTTTTTCCCCCAGCAATTAAACTCATTTTTCTACCTGGCAACCAGAGTTTTTTCCTGGGCTGACCTTCTTCGTTACCTTTGCACATTTGCCCTTGATTTCTTTTTTTCTCCCCCCGACAGATAAAAGACAACAAAAGGCAGGAAACACGGCATCCGTGCTTTCGCTCTCTTGGCTTTAACCCAAACAGAATCGACGGTGCTCGGTTGTAATCAATATACTCCCTAGAAAATAATGACAAAATGTTTCTTTTACCGCTATTATCCGTTAAAGGGTGTGGCACGACATCCCAATATGTCGAAACCTACTAATATCTCTGAACAACAACGATACGAGCTTCACAACACAATCCTTAAAAGCATTTCCTATTTCACAACGGAGCAAAACTCACCTGAAATCTCTTCTTGGACCAGATTTTCTTCATCTCTTCCACGTAGTGCGTCCTGTCAAGCGTGCGAGATTACCTGTGGCATGAGCTCACAAGAACATCCCCACAACCCCAAAAAGCCCAGGGTGTGGCATCATCCAACAAATGGAGAAGGAATTAAAGAAAGAAAGATTTTAAAAAAACGGGATTGAGCTGCCTTTTTGCGCGTGGGTGTGTTTACTCTCCGGTCTGGCGGCAAGATGGGGGGGTGGGATGAGGGGGGGGAAGAGAGAGAAGATGCAAATAAGCCGGAGCCAGGTGTCTTTGTGTCTGAGCGCGCATCCGCTGATGTGAACAGCGTCCCTCTCTGACGTAGACGCTGCCTCTGGAGGAGGCGATGCTCAGCTGGCTTGTCCAACACCACCCCCACCCCACCCCATCCCACCCACACACACACACACACACACACACACACACCTCGATCGAGAGCTCACTCAGTGCAGGAGGAGGTGGGGGTTGGAAGTCGGAGCATAAGGGGTGTGTTCTTGATTGCGGTGATGAGAGTGGTGAATAAGAGGAGGAGGAGGAGGAGGTGGGAAAAGATGAAGAAGAGAGCATCAACAGAGCAGTGGGAGTGAAAAAGAAAGAGTCAGAGAAAGAGAGAAGAGAAGAAAGAGAGAGAGAGAGAGAGAGACAAAGAGAAGAGATGGAGACGCGAGAGCGTTGGTGGGGAAAAGATTCACGAGGGAGGAGGCGAAGCAGAGGAGAAACAGGAGGAGGCGTAGATGACAGGATAGATGGGATGTCCAGACGTTAAAGGGGGGGAGTGAAATATATCTCTATTTCCTCCTGAATATAAACACAAACAAACCCTCACACCATTCTTAAACCCTCCTCCTCTCAGTCTATTCTCCTATAAAGCCCACGCGCTGTCAATTATGTATCTATATTCCCCGTCTGTTAGCTTTAACCAGCGATAGGGTCAAGGTGACCGAGGTCAAGGTGACCCCCTTACGCTGGATTACAGCACCTCTTCCAGGAACATTACAAGCAGCAGCCACAGAATAATAATCATTTTCATCATGGGTTAATCTCGTAGTCTAATAAACGATGGGTAACAATAAAGCAAAAATGTTCATTCTCCAGAGCTCAATGCAAAGTCTAGGAAACCAAGACAGCGTTCGACACAGGAACAGGTTGTAGTTGGCCATCGCATATGTTCATCTCGGTAAAACCTTATTGATATTACACTCATATCCATTTTCTACACAGAGGCCTTTGTATTATAAAACACTCTCCTTCAGCGTGTCTGATTTGTTGAGCGAACGTGAGGAGAATATGAACTGCCTCCTCGCCATTCCTTCGAGCCTCCGTCTGACACCCGGTAACCGTTCCCTCAGACACACCACCACCTCCATCACATTAATCTAAAAACAATCACCGGCAGACCCCCGATCTCCGACTAGCCAACTCGACTCCACGTCCACCTTTCAGAAGAGCTCTTCTCCTCCCAACGACGTGCTCTCGAGCGTTGTGAGGTGAGGTGTGTTGTTGTTTACGACCTTGTAAACAATCAATGTGAGATTTACTCTGCGAATCATTTGAATTCTGGTCATTATCTATTTTTTCCTACTTCATTTTGACGACAATCACCCAGCTGTGGTTGGTATTTAAACATCTTGCATCTTAAAAAGACATCCCCATCTAGATTTAAGTTGGAATAGTCGTCCTCTTTCACTGAACTCAAATCGAGATGCAGTGGATTTTCACTTGTTATTTTAATAACAAGCCTCCCTCCAGTCGCCTTCGCCCGCCTCGCACTCCTCCATCAGTGAGAGGCATTCGGTCCGGCGCAAAGTGCAGCGATCGATACCAGTGCTCTGTGCGTGATATGGGATACACCCCCAAGTAACAGTTAAAATGCACCGGATCAATAAGCTCATCGTAGCACGAGATTCCATGACCATCGCCCAATGAGAGGGTGGGCAAGCTTCCATTTGCTTGGAAATATCTCTCATGGGGCTGTTTTTTTGTTTGTTTTTTTACACTCACTAAAACCCAAAAGGACTCATCTTCCACCGATCTCCGGCTGGAATATGAGAAAATATCGGCCATTGAGGAAAGATAATTCGATTGTATATGTGGTTTATCTCCCTCTGGAATCTGGTTTTGTTTGATGTCTCACGAGGTCACATTTTCCTCTGCACTGCTTCCAAATCTGCAGGATGCACAGACTTGGCCATACGCCAATCCTCGTTAATGACGTCTGACATCGGCAACGCATCTCCCTTTACGAGTCCCATTTTTTAACGCCGCTGCTGAAGCAGCCTGCGAATGTTTTTGGGACAGGTGAAAATCAGAACACGCTGTGGTTTAATTATCCTAATACAACAGCAGAGTAAGGAGACTTCACGGAGACCCATCGATTTTTTGTGACAGAGGCTGCTTTCTGTGGAGCAGGCCTTGATGGATGCCTTCCAGGCCTGCAGCTTCATCGGCAGCACGTCTGGCAGAATCGATGCGCAACGGAGAACAGATCCTGAATCTGCTGCTTGTGCACATCACACCGTTTCTCACGTCCGACGAGACCTTCCAGATCATCTCATCAGCTGGTCGCATCTGTCCAATAGCACAGCGACACACCCTACATTGTTCGCTTAAAAATGAGTATGTTCTTAAAACTCTTTATGAAATCCACAAAGTCTCACGTCAGATTTCTACCACATCAGTGTCATGTGTTAGATGTTTTGCTTTGTATGAGAGAGGTGTATACAAAGAGATAGTGTGAAGAGTATGAGAACCTATAGGTTGTGAACGCATTGGAAGATGCGATCCAGCATACTTTCGTCGTCCCAGACCAAAAGCATAGTCCGTGGAGACAACTCACACCATGTATGGCGACCATTCATCCGAACAAAGGAAGAAGAACCAGTCTTATAGCTGATGCTTCTTTATTTGCCCCCCAAAACCCTTCAGAGGCAAATGTGGCCAATGTTGACAGTCTCGCCGCAACCCGATCCTACCAACTAATCCTCGCCGAATCCCAGAGGGGTTCCTGTGAATGGCCGCCTACCAAGCGGGATGGAACACAAACACACTTTTTTTGCCAGAACAAACACCGGGGAACAAGCGCTGGCTTTCCCCCCGTCACATATTGCCTCAGCTGCCCCATGAGAATAGAGAACCTCATTAATTGTAACGTATACTTAATCCACTCGAACATAATATTCAGATAATGTGAAATCATCAAGCAGCTATAGATTATTTCTGCCCCGGTATGCCAATGGGAGACAGACTGCGTCGATCAGAAATGGTGAGAACAGGAATGCCGTGCAGTGAGCAATCCACAACGGGCGTTGAGCATCGCTTCAACTGCAGATATGGTTTCATTTAAAAAGGCCGACATCTGTAGCATATAATATACATTATTTGCCTATATTATTTCACTTAATACAACATCTGTTTTATTTCATATCCCCGATGTAAACAAGCCTTTAAAAGCATCAGCAAAGTCTCAGATTGAGCCATTAGTCTAATGGCACCTCCATGTATTTATACTCCTGTTAATTAGTTTAGGGAGTCTCATTTCAAATCTTGTTATCTGGACCTTTGTTCACATCGGATAATGTAAAGGGGCCTTTGAGGGGATTTCTGTAATTTCCTCCTTCAGTATTTAAATGTTTGAGAACTTTTACCTTTGTGGAATGCGACACGGCACAGAAGACACACATGCTGAATCTAATTAGGCAGCGGACTCGAGTGCCTGACCTTGTTTTCATTTCCATTACCGCTGTTCCACTTAGTTGAGCATGCTTTGGTAGATTCCCTGCCACAGCGGGATCCTTCGCTATCGCAGTACATATTTTGTATTGACGCCAGCTCCCACTCACCTCTCTGCTTCCTGCTTCTCGGCCCACTCTCGCCTTCCCTGGCGCTCCTCAAAGCTCTCCGTGCATCAAGCAGCTCCTTCCGCCACATCGCTCTCGACCTTCCTACGTATGTTCCTTTCGAAAACCGACTAGCTGGCTACTTCTGCCCCGAAAGATCCTCTCCTCTGCGCACAAGTCTTCCAAAAAGGGCCTTTCCATTGACACCAACCACTCTCTAAAAATTACTCCAACAGGACCATTTCTCCCAGTTTCATCTTCTTTAAAAATGGCTTCCACTGCAACATGAAATGAGAAATAGTCTGCCGGACCTTTTTAAACGTTATCTTCCTTACGTCTCGCCCGAGTCCTCCCCAACTTCGACTGCCTTGGGCAGTCTATTTCCAGTCTTGTGTAGTACAACCCCTTCAGTTGTACTGTACTTTCCCTTTGCACCCCTTTGCCTGCCCCCAAAGTCATAGCAGGAGATTTAACACAGCGCTACACAGAAACCGGACGACCTCAGTTGTCCTCTGCAGGTCACTCTGCTTGGACTCCGTGGAGTTGTGAATCTCAAAGTACAATGCAGACATGTTATACGCCATTAAGGATCGGCTACAACCGCACGTAGATTATGGGACAGTTGGAGTCTTTTTGCAAGTTTTATAACAGCTGATTGCCCTGTTGAGTAGATCTGATCCCTCTGTCAACCGGTCACTACATTATAGAACGGTGATGCAACCCAATTAAATTGGCCCAGAAACCTTCATCTAACTGATCAGACAGTTATCGTTGGTTTAGCTTAAATGTTGATTTAAGCTAAACCAAATAAAGTTAACTAGTTAACTTAGGTCAACCACTGCCCTAGTCACCTGCCAAGCATACACATTGAAGACATCTCCTGCTTGCCCACCCTGTAGTAGGCTCTCATACACCAACTCTCCTCCTTCCCAGCTTAAATGATACGTATCTATACCAGCTTATCCCAACAACTTCCTCCCACTACTCCCCTAACACATATCTCTCAATCAAACACATTGCCTTAGAGATGTGTTTCCCATCTGTTTTGACATGTGACCCCTAAAATTAGAAAGATGCATACAGCTGCAGGCTTTTGAAAACCGAAGAAACTGGAACAGAACCATGCTGTTTTTCTGCTATCTTGTTATGTTGTCCAGACCCACAGGTTGGAAACCACTGCTTTAAGTCTTCGATGTTATCTCGTAACCAGTTGCAAGTCATGTCTGGGACATTCATGGCCCTGCGTCACAATCCTCTGCTTTTGTAAAAGCATGCCCGACAGCATGTTCATCAAACGCCCCCCCCCCCCCTTCAGAGGGTGACGTCAGCGAAGTGGTCTAGACTTGTGACACGGCACCACTGTGGCTTCTGGTTGGACTGATCTCTCAGGGTGAGCTCTTAAAGTGACAGACCCGACTGCCCATGTGCGTGGCTAACCCATACAAATACACATCCCCCGCCCCCCCCCAGTCTCTCTTTCATCACACCCGGCAGTGATTGAGAGTGACAGCTCCCTGCGTCTTGACCATGGCGAAGCTATAATTATCTGTGATGTCTGCTGGTGCAATCGGAGAAGGGGCCGGCGGCGTCCACGCACCACTAGAGCACGAACCCCCCGGACAGCATGGCACATACCGGGCCATAAATAACCACTGTTAGAGATAGAGGCAGGAGGAAGGCAGAGGTCAGAGAGATAGCGAGAAAATGGATAATAAACGAGGACCAATTCCAAGGTCTATTCAATGCATATACGTAATAATAAAATATTTAAGTTTCACAGCTATGCAAGGCCTGTCTTATTTATTTTGTTTAAGTATATTGTTCCAGGATTTTTGTGGGCAAGACTAGGAGCAAGAAAATGCATGTAAATATAATCTGTGGCGTCTTTTAGCGCCGCAAGAAAAAGCTCATTCATAACTTCAATCGAGCTGAACCTCGCAGAGAGACAAGTATACAAAGAGCAGAAAAAGGAGGTTCGGAGAGGTCAGAAAGTGGAAACCAACGCTGGGATTGCAATGAGATCAAAAACCAGGAGGGCGAGACCGAGAGGTGCTGAGTGATGTGCCAGCTGGACGCTGTGTGCCAGCTCATAGTGTGAGAGCAGGTGACACGCGAGCCCGACCGTCCACTTTCTCCAGAGGCCGAGGCAACGAGGCCGCGATCGAATCCAGCCGGCAAAACAAGGATCACTTCATTCCGTATTCTAGGCATCTGTCACTCAAATGGATGATGCACGGTCAGCAGTACTTCCTCCACCGAGTGCAACGTTAAAATCCTTGTAAATACAGTTGATGAGCCAGCTCTAAAAACATGTTCTGCTTATCAGGCCCCTTAACAGAGTAGAACATCCCCCCCACCCAATCGAATGTGGAGGTTTTGGGTACACCTGAAGCTTCACGACACATGCCGTCCTTATCAGGCAGAGGGGACAAGATAAACTGGGCAACGGTAGACAATCCGACCAGATCTGTCACCCGAGGAAGCAAGACACGAAATAAAGCATTTCCAGACGGGTTGATGATTACCAATAACAACGACTTCATCATCAACACAGCCGATGACATCTGATTCATTTTCCTTTGTTTTTACAGAGGCTTATGGGAAGTTCCCACACTTCCTGGCTTAATTTAGATATAACCTATCCGTATAGGAGTAATATTTCTACCAGTTGCACAAATTCCAGCTTCCTCAGCTCAGTAAACACAACAAACAACGAGCAAAGATGCAGCTGTGCGGCTACTAGAAAGCAACCGCAGTCTCTACTCACATCCACCAGCTATTGTTGAGCATCTCGCTGCAGACATGGAAAACATAGGTACTGTCTGAGGATGAAAGCAGTCTTGGATCTACGATTGCTTTGTCTGGGTGAGCTTTCCCTCACGGATAATGTTTCAAGGGATCCGATATCAATGGATCAAACCACCTGTGAACTGATGTTCCAATGTTTGTTGTACATCAGCCGGTGTTTTGTTCATTAAAAGAAATACGAGAGCATTAAAAATCTGTTATTGGTCCATTTGAGGACCCGAAATGAACCATTACCAAACATATGTTCAAGGCTTTGAAATGGAATGAAAGGAAAATGTCTTCCTGTTTAAAGAAAGTTTCAGTTGCTTGTGATTACCTTCGCCGAGGTCCATAATGGCCAAGACAGCGCTGCAGCTTGCTTCTCCCAGCTCATTGGTCGCCGCGCACGTGTACAAGCCGGCGTCGCTCATGCGGCAGTCCCGAATCCACAGCCCGCCTGAGTCCTGGGCTTCAGATGGGGGCAGTGGCTCATCGTTGTGGTACCAGGCCAGCGAAGGTTTGGGATATCCGGCCACTGACACCCTCAGTCGGATGTCACAACTTGTTCCCACCGCGGCTTTACGGAGTTTGCGGATGAAAACTGGCGGCGCGGGTTCTTCCATTGCGGCATCAGCATCCGGAAAAATGTGGTCCTCTGTGACTTTGGGCCCCTCGAGACTGCGACTGGATCCGGGGCCTTCTGCCATCTCGATTTCTTGTCAGACTTCTTTACGGACTCTTACTTTTTATCTCGTAATCGATTGGGTGATCAAGCTCGGCGGCAGTTATTGAAGGCCTCTTCTGAAAGACTCCATTGCCTCGGGTGTCTCTGGACCCTTGGGGAGTGCAGAGGATGCTGGGCTGTTGCACTGGGCACTGTAATGACCAGAGCACATCCATTAGAATGACATCGCAGTTATGTCATACCTAATAAATACAGTATTTACAGCTCATCACATTCAATACAATTGTCCATATATTCAAACGGATTAAAACAACACCATAGTTGTAGACATTAATATGACAAGCACTCTCTTGCAGTTATGTGAATAAAGACTTCCCATCCATAAAAAAAACATCATTGATGTGCTTTTGTACCGAAGCTGTGGAAACTGTTGCGTAATGTCTTCTGTTGCTCTTGAGACGCCCACTCTGAGAAAGGTACTCAAGTGGTATCGCCCCGATATCACAGCTTTTGCTTCGTGACGACAAATGTTTAACAAAACCGGCTTGCCATAATTATTGATCAAAGAAAACATCAGCATTTGCTGCATATGCATATACCGTATAATATCCCGCTAATGCTGATCCAAAGAGTCGCTTAAAATAGACTTTACCCGATAATAGAAAGAAATGCATCTTACCTCACTTTTGCCCTTAAAGACGAAAGGAATCCCTTTGGACATCCCCGCAAAGTCCAAGTTAAGGTAACAAGATCCATGGAGCAAAATATTTCATCTCAAATCTTCTGCTGGAGCCCGTGTCTCTCCGTGTCCTTTGGTGAGATCGGCCTGGAGGTGTAAGTCCCCCCGAGATCATGTAGCATTAGCAGCCGCGGCCATGGACCCTTTCAATAGACCGAGAGGGAGAGACCCTTTTCCCTAAAGGTCATCCACTCAGGCCTTCTGCCCTTGTGTCTTTCCACTAACTACATTTGAGTACTAAAGAAAACACACACTTGACAGACCTTTTGAGCTTTTTACTACTTACAGCAGCTCATGTTATCAGTCTCTCTCGTTCTCTCTCTCCTATCTCACAGCTCCCCCCCCCCCCCTCCCCTGCACCCCCCACACCCTCAGGTTGAGAATGACAGCTGCACCACCACCAATAGGTCACATTTCTTGGGCTGCCATGTATGACACACACACACAACATTATGTAAAGTGTGTGTAAGTAAGGACATTTTGGCCGGTCCTTAGTTGTGATGGTTATGCGCGTGTCCTCACGAAGATAGAAGGACAAGCTTTGTGTGTGTGTGTGAATGTGTGTGAGACAGGCAAAGACAGTATGTGTGACAGTTGGAGTTGCTATAAAAAGAAAGTCTAAGAATAAAGACCGGACAGTAATTCATACAACTGTAGGGCGGTGATATAACAATACAATGAGAGTAGTCGTCACAATACCACACGAGACATTTATTCAACTTTTGAGCCGTTTTGAGTCCATTTGGAGCGTTTTTTTGCATGCGTTATATTTGTACGTTTTTCTACACATGATGTTTTTACTTTTTAACTATTTTAAAAGTAAAATAAAAACGATCGCTCACTAAGATTTTTAATAAGGAAACAGACAGACTGAGAACTAATTATATAGTTCGCTCATTCAGTTTTTACAGTAAAAGCCCTCAAGTAACTTTTGACTTTTTTAGCCTTTATTTTACCACGTATTAAACTTGATCTAAATATACTTCTACTTGTTATCTCTTGTATCCACTGTACTTCTTTATTCTGTAAAATACCATTCATACTTCCCTAAGGAAATAAAGCAAAGATTGGATGAAAAACTGAAAAAAGTAACTGCAGAAATACATTTTTTCCTGCTTTCCAATCCTGTCAATAATGTCAAACCCCTCAGATTGTCATTGCAGCTTCATTCACGTTGAGAACTTGTAAAGGTTTGATTAAAACCTCGTAACGTCCACTATGACGTGGCGTGTCATGGTGTAAACAGCGAGCTGCAATGCCGTATGTATTTCACCGTTTATTTATCTTTAACGTTACACAAAATCCATTTATTAGCGGCACCTTATTTCAGCTCCTCCCATTGTTAATATTGTGATATTTTGACTGTTTCTAATATTTCTCTAGCTGTGACTATCTGGAACACTGCCGACTACCCAAACCTGATGTGACATTTCGCCTTCTGTGAAATTGTGGCCGCCAGATTTGGGCGTTTCGACCAGACCACCTGCACAAAAAAACCTGAATATGAGCCACTCTGCAAGTTTCCCAGCTAGAAAACACGTGGAAGACAAGTGCGTATTGTTCAGAAATTTTGTGGAAGCGAGGGGAATATTTTTGTCCTGAATATATTATAATTTGTGCTTTTCAATACAAATAGTCGTATGTGAAGACAGGTTTCAAGTAAAAGCAAAAGTCTCCCAACATGGTCCCAATGAGGTGTGGTAACTTCATAATTGCTTTCTATCCAATTCATTCATTGGTTTCTTCAAAATAAGTAGAACAATAATATGCTGGAATTAATTATTTCATTTCAAAAACTAACAATTGGGGTTTGGTCATTTTTTACATTATTTCTTAGGACGTCCTAAGGGATGTGAAAATACAATTTCCCATATACATATTAGTTTTATCAGGTTAATATTCTTACATTAAAAGTATATTTGAAGAAAATGCTGAAGGAATTATGCTGTAAATAATGTAATATGGATCTTTCCTATTTAGCTATTTCAGATGTATAATCTACATTGAGTTATTGGGACAAATGTGAATGATGAGAAACAAGCTGAAATATGCGCATACTATTTCAGTATTTCAATATTGTGTCTGTGCTGTGTTTTGGCCCACACTCTCGTGAAGCACACGTGTGGTGATGTAGCGTTAGTGTTGTACTGCCCCCTTGTGGTCAACACAGCACATTACAAGATTACTCATGTCACAAATGTGCCTGTCAACGCCACACACGTAAAACAAGAAGTAAACAAAGAGTAGACGGCCATGACAGTGAGCCAGTGTGGACAACACCACAACCCATGGAACCAGAGAGGCTGAACACAATGTCGCAGTCATGCTTCTATTTATTTTCAACTGTGACGTCGGAAGTGCCATCACACTGTAGTTGCTACTTTTGACCACAGTGGGCGCTATTTAGCAAGTCACAGTCTCACTTTAAATACCATACCATTGTGCAGGTGGTCTGGTCGAAACGCATAAATCTGGCATTCAGAATTTGAACTTTTCCATTTTTTGAGGGAGACAGAATACGAAATGTCATAACAGCTGGAAACCCACTATTTACAACAATATAACAACTTTCAAGATGTTATATTTTTTAAATATAAATTAAACTAGTACAATATATATACTATTATAATATATTTGGTAAACAACAATATGCAACAAACAAGTAATAATTATCCCAAATATACTCATACATGTATGAATTGTTTATGGCATTTAAAATGAGACTAACTTGCTGAATAGCACTCACTGTGGCCAAAGGTAGCAACTACAGTGTGATGGCACATCCGACGTGACAATACCGTATATAATGTATTAGGAAAACATAGAAGAATGTCAATGCATGTTTATTATAACTGTAAGGTGATTCAAGTATGAATGGAATGCATTGATCATGGGGGGCATAGTTAAAATGGTGGCTTCACAGCTGTTTCCAGGTGGTAATATCTTGTTGCGCAAACCGGAAGTGGGAAAAGCTAGCGGAAGTAGGGGAACTATTTCGTGGGACGTTTTACTTTATTGAAGCGGTTAGCCAGTAGCATGTGTATTTAACACAGCGAAACCATTGGTAAGGGGGCTATTATTCTTTTCATGGGAATGGAACAAACAAAAACAAAAAAAAGCCTCTCTTCCTTTGAGTTTATTTGCCATTGTACTGTTAGAAAATCATGGTTTCGGTGATCAACGCTTACCCCTTTTGAAGTAGGAGTTGTAGCCAGAGAGAGAATCGCAAAAAAAAAAAAGATAATCCAGGAACAAAACAGTATGAACCGACACGGGGCAGGAGACAAACAGGGTTTAAATACAGGGGGAAGGTGCAGGTGATTAGACACAGAAGGAAACAATCAGGGACAGGAAGTGCAGGGAACAGAGGAGACAAGGACTTCAAAATAAAACAGGAAACAAAAATCCAGACCGTGCTTCATGAGAGTGTGGGCCAAAACACAGCACTGCCACAATATTGAAATAGTATGCGCATATTTCAGCTTCCTTCTCTCATCATTAACATTTGTCCCAATAAAGCAATGTAGATAATACATCTGAAATAGCTAAATAGGAAATATCCAGATTACATTTATTTAAAGCCCAATTCCTTCAGCGTTTAATGTGGCTTTGCATTTTCTTGAAAAAAAACTTTTACGTAAGAATAATAACTTGATAAAAAAGAAAATATAGACAGGTGCTTTTCTGTGGTTATATGGATATCCTGATTGTTTGAGTGCAGGCTATTATTTAGTATAATGGGTAAAAGTCTCAGAGAAATAAATAATAGGTTGGAAAATTGTATTTTCACATCCCTTAGGACCTCCTAAGAAATAATGTAAAAAGACCAAAACCCAATTATTAGTTTCTGAAATAGAATTAATTCCAGCATATTATTTTTCTACGCATTTGGAAGAAACCAATGGATGATTTGGATGGAAAGCAATTATGAAGTCACCACACCTCATTGGGACCATGTTGGGAGACTTTTCTCCTAAAAGTTACAAGAAAACATGACTCGCATGACACAATATTATTGCTTCAACTGTTTGCACGACCGTGCACAGTGCATGTGTTTATTGCCAGACACAAATATAATCCACAATGAGGTAATTGTGATCATAGACGGGATCAGTTTTTCCCAGATCCTCAATGCTGGCTGTAACTGAACAGGATCCAAACCAGTTGCACCTGAGGGTTCATTCAAAAGAAAAGCCGGAGTTACTTGAAATCTGTCATCTTGATGTACGACTATTTGTATTGAAAAGCACAAATGATAATATATTCAGGACAAAAATATTCCCCTTGCTTCCACAACATTTCCAAACATATACGCACTGGTCTTTCACGAGTTGTTTAGCTGGGAAACTTGCAGCGAAGGTCATACTCAGAGGTTTTTTTGTGCAGGTGGTCTGGTCGAAACGCCCAAATTTGGCGTCTACAATTTCCACTTGTCCCGTTCCTGAGGGAAGACAAAATGTCAAAACACAGATCGGCTGAAATGAAAGAGTCAACAGTTGATTCAACTTGAATGATAAACCCACAAAAATGTCACGACTAACCTTAAAAACAGCTGTTTTAAGCTTTTTTAACTAAATATTAATACTGTTGTTTATTATACTTCATGTTTTCATTCTAACAATAAGACGGAGAGACGCATCGTTTTCAATATCCCAACATTTCCATGCATACAGGAGGGTTATTGACATATTCCCTTACCACACTGGATCTCTGCAGTTTCGTTTTCACATGCAACAACGGTAATCACATCTGTTGAAACAGGAGAGAAGGTCAGATCTCAGCTTGCATTCATAACTTCTTCAATACTATGTATGTCAGCAAGTCCTCTGCACTCACTGGCTGGTTTGACATGACAGTCGTAGGCGATCTCAATAAAGCTAACATCTGAGTAATCCTGCTGGAACATCGTCGCATCGGGTTTGGGTAGTCGGCAGTGTTCCAGATAGTCACAGCTAGAGAAATATTGGAAAAGGTCAAAATATTGCACAGTCAAGACTTTCTTTTGGTGAAATATTCGTTCGGGGATCATTTTTAAAAAAAACAACTAAATTCCAACCTTTTAAAATAAATAAATATAGCCAGCTGTCCTGTCTTATTAAACATGCTGGGTTTTGGTTTGGAGTCCATTTCCTATACACTCACTGCACAAAAATTAGTAAGTAAACAAAAGGATAACCCCTTACACGAGCTTGACCCAGTAAATCATGCCCGGGTGTAAGGAGTCCCCGGTGAAGACCGTGGCGGGCTTTGTTCTGTTGCTGCAGTCGGCGTCGCTTTCCACACCAGAGTGTATTTCCATCACTTCAATCATTTGTCCCGGAGCTGAACACACGGATCACAATATTAACAATGGGAGGAGCTGAAATGAGGTGCCGCTAATAAATGGATTTTGTGTAACGTTAAAGATAAATAAACGGTGAAATACATACGGCATTGCAGCTCGCTGTTTACACCATGACACGCCACGTCATAGACCAGTCCTGCAGCAAGATATAGTGGATGTTACGAGGCTTTAATCAAACCTTTACAAGTTCTCAACGTGAATGAAGCTGCAATGATAATCTGAGGGGTTTGACATTATTGACAGGATTGGAAAGCAGGAAAAAATGTATTTCTGCAGTTACGTTTTCCATCCAATCTTTGCTTTATTTCCTTAGGGAAGTATGAATGGTATTTTACAGAATAAAGTACAGTGGATACAAGAGACAACAAGTATATTTAGATCAAGTTTAATATGTGGTAAAATAAAAGGTTAAAAGGCCAAAAAAGTCAATAAAAGAAGGAAATCTGAAGAAAAGAAATCCGAAGATCGTAGAAATATTGCAATCATTTACCATCAGATGTCAAACACTGAGTCGCAGCCAGGACTGAAAGATAAAAAAAAAAGCACATCAAATTCATTCTATAAAGGACACGTCACATGATTTGGTCCCAAGTCACCCAGTTCCCAGTGAAGGACCATTAAAACCAACACGACCAGGTTAGTTTTCATACTCACGGGCGATGATGGTCAATCTTGTGGAAAGCATCTCGTCAGCTGTAGCGAATGATGATCACGACACCGCAAACCACAGCGTTTTATACAATTTCCTCCTTCATCCGCCCTAAAAGGCACACAACCAATCCTGATGTAGGAAGCCAGTGCTAACCAGCAGCAAACATCCCCGTGGGGTAAACAAACAGAACAAACGTCCACAATGGAGCTTCATGAACATGTTAAAGCTCACAGATATCCAGAATAACAAGATCATATCCAGCGTTCCGTAGTACTTGAGGACCTTTGGCTGTACGTTGGCAGTGTATTTAGGATAACGATCGTTGTCTTTGCTCAGTGTCAGCACACCTCATTAGTCTGATAAAAGAACAGTTTGTGTTGTCATGGGCAGAGAAAAATGTTTCACAATAATTCTAATAAAAAGGTCTATTTGAGTTAGTGTGAGCTGTATTACCTTCTCAAGTGGTAAGGATGCACACTTTGACTCCCACACACCTGTTTCCCCATGAAACAAACTGTAAGTGAAGCCTTCGAGGGCTCTCTTTATCTGACTGGCCTTCAATCCGTCTCAGAAATATATTTTCATAAAGTGTGTTCCTGTATGAGAACATTTAATCAACGGGCCGAAGACCAGATGTTCACAGACACTTAATTTTAACCAACCAATTGCATTTCATGGTATTCATGGCAACAGGAAGCTGGCACTGTTTTCTTGGAGAAAACAATGACATGAAGACTGAGTTTCATGATCTATTGCTTTTGTCTTTCACCTCATTGCTGTTCATTGTCATCAGTTTGTTCCTGAAACCTGTGTGTTTGAATCCTGCCTGCAAACCACATTTCTTTTGAGATAATAAGTTACAATTAAAACTAAAGACTGAGATAAGGTTGAAAGCCTAAAAGTGGAGCTGGAAACCCACTATTTACAAGTTCAAGAATGAACCTCAAGATGTTATATTGTAACAGCAATATGCTACAAACAAGTAATGATTATCCCAATATACTTGTATATGTATGAATTGTTTATGGCATTTAATAGCACTCACTGTGGTCAAAGGTAGCAACTACAGTGTGATGGCACTTCCGACGACTGGGTGTGGAGCCCAAAACCACATGCTAGAAAGCTACATTTTTGGAACAATTAAACGTATGAGAAACCAGTTGATATAATGCAGTAGAAGTCGGTTGATGTTGCAGCCAGAGATCTGGACAGATATACTGGTGTAACTGATACCCGTTGTAAATATAGTACAGTGTGTTAATGTGATGTGAATACGTGAAGTGTTTGTTAAAACGGTAGAGTGAGAAATATAGTAGAGAGAGTTGAGACAAAGGATTGTTAAGGGGGAATGGGGAATATATCCAGAAATGGAAGGGAGCGGGTTTACTGGATGTAACAACCCAGGAGGGACCCACCAAAGAGCAGAAAATGAAGCTGAGAAACAACGCAGCAAGAGAGGAACAGAAGGGGAAAGGATGGTTCAGCCACTGCCAATAGAGCCATCCCCTGTAACTCCGCCATCGGCCCCAGTTTCCACCCCTTCCATCTACCCTGTCATAGGTGAAAACCCTCTCCTGTATGCACACAACCCATTTAAAGGAGTGCCACACCATGGCACCAATGGTAGAGCTAAAAGGCGGCAGAGTAGAGGTTGATTTTGATTGCAACTCCCTAGAAAACCGAGCAGTCCCAATCCAATCTTGGAGAGGGCTTTAGCTGGTCTAGAACAGGGCATGGAATGGGAAGCTAGGGACATCCAGCGAAAAGAGGAGGAAAGAAGGGGAAAAGGGATCAATGGTGGAAGAAATAGCACAAGCGAAAGTGGACTGAGCCCAGCCGTTAACACAAAGACACCCCACAACCAGGGTTTAGTCAGAAGAAGGAGGGCTTATAGCCACCTCCTTCGACAAAAATGTGTATATAGACAGCATAGAGGTACCTAGAGGAGTGCCGGACGAATACAAAGCCCAAAATGAAATTGCTCTCGGAATCAATATTTCTATGGCCCACAGTTAAAAACGTGAATTGGATCAATTACATTTATTACAACCAGCAGAGATTTATAAATTACACTCACAATGCCATGAACGGCTTGATGGAACAATTAGATAAAACCTCAATGACTTGGCAAAATAAAATTGCATTAGATATATGCTTCTGGCGGAAAAAGGTGGTTATGTCTGTCGCTCATTACTACAGTGGCCATTATGACCTTGACTTTGGTGCTCTGTGGATGTTGTTGCATCCCCTGACTCAGGACTTTATTTACCAGACTCATAACCACCGCATTGACAAAAGAGAACCAGCAATTGATAATGCCACAGGTAACTTCCGAAGCAGAAATAGATAAGCAAAATCCAGACCGTGAATATCTCTATGAAACCTCACCCCCAGGTTATTTTGATCCAAATCAGGTGATATGTGAAAACCGTGAAAGCAAAATAACAAATAAATGGTATTAATATGTACATTTTTCCAAGTCAGACATCCCAAATTTCAGCCAGAGCCCAGTTTGGAGAACTTCTCCGTACTTCCTAACTTTCCTCCTCAGCAAAACTTGTCTCTCCATCATACGCTAACTGTAATGTTGATCGTAAGATGTTTTATGGTTATCCGAATAATAGGATGACTCAGGTATGAATGAAATGTATTGATTCTGGGACGTAGTACGTTTCTCTTGGGAGATCATAAAAACAGCTGTTTCCAGGCGGAAGAAGCTTTTATTTTTGGAAGAAACCAATGGATGATTTGGATGGAAAGCAATTATGAAGTCACCACACCTCATTGGGACCATGTTGGGAGACTTTTCTCCTAAAAGTTACAAGAAAACATGACTCGCATGACACAATATTATTGCCTCAACTGTTTGCACGACCGTGCACAGTGCATGTGTTTATTGTCACACACAACTATAATAAACGATGAGGTAATTGTGATCATGGCTGGGATCAGTTTTTCCCAGATGCTCTGTGTTTGCTGTAACTGAACAGGATCCAAACCCGTTGCACCTGAGGGTTAATTCAAAAGAAAAGCCGGAGTTACTTGAAACCTGTCATCTTGATGTACGACTATTTGTATTGAAAAGCACAAATGATAATATATTCAGGACAAAAATATTCCCCTCGCTCCCACAAAATTTCTGAACAAATACGCACTTGTTTTCCACGTGTTTTCTAGCTGTAAAACTTGCAGAGGTCATATTCAGAGGTTTTTTTGTGCAGGTGGTCTTGTCAAAACGGCCAAATTTGGCGTCTACAATTTGAACTTGCCCTCTTTCTGAGGGAGACACAGAAGACGAAATGTCAAAACACAGACCAGCTGAAATAAAAGAGTCAACAGTTGATGCAACTTGAATGATAAACCCACAAAAATGTCACGACTAACCTTAAATACTGCTGTTTTAAGCTTCTTTTTTAAAAACTAAATATTAATACTGTCGTTTATTATACTTCATATTTGTATTCTGTTATTTTGCCAGTGTTAAACAAGACATGGTAACCCTTAATGATATACATCTTGTTTTATATATGATCTAACTTAAAAGGGGCCAACAGGAAGTATAGATTTATAGATCCAGGTTGTATTGATTACATAATTAAAGATTAGTATGATTACATTTATAACGATGGAAAGATGTGTCTTTTTCAATATCCCAACATTTCCATGCATAGGAGGGTTATTGACATATTCCCTTACCACACTGGATTTCTGCAATTTCATTTTCACATGCAACAACGGTAATCACATCTGTTGAAACATCAGGAGAGAAGGTCAGATCTCAGCTTGCATTCATAACTTCTTCAATATGCTGTATGTCAGCAAGTCCTCTGCACTCACTGGCTGGAAGGACTAAACAGTCGTAGGCGATCTGAATAAACTTATCATTGGAGTTATCGTGCTGGAACATCGTCACATCGGGTTTGGGTAGTCGGCAGTGTTCCAGATGGTCACAGCTAGAGAAATATTGGAAAAGGTCAAAATATTGCACAGTCAAGACTTTCTTTTGGTGAAATATTCGTTCGGGGATCATTTAAAAAAAACTAAATTCCACCTTTAAAAAATATATATATAGCCAGCTGTCTTATTAAACATACTGGGTTTTGGTTTGGAGTCCATTTCCTATATACTCACTGCACAAAAATGAGTCGCTATAATAAAGTAAAAATAGGATAACCCCTTACACGAGCTTGAACAAGTACAGCAGGACCAGCTGTAAGGAGTCCCCGGTGAAGACCGTGGCGGGCTTTGTTCTGTTGGTGCAGTCGGCGTCGCTTTCCACACCAGAGTGTATTTCCATCACATCAATTGTTTGTCCCGGAGCTGAACACACGGATCACAATATTAACAATGGGTGATGGAGGAGCTGAAATAAGGTGCTGCTAATAAATGGATTTTGTGTAACGTTAAAGATAAATAAACGGTGAAATACATACGGCATTGCAGCTCGCTGTTTACACCATGACACGCCACGTCATAGACCAGTCCTGCAGCTACATATTGTGGACGTTACGAGGCTTTAATCAAACCTTTACAAGTTCTCAACATGTTTATGCTTTATTTCCTCAGGGAATTATGAATGAATTGTGAATTATGAATGGTATTTTACAGAATAAAGTACGGTGGATACAAGAGATAACACGTAGAAGTATATTTAGATAAAGAAATCTGAAGATCGTAGAAATATTGCAATCATTTACCATCAGATGTCAAACACTGAGTCGCAGCCAGGACTGAAAGATAAAAAAAAAAGCACATCAAATTCATTCTATAAAGGACACGTCACATGATTTGGTCCCAAGTCACCCAGTTCCCAGTGAAGGACCATTAAAACCAACACGACCAGGTTAGTTTTCATACTCACGGGCGATGATGGTCAATCTTGTGGAAAGCATCTCGTCAGCTGTAGCGAATGATGATCACGACACCGCAAACCACAGCGTTTTATACAATTTCCTTCTTCATCCGCCCGAAAGGCACACAACCAATCCTGATGTAGGAAGCCAGTGCTAACCAGCAAACATCCCCGTGGGGTAAACAAACAGAACAAACATATAGATGGTTACTTGAGGGCTTTTACTGTAAAAACTGAATGAGTGAATTATATAATTATAATTAATGAATAAATATGGTTTACAGCTATAATGACCGCGATGAAAAAGACTATTTTTCTTATCGACGACAAATCTGGTGAAAAGTTAAAAAGGCCGTCTATCAATACGTTCCTTCTCCTGTCTGTGGCCCTCGGCCTCGAGTCCGTTGGTTTTTACTGAGCAACAATGGAGCTTTATGAACATACTGAACCGACTAAAGCTCACAGAAATCCAGAATAACAAGATCATATCCAGCGTTACCTAGTACTTGAGGACCTTTGTCTGTACAATAAAGTGCAGTGTATTTAGGATAACGATCTATGGCTTTGCTCAGTGTCAGCACACCTCATATTAGTCTAATAAAATGACATATCTGTTTGTGTCCCAGGACCTCACATCGGATCAGGAAAAACTCCCCAAAAATAACCTTTCACAGGGAAAAAAGGGAAGAAACCTTCAGGAGAGCAACAGAGGAGGATCCCTCTCCCCGGATGGACAGATGAATAGATGTCATGTGACCAGATGAACAGAGTTACAGAGTTACATAAACACATTACATGAATATGACAATGTATGAATGGAACTCCAATCCATGAAACAGAAGGAGGTAGAGAGGAGGGGGGGCGGGGCATCAGCAGGGCCAATGGGAGGCCGGCTCACCAGGCATCAGACACCTCCAGGTCCAATGGACCCTATGAGACGTGAAGTCACAAAGACTCTGGGGGAGAAGCAGAGTTAATAAGGTGCAATGGAGAGATGTAAATTCATCCATAAGGAGAGAGAGAAGAGGAGATAGGTGCTCAGTGTATCCTAAAACATCCCCAGCAGCCTATAAGCCTATAGCAGCATATGCACGCTTTGACTTCGTCATATAGCGGCCATATCTCGCACACCTGTTTCCTCATGAAACAAAAAGTCTTTGGGAACTTCACCCTATTGTCCCAAATTCTCCATAAGTTTATTAGGGACACAGCAAGTAGTTGACACGCTGACAATGTTTTCCCGAACAGTACAGCCAATGAGGACTTTGGGGTGACCGTCGGACATTTGTTAGACAGTGACATATGACAACTATCCACTGGGGGGGGGCGACATCTACTTATGGGGATGCCAGTATGGGGGTGACATCCTTCCTTTCCCCATACTTCTCAATAGTTAACATGTAAATGGTGCCAGAAGGGTGACATCCATTTATTTATTTCACCGTTGTGAATGATTGGTTCGCTCTCGTAGCGGCAGCAGTAACCCCGTTTCTTCTATCGTGCATGTTGAGAAATGATATACTTAAAAACTAGGATGGAAACAAGACACATAGGGAGGCCTTGAAACTTTGTTGAGAATGTTATACTTAGAAACTAGGATAGACACCAGACATATAGGAAGGCCATAAAACGCCACTTAGTTAGTTAAGCACACGTATAAATTATACTACGAAGACTCTCCTCCACACAATTCTCAGGGACCCAGATAGATAAGCTCACCATAAATACCTTAGCTAGAGCTCTCCTCCACATAGTTCAGGGGTTCAGATAGAGTGCAGGAGGCTGCCCGTAGATAAAGATCACCTGCTGACCTACTCCCTAAAAC
The DNA here is from genome assembly GCF_009769545.1 of Cyclopterus lumpus. NCBI lineage: Eukaryota > Metazoa > Chordata > Actinopteri > Perciformes > Cyclopteridae > Cyclopterus > Cyclopterus lumpus. The sequence continues at coordinate 10,687,580 of NC_046967.1, forward strand.
TGAGAGACAATGAGAAGATTGCACAACATACATACACACTGATCTGCTACGCCACCTGGAGGCCATCCTGTGCTCCAATGAGGCTCTCTCAAAGTCTAAACCAAGAGCCACCTTATAGTCGACCAATCAAAAATGCCCTTAAGGACGATATAGGGTGAGTGCGCATTCTGCTAAGTGCCCTTTTCTTGCTAATTTAGTTAGCTTTGGGACCGTGCACGTATGTTTAACTGCTGGACATAATACTCCTGTTACAATTGAATACATGTTAATTGATTGATTTTAATTACCTCGTCTCGAGTCCTGATTTCACTACCGCAAGTGGAGACACAACACCAACATTATTAGGATATCGCTATATTTTTAATTTATTTTCACCACCGCCATTTTTTGCTTAGGTTTAATATAGAGTTAATGAGTGGTCCAAGTCTCGGAGAACCAACATCTTCAGCGCGGGTATTTTTTAAAATCTTACCACCGCCAGCTTGGGAAAGTTAACTGAATTTTTAATTTTTGATCTTCAGTCCAGACAAAAAGTGCAAGAAGGACAACTACTAACTAACTACCTCACGATAAGTCCAGTTTCAACTTAAGCTACGTTTTCGAACACCTTTGTTAACATGTGGTTAGCTAACGTTAGTTAGGTTAGCACATGTTTCTCCATGTGGTCGGCATACACGTTAGCTAAATAAGCAGTTAGCTGTTCTTAGCTTAGTTCACATTTAAATACTGAATACTATTAGTAACAGGTTACTAAAAAATAACAAGGGAAGCAAGGCAGCAGTCTAGCTTATTTTTCCATAATGTTCAGTTGTCAATTTTGTCGACACGCATGTGTTACTAAATATGCCAATGTAAAGCATATGAAAGTTCACCAAAACACCCCCCACATCAAATTTAAATGTGCTTTTCATGGTTGCAACCGTTCATTAGGCAAAGTGTTTGTCACGGGAGCACAAGGTTAGGAACCAAATAGCTGACCACAAGAGACAGAAATCAGATAATTGCGTTTATTAGCAACGGCGGGGGAAGTGTGGAGCCCGAGGTCCGACTCAAAGGCTCGACACCGGAGGCAGGCAGAACAAACAGGAGCCTCAACGACAAAGATCGTTATCCTAAATACACTGCACTTTATTGTACAGCCAAAGGTCCTCAAGTACTAGGTAACGCTGGATATGATCTTGTTATTCTGGATGTTAGTTCATGAAGCTCCATTGTTGCTCAGTAAAAACCAACGGACTCGAGGCCGAGGGCCACAGACAGGAGAAGGAACGTATTGATAGACGGCCTTTTTAACTTTTCACCAGATTTGTCATCGATAAGAAAAATAGGCTTTTTCATCGCGGTCATTATAGCTGTAAACCATATTTATTCATTAATTATATAATTCACTCATTCAGTTTTTACAGTAAAAGCCCTCAAGTAACCATCTATATGTTTGTTCTGTTTGTTTACCCCACGGGGATGTTTGCTGGTTAGCACTGGCTTCCTACATCAGGATTGGTTGTGTGCCTTTCGGGCGGATGAAGAAGGAAATTGTATAAAACGCTGTGGTTTGCGGTGTCGTGATCATCATTCGCTACAGCTGACGAGATGCTTTCCACAAGATTGACCATCATCGCCCGTGAGTATGAAAACTAACCTGGTCGTGTTGGTTTTAATGGTCCTTCACTGGGAACTGGGTGACTTGGGACCAAATCATGTGACGTGTCCTTTATAGAATGAATTTGATGTGCTTTTTTTTTTATCTTTCAGTCCTGGCTGCGACTCAGTGTTTGACATCTGATGGTAAATGATTGCAATATTTCTACGATCTTCGGATTTCCTTCTTTTATTGTCTTTTTGGGCCTTTTTAACCTCGATCTAAATATACTTTGTGTTATCTCTTGTATCCACCGTACTTTATTCTGTAAAATACCATTCATAAAATTCACAATTCATTCATAATTCCCTGAGGAAATAAAGCATAAACATGTTGAGAACTTGTAAAGGTTTGATTAAAGCCTCGTAACGTCCACAATATGTAGCTGCAGGACTGGTCTATGACGTGGCGTGTCATGGTGTAAACAGCGAGCTGCAATGCCGTATGTATTTCACCGTTTATTTATCTTTAACGTTACACAAAATCCATTTATTAGCAGCACCTCATTTCAGCTCCTCCATCACCCATTGTTAATATTGTGATCCGTGTGTTCAGCTCCGGGACAAATGATTGAAGTGATGGAAATACACTCTGGTGTGGAAAGCGACGCCGACTGCACCAACAGAACAAAGCCCGCCACGGTCTTCACCGGGGACTCCTTACAGCCGGGCATGATGTACTTGTTCAAGCTCGTGTAAGGGGTTATCCTATTTTTACTTTATTATAGCGGCTCATTTTTGTGCAGTGAGTATATAGGAAATGAACTCCAAACCAAAACCCAGCATGTTTAAAGACAGGACAGCTGTATATATATATATATATATATATATATATATATATATATATATATATATATATTTTTTTTTTTCTTTTAAAAAGGTGGAATTTTTTTTAAATGATCCCCAAATTAATATTTCACCAAAAGAAAGTCTTGACTGTGCAATATTTTGACCTTTTCCAATATTTCTCTAGGTGTAATTATCTGGAACACTGCCGACTACCCAAACCCGATGTGTTGTTCCAGCACGATAACTCAGATAATCACTTTATTCAGATCAACTACCACTGTCATGAAAAGCAAGAAAGTGAGTGCAGAGGACTTGCTGAAATACAGCATATTGAAGAAGTTATGAATGCAAGCTGAGATCTGACCTTCTCTCCTGATGTTTCGACAGCTGTGATTACCGTTGTTGCATGTGAAAACGAAACTGCAGAGATCCAGTGTGGTAAGGGAATATTTCAATAACCCTCCTGTATGTATGGAAATGTTGGGATATTGAAAACGATGCGTCTCTCTGTCTTTTTGTTAAAATACTATTCATACTAATCTTTAATTATGTAATCAATACAATCTAAATCTATACTTCCTGTTGACGGTGGCCCCTTTTTGGTTAGATAATATATGAAAAAAAGATGTATATCATTAGGGGTCACCATGTCTTGTATAATAGAGTAAAGTGTAATAAATGACAGTATTAATATTTAGTAAAAACAAAAAGACTAAAACAGCTGTTTTTAAGGTTTGTCGTGACATTTTTGTGGGTTTATCATTCAAGTTTCATCAACTGTTGACTCTTTTATTTCAGCTGATCTGTGTTTTGACATTTCGTCTTCTGTGTCTCCCTCAGAAAACGGAAAAGTTAAAATTCTGAATGCCAGATTTGGGCGTTTCGACCAGACCACCTGCACAAAAACCCCTCTGAATATGAGCCACTCTGCAGGTTTCCCAGCTAGAAGTCACGTGGAAGACATGTGAGTATTTGTTCAGAAATTTAGTGGGAGCGAGGGGAATATTTTTGTCCTGAATATATTATCATTTGTGCTTTTCAATACAAATAGTTGTACATCAAGATGACAGGTTTCAAGTGACTCCGGCTGTTCTTTTGAATGAACCCTCAGGTGCAACGGGTTTGGATCCTGTTCAGTTACAGCCAGCGACTCACATCTGGGCAAAACTGTTCCCAGACAAAATGACGATTACCTTATCGTGGATTATTTTTGTGTGTGATTTGGAAGTGTGACAATAAACACATGCACTGTGCACGGTCGTGCAAACAGTTGAAGCAATAATATTGTGTCATGCGAGTCATGTTTTCTTTTAACTTTTAGGAGAAAAGTCTCCCAACATGGTCCCAATGAGGTGTGGTGACTTCATAATTGCTTTCTATCCAAATCATCCATTGGTTTCTTCAAAATGTGTAGAAAAATAATATGCAGGAATTAATTATTCTATTTCAGAAACTAACAATTGGGTTTTGGTCTTTTAAAATAATCTTAGGAGGTCCTAAGGGATGTGAAATACAATTTTCCAACCTATTATTTATTTCTCTGGGACTTTTACCCATTATACAAAATAATAGCCTGCACTCAAACAATCAGGATATGCCTATAACACAGAAAAGCACCTGTCTTTTCATATACACATTTTTGTTTTTTATTCTTATATTATTATTTAAATGTTCACATTAAATGCTGAAGAAATTAGGCTGTACATATAATTAATATGGATCTTTACTATTTAGCCATTTCAGATGTATTATCTACATTGAGTTATTGGGACAAATGTTGATGAGAGGAGCAAGCGGAAATAAATAATACTCTCGTGAAGCACAGGTGTGGTGATGTAGCATTAGTGTTGTACTGCCCCCTTGTGGTCAACACAGCACATTGTAAGATTACTCATGTCACAAATGTGCATGTCAACACCACACAAGTAAAACAAGAAGTAAACAAAGAGTATAACTCACCCAGGAGACGTTTGCTGTTTTCTGTCAGAGTCGGAGGTGCCATCACACTGTAGTTGCTACCTTTGACCACAGTGGGCGCTATTCAGCAGGTTACAGTCTCACTTTAAATGCAACAAACAATTCATACGTATACGAGTATATTTGAGATAATTATTACTTGTTTGTAGCATATTGCTGTTACAATATAACATCTTGAGGTTCATTCTTGAACTTGTAAATAGTGGGTTTCCAGCTCCACTTTTAGGCTTTCAACCTTATCTCAGTCTTTAGTTTAAATTGTAACTTATTATCTCAAAAGAAATGTGGTTTGCAGGCAGGATTCAAACACACAGGTTTCAGGAACAAACTGATGACAATGAACAGCAATGAGGTGAAAGACAAAAGCAATAGATCATGAAACTCAGTCTTCATGTCATTGTTTTCTCCAAGAAAACAGTGCCAGCTTCCTGTTCTGATGAATACCATAAAATGCAATTGGTTGGTTAAAATAAAGTGTCTGTGAACATCTGGTCTTCGGCCCGTTGATTAAATGTTCTCATACAGGAACACACTTTATGAAAATATATTTCTGAGACGGATTGAAGGCCAGTCAGATAAAGAGAGCCCTCGAAGGCTTCACTTACAGTTTGTTTCATGGGGAAACAGGTGTGTGGGAGTCAAAGTGTGCATCCTTACCACTTGAGAAGGTAATACAGCTCACACTAACTCAAATAGACCTTTTTATTAGAATTATTGTGAAACATTTTTCTCTGCCCATGACAACACAAACAGAAGATATGTCATTTTATCAGACTAATATGAACGCAGCATAACTCTAAAGACTGGACACTCCCTGTGCAGAAGAGTTTGAAGAGCCTTTCGTACATGATTTACAATAATAATAATAATAATAATGCACATTATGCCAACCAAAAGCGATTCTACGCCACAAAGAAGAAGACAATAAAATCTGCAGACGCGTTCCCTCGATACTCTGCGAAACAGCCACGGAAACAGTTAATGCAACATCCCAACCGTCAAGGCCATCCTTTGCTATCTTCCACTTGTGTGTTGGAAACAAACGTCTTTTGCTTGCAGACTTCACTCAGACTCAGATAGCTGCCGAGCCAAACAAATATGTGTGAGAATAAGGAGAGTCGCAGACGAGGATCAGTGTCGAGCTAATTGGACCTCCAATATTTAGAGAAAGGCTGTGCTCCACTGGAAACATTGCCATAGACTTCCATTTTCTAGACATTTGTTGATGCACTTGGAGGGTCAAGTCGTGGCGTGCAGTACGGTCATGGTGTCCTGTGCTCTCTTGGTCCTGGGCCCTCTGTGGATCCCCATTCTGACACAAGCCTGCAGGGGAGAGGAGCTGTCCAGAGAAGTGGTGTTGTCCTGGTTCAGAGAGCGGGTCCTGGAGGACCTCGGGCTGGAGGAGCCTCCTCTGACCACGGCACAGGGTCCTGACAGGGACGTGCCAGACGCAAGGCAGGCGCCCTGGGGTGCCCCCGGCAGGACGAGCAGGACAGCGTGGGTCAACCGTGGAACCAGTCCGGCCCAGGACACATCTCAAATCATTCTCTTCCCCGGCTCCGGTGAGAAGCGTTGCTGCTTTTGTTTTTCGGTCTTTTTAATGTTGTGTTATAGAAATTATTTCACTTTCTGGGGGGGTGAATCTGATCTTTTAAGGACTGAAATTAAACACGGCCATAATATAATGGGACAAATTACATTCCAAAGGTAGCGCAGTTTTATTATTTAGCAACAAAACTGCCCAGAACATGTGAAAATGTAATATTTGTGTTCTATGGAGGTGCTGGCTAAACTAAAAGGAAAGCAAAGTGTATAAGATGTATAGTTCCTTCTTTAAAACTAGTCCATAGTCATTATTTATCTTAACCTCACATATTTCATATGGCAATAAACTCACTATATTCTAGATACAAATAAAGCCAACGATGGAGTTATTCTCATGGCATGACTTCTTGTTTGTAAATCAAAGCCATCAACGTTCACTTCTCGTCTCACTCGATCAGACTCACCCTGTGGCGCATCGGACTCGGCTCCTGGAGAGACCACCAACAGCCACTTCACGTATTACTTCCAGCCCTCCGTGAACAACCTGGAGATGGAGGTCACGTCCGCCCACTTCTGGTTCTACGCCGGCGAAGGCGTCAACTCCTCCGCCCCGCTGTTCATTCTCGCGTCAGCGCAGCGGCGTCTTCGGGCGGCGGAGGCCGCGCCGGCGACGAGCGCAGACGGGTGGAGCACCTACGAGCTGGCCCGACACCCGCTGGCCTCTGTGGCCGAGGGCCCCTTTCTGCTCCAGGTCCGCTGCCCGGCCTGTCGGTGCCACCGCGACGAGCCGGACAAGACGCCCTTTCTTCACCTGCGCGCTCAGCCTCGCGGTCCCGTGCGCTCGCGGCGCCGCCGCGCGCCGGTGACCATCCCCTGGTCTTCTTCCGGTGTGGACCTGCTCCAGCGGCCCTCTAAGGAGAGACCCGAGCACGGTGACTGCCTCAGGACAGAGATGGAGATCAGCTTTGAGGAGCTGGGCTGGGGCAGCTGGATCGTCCATCCAAAGCTGCTGACTTTCTCCTACTGCCGTGGGAACTGCTCAGCCGGGGATCGAACCGCCGCCATGCTGGGCATCACACAGTGCTGCGCTCCGGTCCCAGGCACCATGAAGTCCCTGAGGATCACCACGACCTCTGACGGCGGGTACTCGTTCAAGTATGAGACCTTGCCCAACATTATACCTGAGGAGTGTACTTGTATCTGAACGCTTAAAGGGCCAGTACACCCAAACAAAAGCACTGGTGTTAGTGTTCTGCCTTCCAGCCAAGGGGAATATTTCTGTGCCGAGGTTTTGAGATCAGTTTTTCCAAATGTAATGTTTAAAAGCACAGATGGGCATGACTTGTATTCAATTCACCTCCATTGTGTTTAGAAAATATGAGCCAATAATACTTCAGATATCACTTGTAGCAAGTTATAAAGTGTGTGTTAATGCGGGCCCTTTAAAGCTCTGCATGCCACTTAAAGTAGAACTCCTCCAAGGCCAGCGTTGTATTGCTTTTCATTGTTTCGATTCTGGCCTCTAGAGGGCAGTGTACGTCTACTTTGACGCCGCTTCCTTTCACATCAATGCCTTCACATACAGTCTGACTTATGTTAGCAATGTACGATTATTAAACCATTGATTTGAAAACACAAGTCTCAATCGTGTTCATGGTTTCATATCTTTCGAACCATTTACAAAAAAAAAAAAAAAAAAAGTCCAAAGCGTAACTTTCAAATATATTTATTTCCTCTGAAAACAAAATAATCTCTACACAGTTACAAAAACTACAAAACAAATGTTTTATCCATTGACGAAATATCATATTCAAAATGGAATGTCGTACCTTGCCACACGTAGCAAAAGCGGAAGTGAGATGATTACAAAAAATTACAGCATCAAAAATGCTCTTTGGCAACGCAAATATCATTATTTCAGCCAAAAGATCATAAAACCATCCGACAGGCTATGAAAAAGTGTGAACTCTGCATGAACGCTGAAAGCTATTGATCAAAAGCCCCGCCATGAATCGAAGATTATACGTGTTTACATGGCGCCGGGCTGCGTGTCAGCAGCCAACTGTCATCCTTTCTTTTTTTTTGGGGGGGGGGGGGGGGGGGGGGGGTTCCAGGATCCATGAAAGCGTCCATGTTTCAGCACAACGGAGGCCTGGCGGTGCACGTCAAGGATGGAAAATATGTCTCACCAAAGAAGAATGTCAATTTCAAAAAGATTTCATTGTTGACGGTAAATCGCAGAAGACAGATGTTTCCAGACGGTTATCGGAAAAAAAAAAACCTACAAAATTGTGAAATTACTCTTTCAATTTCTGCAAAAGATGAACATTGTGATGAATAATGTTTTTTTTTTTTTAGAGTATATAATTTACAGCGGAGGGATATACGAACATCCAAGAGCCTGTTTTTTCAGAAGTGCTGTGAAATTGGTGGCAAATTAACCCCAAAAAATATTCTGAAATAGAATAGAAATAGTAAAACAGGTACCGATAAAAAATATATGGAGTGCTTTATATGAATTGATTGTACAAGAAGAAAAAAAAAAGGATTCTTGGAAATTCCTTGGAACATTTCCTGTCGATAAAGAATTCAAGCATTTCCCAGGTAAACATTTTGGGCCGATTGGAGCAAATAAACAGGTTTCAAAATTCTGTCAAAAATATTTCTGAAATGGTGTGCGTGGCCCGGTAAACATCAAAATGTGTTTAAATTAAACATGACTTCTCATCTGCACTCGCTCCAGAAAAGACATAACCGAGAGTTTGAGATTCTCCCTCCGAGGCCGACGGAGAGAGACGTTAACATTCATAAACAGAGAGCCTTTTTTATTTTTATTATGAGACCGAGACGACCGGAGTACACTTTCGATAATCCTCAAAAAAGTGGATTATTATTGAATGGCCACAAAACCACAGAGTGGGTGGAAAGAACAGGGCGGAGACGATGTTCCTCGGGGTTTGAACGTGGGTCGGAGATGAAACTAGAGATGTGGCGTTCAAGTTTAGAGTCGTGGAGATGAACCATGTCACAATACAGCCGCGTCAGCATTTTTTTTTTAATTTCTTTTTCTGACTCACCTCGAATACTGAAAGGCATATTTCTCTCCCCCCCCCCACCCCCACCCACACACACACACACACACACACACACACACACACACACACACACACACGCTTTGGTCTCCCTCAGTGGTCTGACTGCACTCCATGTGTGCACCCCCCCCCCCCCCCCATGTGTAAGGCTAGAACAGACGTTTGGGGCAGGAAGCACGTTCAGGCATGTATTCCTAGGAGAAGGACACACACACACACACACACACACACACAGATTCAGCATGTTTGTTCACTTTAAGCCAATACCAGGACGGGTAACAGTGTTTCACTGACCTGTTATGTTGTGATAATTGATTTAACCCATTCCCAGTTCAAAAATGTACTACTAGAACCTTTTGTTAAAACAAAACAGTTTGCATCTAGGACAATTTAGGTTAAGCGTTCTCATTGTCTTCAAATTGTTCACTCAACACAAAAAGGTATGAATGATTTTCCCTGTTCAGTCCCACAAGAACACCCAAAAGTAGTAAATCCTTAAAACTCGTGAATATATTTAGCTTAGAACTGAAATTATCAACTTTCCAGTCTGTTTATGGACTAATATTTATGGCCTTAACTATGTAAAAATCTAATAAAAATGATATTCCATTCTCCGTTATACGAGTGCTCATTACCTTTCTCGCTGGCCTCCTCCTGCTTCTCCTGGGCAAGGTTGAGGCGGTTCTGCTCGACGGCCGACTGTGCGGCCGTGTTGGCCTCCGGGCTGCTGCTTCGTGAAGGGCTTCTTTCATCCGCCTGGTAGGCCAGGTCCAGGTGCTGCTGGGCCAGCTTCAGGTGCCTCCTCAACCGCTCCAGCTCCTTGGACGAGGGCCCCTCGTCCCCGAAACTCTCCCGGCCGGAGTCGACGATCGGCGAGTCCCTCAGATCTCCCTTCCGCTTCTCCTTCTTCATGGTGGCGTGGTACCCCGGTGGCGCGGTGGGCGCCATGCGAGAGGACGACGGGGGAGGGGCGCGAGAGCCCAGCGTGGCCCGCCAGCGGAAGTTGTCGCGGATGCCGCCGACGCCCAAGTGGATGATTTCAAAGATGGTGAGGAGCAGGCAGAGGAAAGACACGACGTACATCACCAGCAGGAAGATGGTCTTCTCCGTGGGGCGCGACACGAAGCAGTCCACGGTGTGCGGGCACGGCACCCGGGTGCAGACGTAGGAGGGTATCACCTCGAAGCCGTACAGGACGTACTGGCCGAACAGGAAGGCGACCTCGAAGGAAGTGCGCCAAAGCAGCTGGCCGACGTAGACCTTCATCAGGCCGTCGCGCATGATCCGCCGCCGGCCGTCGTGCTTCTTCTCCGAGCCTTGAAAATAAAAAGAGATCCGAGGTAAAGAATCTGAAGCATCCAAAGAAAGTAGAACCTAAAAAAAAAAAACTTGCGATTGCTTCACTGCCGGCTCACTTTTTTCTGCCTTGTCGGGTTTGTCTTGTTCGATCTCCTCGGCGATCATGGGGTCTTCCTCGCCGTTGTCTTCGGCCTCCTCGTAGTCCCGAACGGCCCCGCGGCTGACGATGGGCATCCTCTTCTTCTTGTTGCTGCGGACGGGCCGGTACTCGCTGTCCTCCATGCGGGCGATCTTGTGCATGGCGAAGCCCAGGTACATGATGGTGGGTGTGGTGATCATGATCACCTGGACAAAAAGAAAGACAAAGAGGACACGCCGTTGTTGACTGTAGATCATCGTAGTCAGAGGTAATGGTCCTTAAAGGGCCCCTCGTCCCCCCGAAACGCTCCCGGCCGGAGTCGCCGATCGGCGAGTCCCCTCACGTGGCGCGCAGCTCACCTGAAAGATCCAGAATCGAACGTGCGAGAGCGGCGCGAACGCGTCGTAGCACACGTTCTCGCACCCGGGCTGCAGCGTGTTGCAGACGAACTTGCTCTGCTCGTCGTAGTAGATGGTCTCGCCGCCGACGGCCGTGAGCACGATGCGGAAGACGATGAGCACCGTCAGCCACATCTTGCCCACGAAGGTGGAGTGGTTGGAGATCTCATCCAGCAGGCGCGTGAGGAAGCTCCAACTCATGGTGCCGAGAGGACCGGGGAGCTAAGCGAGCTCTGGAAGAAGAGAACAAAAAGAAATAACGCTGATGTCACGGGCAATAAAAATACTTTCACTCTTTGGTTTTATCTTCCTTTTGACATTTTAATGACCCACCTAATTGCCGTGACTTGGTAATTGCTTTGCAAACATGTGGTTTTTGTACTGCGTAAACTAGAATGAACGGACTATAAGCAGCGTTTAGTCGTTTAGTCGGCTACAGTTTGATATTAAAGTTGAAACTAAATATTTTTGTTCATCAAATGTTTTTAATTCACAGCCTTATTTGCTGGGTTTTTGATGTTAAAACTGAATATCTATATTTGGACTGTTGGATGGACAAAACCAGACATCGCCTTGGACTAATAAAATAGTGATTCATTCTGAATATTTTACAGACCAACTGATTAATCCATTAAATTAAAAAAATCGGCTCGATATTCTACAATGGAAATATGCCTTCAGACGATTCTTTTTTTTTTTTAAACCCCAGAGGCAGAACTGAATCTCTCTCTCTCACTCTCTCACTCTCACAAAGAATGCAAGAGCAAATACAGCCATGCAAGGTAAACCGCAACCGCAGGGCTCAGGAATAAACACAGCCACATGCTTTGTTGTAATCGGATACAGATTTCTCGAGACATGCAGGTATCCATGTGGAAACTACACCACACGCTCGGGCCCGTTTGGGCCCCGGTGGCGGTTTGGTGAACCCACGTTCTTGCGGCACCCCGACCTGCTCAGCCGGAGCCACTTATGATGGCGAGGGGCGCATTCCCAGAGCCAGAGGTTATCGCTTTAAGCTCTTTAAGAAGCACAGTTTGATACCCTAACTCGGCCTCCACATAAAAGAGGAGAACCGAGCAGGTGCAGAAAAGCTTGACTTAGAGTTCTGCAGGTTCATTTGAAACAAGTCAGACTCTGTATTGTAGTTTGATAACTTTACAAGAAAAAAATCCAGCCGAAAGAGAACCGTCTTGAAGCCCATTTGAGCACTAAAATTAAATACAGCAAAACAAAAAAGGTATGCAGGACCAGATTGGTTAAATATCTGGACTTTTAAAACGCCACAATAACGCGAATGGTATAAGACACCAACACAAATGGAGCCTCTACCTTCCGCATGCCTACGCCAAAGAGAACAGGGTGTAGTTGAGAAAATAACCAGCGCTTCATGACTCATTGGAACAGGACAAGGCTGTGGCCATGTCGAGCATCTGTAGACACGTCTCCTCGCATTAGTGCGCGATGCTCAGGCCCGCACTCGCCAGGTTACTCATCCATTCCTTTTACGAAAGCCTTCTTCCATTTGGCACCTTTCGGAAGCCTTCGCCACGAGGCGGCCCAGAACCCGGAGAAAAATATCACAGAGCCTTCGTGTTAAAAATACTCTCCGGCTACACCGAGAAGCTACGAAAACATGTTTCGCATTTGGCTGGATCCAGATTCCAGACGAGGAGGAAATTACAGGCCTTCGAAACACTTCTCAGATCTTGAAAACAAAAAAAAAAAAAGTCAGTCAAGACGATTCCCTCGCTGCATTTTAAAAGAGAGATGGAGGGATGGCCACAGCGACATCCAATCGTTATCTCAGAAAACCTCCCGTGTGGGAACGCTCGATTGTTTGAGAAGACAGTCGGACCTCGTGACCCTGAAATTAACACCTGGGGAGGTGGGAACGCGTCCAGCTGCCAGGTGACATCTGTTTTACCCACCATATAATTACAAACCCCACCAATATGTGGCCCGGTTGTTTCAATGAATACAACGCATGTGCTCAAATCCCCCCCCACCAAAAAAGGCCCTTCTGACCCTCGATGAGGTCCCTTTAAAAACATCATTTCCTCCACCGAAACTCGTCTTGTGATCCGATATTCAGCCTCCGTCGGTTCCACCTGCGCTCAGGAGGACACGACCCGTTATGAAAACACTGCTCGCCGACCAGGAGCATCTTCAGGGAGGAACCAAAGCGCTCATATTAGACGTCAGTGTAATCAAAAACACAGGACGCTTATGTTTGACCTCTAAAAAGGGTGTTTCAACCTCTGTTTAATCAAACTATAAACACACTTATCAGGTCGCCTGGTAAATCTACACCAGCTAGATACGCCTCGTCCTTGCAAACAGGAGGTGAGAGACCAAGAATCAGAGTTCTCCACGAAGCTCCAACTCAGTGTTTAGGAATTATTTCTTCCTCCTATTGTATTTTGCACTTCTTCTAAACACCCATTTGTATATTTCTCCCACCGTACTTTCACCAAGGACAGAATTAATCTACGACGAGAAGAAAAATGGCAAATTGAACGAACCGTCACACGCACATGATGAAGTATCGCTTCGGTGTCTCTCCTGCCAGGAACTTAAGAAGAAGAAAAAAAAAAGGATTGTTGTAATCTCACTGGTCAAAAGAGAACTTTTCATGCTTGGTGGTGCAAGCCCCGGACAGCAGGTGTGTGTGTGTGGAGTTCAGGGCCCGTAAAAAGGTCACGAACAGAAGAGGTGAAAGACTCCCTTCCTCTCGCTCCTCAGCAGACGGACCGAATGTCCTCGGCCGAGACGTTTACGGCTCCTCTTGTAAACACGCCGTAAAAAGCCGTCACCGACACCCTCAACGCGTTCCCCCGAGTTCAAGTAAATGCAAACATTGTCGTTTTTTTTTTGTCAATGCCACCCGAAGACATGCTTTTTAAACAGTAGCTTATTTGCTCATGTGGGCTAAACCCAGCTCAACTTGATTTAATGGCTTTTCTGCTCCCGGAGTCGCTGCATGGGCTCCAGGAGGAGATGGAAGGGGGTTGGAGAGCTTTTTGGGCAAAAGGATCTGGACAAAGCGAAGGCGAGCAGACATTCCTGGCTAACCAAAAGCAGAGAGCTGGGTTTTTAGGGTTCAGGGAGCAGACAGAGGGCACATGAAACCCCCCACCCACCCCTGCAGTCTGGAGGCAACAGGAACACAGCACCTACACACACACACACACACACACGTCAGTCACCATCACACACAAAAACTGACTTTTTGCAAGACATCCAGGAGAGAAACAAGAGCGCATCCACACAAGACTGGTTTCCCTTATTCTGCTCCAAATAAACTGGGGAAGAAAAGAAAAAGAAAAAAGTTTAAAAATGGAGGGTTTAAAAAAAAAAAAAAAAGGATCCTTTTTGAAGGCTCTGAACACGCTTTGCTGAGTCAGACTGAATTGTTTTGGAAAGTGTGGCATTCCTGGAGGAAAACAAAGTGCTGCCAAGAGCTTCAGAGGGGAAACAATAATCCGGTGAGTTAAGAGCATGAAGGCATCATTTCTTTTTCTTTTTTAGGATCAGTTTGGAAACTTTCAAACACTCGGCTGTTAGAAGAATTAGTCATTCACAAACACTAAAAAAGGAAAATCACTGCAGTGCGTTTAGTCTGCGGCGAGTTTATTCAGACATTCAGATGTGGCAGTGGGTTAAATCTTTTCCCCCTTTTTTTGTTGCAGTTCCATCAAACTCTATGAACCGAAAAGGGTCTTCTAGAAAAGTGTTACAGGTTACGAAAAATAAAATGAAATAAAAAAATAAACCCCCTCAAAACCAAAAATAGGACTCACCGCACGCGCACGCGCACTCCAAAAAGGTTTCGTTATACGTGGAAAAAGTCCACTTTGTGCAGATCCGGGACCGGGACCGGGACCGGGACTCTGCTGGTGGAACACAGCCCCGCAAGTCCGCGGAAGGTTTTTAATTTTTTAGTAGTGGAGAGACACGAACGTGTCGCAACAGGTCGTCTCTTGCCGCAAAGCACCAGCCTTCTGCGCCCCGGTCCGCGTGGCTTCTCTCTCTCTCTCTCTCTCTCTCTCTCTCTCTCTCTCTCTCTCTCTCTCTCCCCCCCTCTCTCTCTCTCTCTCCCCTCTCTCTCTCTCTCTCTCTCTCTCCCCCCCCTCTCTCTCTCTCTCCCTCTCTCTCTCTCTCTCTCTCTCTCCCTCCCTCTCCCTCTCCCTCTGACTCTCTCTCTCTCTCTCTCTCTCCCCCTCTCCCTCTTCCTCCCTCTCGCCCTCTCTCTCTCTCTCTCTCTCTCTCTCCCTCTCTCTCCCTCTCTCTCCCGCTCTCTCTCTCTCTCTCTCTCTCTCTCTCTCTCTCTCTCTCTCTCTCTCTCCTCGCGCACCTAATTGCTCGACCAGCTTTTCCTAATTAGCGCGCGCTCTCATTTGGATTTTTGCGCGTGCGTCCGCGTTCCCGAGGGCGAAGTGTTTCTCAGTGAGGAGCCCGTTCAGCCCGTGTTGACCCCCATGTGTCGGGGTCCCGAACAAGAGGACAAAAGAAAGCTCTCTGATTCCCGCAGGCTCCTGCTCTCCTCCTCCTCCTCCTCCTCCTCCTCCCCGCACCACCTCCACGTAACTCGGCCCCATTCACGAGAGGAGGCCCCTCGCCTGAAACCTGAGATCCAAGACTACCGTTCTGCCCTCCCGACAGAACTATGGGGATCCTATTATACCTTTTTATAATATGACGCTATAATAAATGTCACATTGTTCACTTAGCACACACTCATACCAACCATGATAATATATTAAAGCGTATTTTATGGACACGCATTCCTTAGAAAGTTGCATACACTTTAATATCAGATCTCTCCAAATGCATGCACCCAATTCAGCTGCCCTGCAATTCATTACATGAACGTCTGCGGTGTTGATTCCGCCTTATTAACTGCAATATGTTATTAATATTTACTTGATGGGCAAGTTATTCCCACACCACCTCCTCCCAAATGGTGTGACGCAGCGTATACGTGTATCGATGGACTGCCCCTTTAAACACTCAGAAGATGAACGTCGTTCCAACAGTTTACATTCTTGGGTTTTGTTTTTTTTCCCCCTTTTTCTTGTTGCTAAAAAAGTACACAGAGTGCCACAAACGGCGTAATCGAATCATTTGTCTTTCCGCCGAGGACCCCGCGTTGTCCACCGGGGGGGGCCTCAGCTTGGCAGCCCACCGGGGCCCGGCGGGGCCCGGCGGAGCCCTCGCGTGACTGGCAGCTTTAAGACCACCGTCCAAGAATGTGCAGTGGACTCCACAACAGACTCCTCTCCCCCGAGTTAACGAGAGGACCCGAGATGTTCGTCGGGAGGCTGTGGGAAGTCGAATCGGGCCAGATGTCTGCGCCGGGCCAAGCCTCCGTGGCCGCGGGCCCAGCTTCTCCAATCGGAGCCGAGCGAGGCACGAACTCGTTCACCTGCGTCTCTTTATCCTGCGCTCGAGTCGTCGCCTGCTTTCTTCTCCTTCGCTTTGTTCACCCCGGCAGCCGTATTAAATACCAGAGCTAAATGTCGTCGAGGAGTGGAAGGTGTGACAAAATATGACAATAGGATTATGCATTTTAAGGCTCCAGATTCCTCCCTCCACCCCTGTAGTGAATATATTAAGTGTTTGAATGGCGATGCAGATCGGCCTGAAGCCTTTTCTTTACCGAGAGCACAAATGTTGGGGTTATGTTTTAGTGTCTTTACTCGATTGCTTATTTCCTCCCCCCCCTCCATAAAACTTTGACAGAAAGTCATGGGGTGGAATCGATATGACTCACGGAGGTTTTTTAAGGTCGAGTTTCTGGGCTCATTCATTTGAAAACATATTTTTTTGGGTCCAAAAAAAAAAAAAAAAAAAAAGCATCCTGGCAAGCGTGGAGCAAAAGCTCGGAAATATTGACAGAAAAATACAACAGCAAATGGACAATTAACACATGGATCATATACACAGATGCCTTATTAGAAACAAAGTTGAATTAATTATGTACAATTTACTTCACCATCTACCTGCCCTCATTATTCATGTAAACTGCTTTTAGGCACTTAGTTATTCCCCAAGCTTCACTCCGATAAAGACAAACAGAGCAGGAGAAAACATTACTTCCATTTCTAGTCAAAACAAATCAACAACCCGCCTCCATAAAAGCAGCGTGCGCGTGGTGAAAAGCACTTGAATCCATCTCGAGCGCTTAATATTGTTGACTTATGTTCCAAATTAAATCCCCAAATCCCGACAAGGGTGGAGCTGCTGAATTTGTCCATTTCTTCCGCACACATCCCATAATTCCTTTTGGATTTACCCCCCCAACCTCCCCACCTTTTGGGTTCTTGAGATTCTAGCAGTAAGCATCCTCACACGCACCAGCCGCGACCTTTGACCTTCTCCAGCGGGGACAAGAAAGTGGAAAAGAGGCTCAACCGCTAAATGCTCTGTTGTTCTACTGTTGGGACCAGATTAATGTGAAGAACATTAAAACCAGGCGGCGCAAAGAAAGTAAGTAGTCGCCAGTCACTCAAGTTTTCTTGTGTGTGTGTGTGTGTGTGTGGGATCGGGGGGGGGGGGGGGGGGGGGGAGATCCAGCTCACAGCACATGTGCATCACCGGTGGCTGAAGAAATATTTACACTTTTAAATTGGTTAAGGTACCTTTACACAGCTGAGCCTGGACTCAAACAGAGCTTTGCTTAAGGGGGGAGGGGGGGGGGGGGGAGTTTAATTTGTGTTGTCAATAATTCCAGGATGATTGTCGGACTCTTTGTGACAGTAAAGCTCAAGTGGACTTTTATTGGCGCTGTTAAAAAAAATAAAAAATAAATAAGAGGAAACCACACAATAAACTCACAAACAAACACATTACTTTTTATATTCACTTATACACGTTATTCCCCTGCGTTTATATAAAAATAAAAACAATTCTCTTTTTTTTTTTTGTTGTGGTTAATCTAAATTAATCCCAGGGGGCTAAATACATAACGCACACTGCAGCAGGAGGTTTTTGTACACATTTATATGAACAACAGCATTTAGCTGAAACATCAGAAAGTAAAACAAAAACAAAACCGTGGTTACAAACGAATACAAAAAAAAAAAATATATATATATATATATATATATATATATATATATATAACAGCAACTGTTCATCAAACAAGTTCACAAAGTTCGGGCGTCCTTTTCTGGGTCACGCGGTGCCCGAGACGCATCACGAGACCCTAATTGGGGGAGTGCGGTGACCCTCGATGACACCCGCCTTGAGCCTCGGCCCTTCAGACGCACCTCCGGGCCTCGTGTTGAGCGCGTGATGTCACAACGCGTGTGCACCCTAAGGCGGTCGAGGAGGAGGGGGGGGGGGGGGGGGGGGGGGACGGACGGACGGACGAAAGGCGCGCTCCGTTTCAACCGGAGAACAGCGGGATGGTAACCTGGAGGATAAAGAATTATGCAACCGGTGCTTTCACTGCGCCGCTCGTGTGCCGCATGAACGAGCGCAGTCTTTTATTATCATGTTGGCCTCCGAGCCGATGAAAGCGACGTGCGTAATGGGAGCAGAGGAAACAAAAGACAAACTCAAAAACAAACACAAAACTCACGGGAGTGGTCCTCATGCCCTCCTCCCTCCTTCGTGCTGCTTTGTGTTCAGCTTCACTCCGAACATCGCCTCCCACTGGGCTCTGACCCAGGCCAGCAGACCCTGGAGCAGCTCGGCGCTCTCGGAGCGCACGCACCACGTCCTCTCCTGCTTCACCGTCTGCAAAACAACAACAACAACGTGAAAGTGGATAATAAACAGTCTAGACTGTGCATCTTATCCTGTCCCCCCCCACCCCCCAGACACCTGCATACCGACCTCATCGTAGAGCTTGATGTCCATCCTGCACTGGTCTGAAGGCCACAGGTGGACGGCGCTGACGCAGCTGATCGGGAGCGTTTCTAAGACGTCCACCCCGCCGCTGCTCGGCTCCGGCTTGTCCTCCACCGTCGGGCCGCCGGAGCTCTTCCTCCACTGGTGGTCCTCCCTCAGCAGGTACAGGGTCTCCCGGGTCGCCAGGACCGTCAGCGGCATCCAGACGTCCTCTGAGAGGAGGAAAGGTTCTCTTAACGTCTGAACTTTGCCCTCGAGCATTAAATGGTTTGGATGAAACACAAAGACGTGTTGATTTAGGCTTCTGATTTAGTACGATTAGGTAAACAGCCATGAATCACGGACACGGGACGCTCAGCAAAGATCACTTTGAGTGTTGGATTTCAGAGCAAGCATGAAGGGGGGGTTAGGCAGATCTGGGCATGTGAAAAATTACAGCGCTTGAAATTCCTCGGCTGTGCACGGCCTTAAAACGCGTCCGCTGAAAGCAGACAGCGAGCATGTGCATGTGCACGTGCACGTGCACGCCCGTCACTCGGTTCAGTCCCAACAACAGATTTATGTTACAGTTGTTAACGCCAACCACAAATCACATCCTCTCTGGTTTAATCCCCTTTCTGTTATTATTTATACCATTTAGCATATTTATATTTCCCATAATTTGTGTACTTTCTTCCAGAAGCTATGATCTAGCTTATTCTGTGAGCCAAATGACTGAAATACAAGTGAAACTGTAGCTGCACCGCTATAAAAGTCATTAGCATGAACAGCACTGATTTTCTTCAACCTCCAGAATTCGCCTCTCCCGACGTGTTGATTCTTGAAGTCTTATATTTCTCGTACGTGTAGAAAACTCGAGGTGGAGGAATGCGGCTGCGAGCAGAACCTTCGGCTGATGACGGAGAGATATTTTGGCGAAGAGGATGCTAACGATAAAGATCACGATGTCCGGATTCGTCACCTTGCAGAACGAAAGCCAGAATGTAGAAGAACTGCAGCTGGCCGTCCTCCACGTCGGCCTGGATGTCTTCGCACACGAGGGGCCTGGCGGATCAAAAAGACATCAACAATCACATGCACATGCACCGTGGAGTCAAACGGAGGCACTTCTACATCACGTGGTGGCGTGAACTTCAGGGATAATTGACTGAGTAATCATATCTGACGGAGATCGGATTGTGAAAACACAGATTTGACTTCTGAGCCGTTGAGTCTGTTGCCTGAGGACTAACGGCACGTTTAGAGATGTGGTCTCGGTATGCGTCGCCCGCAACGTGACGCTCTATTGTTTATGTCATAATCCAAGCTAAAAGGAAATTAGCTGTTAATGATAATGATAATAAAGCCCGTTTGCCAGGTTGTCTTCTACGCCGGCACATGTGACTAATAAAAGAGCAGCTGTGCTCCAGGTCATATTAAATTCACGTTGTATAATTGAAATACAAACTACACCAGAAACCACATTCTTCTCTGAAATAACAGTTTCAATAAGAGAACCACATTCCAAGAAACAGACAAATGGAGGTGATCGAGAACGACGCCACACGTGTTACAAGTTAAGATGCGGTTTAACAGTTCATTTAGCGGCGCGGTCCTACAAAATGGAGCTGATTGTAATCAACTAAAGATGTGCCGGCTCCGCGCCGCGCTACAACTCCCTTTAACTCGCACCTCCCAACCACACGCAAAGTGTGCGAAACACGATTCAGACCACATCGAAAACAAACAACAACAAAAAAGAATAAAAGAAAGATGGTCGGCCACGTTCTCGCTGCATCTGGAGCGTACCAGAGATGGTGCTGAGGGCTCAGCCTGGTGGTGGAGATAGACTTCAGCTTGCTGTCGGACTTGTGGGCCATCTCACGCACGATCCCTGAGGAAATGACACAGAAATACTATATATATAAATATTTATATCACATCAAATTGTCTGTGAAGTCATAACTATATATACTTTAATAGTAATTTAAGAAACTAAAGCAAACAAGACAAGAGAGAACAAGGAAACAGATGGGAGGAGTGAGGGAACATTAGTCCTTCTTGGATTTGAGAGGTGTCACACCCAAAAATATCCATAGACTAGAAAAACACAAAAGCCAAACTCCATCTGAGCCTTCTTCTTCTTCTTCTTCTTCTATTGTGACTCCGGTGTAAGATGTCAGCCCTCCAGAGAGTTCGGGGGGGGGGGGGGGTCACGCTCGCATTCACCGATTGTGTGGCGTGTCATCGAGTGTGACGCCGACACAGGGGAGGAGAGGATGTCTGAAGTCTGAATAGATCAAACCAGACTAGAAGACAAAACAAACCCCAAAGCCTCGTCGACGCCCCTCCCACGTTTAAAGAACTCGCCCGGTGTCACGTCTCGGATGCTCTCATCGGACGGCGAGGAGAAACCGCGCGAGCGGTTAAGGACGAGTAAGCGGAGGCGACGGGAACCGAGTCTGCGGACTTGGGGTTGTCGCTCTGGTCTTCGTCAGCGCTGCTGCTGCTGCTGCTGCTGCTGCTGCATCGTCGTCCTCCTCCTCCTCTCGTTTCAGGCCCCAGACTCGCTGGCTGCCTCCACCACAAATCGAGGCGTCCCGCGTGACATCGCGGCGCCCGAGAAAATAAAAAAAAACCCACGGCTTCCACGACCACGTTGCTCTCGCCAAGTCCCATCGAACTCAGTTGGAGTAAAACTCTCACACACTCTCCCGACTCTTTTCTTTTGGCTGCAGACTCCAGAGGCCTCGTGTTATCTCTCATGTTTCAATGAAGCGGTGTCAGATTCAGCTCCAAACAGTTATAACCACATCCTCTCTTCCTCTCTTCCTCTCTCTCTCTCCGCCATTCCAGTTGTGGTTTTCATCCCCGTCCACATGATGGGAGCCAGCTTGGACGATAGACGGGGCTTGTTACACTTTCTCCGTCAGAATATTACAGCTGTTTTTGGAACTTGGAAAAGAGAGCTTTGTCGTTATAACTACTTGGTTATCTTTGAGTTCCAGGACCTTCATGTGAAGGTATTTGGCGCAGTAAGTTGTCCATTTTTTTTGGGGGGGGGGGATCCACCTGAAAGCAAAAACCATCGTTCGTGCGCTTCGCTCGCCTGAAGTCTCGCTGAAAAAAGCAAATCTGGAATCATTTTGGTAGCCGGGAAGAACACAATGCACTAAATGAGCTGTTTATGAATTTAGGCAGAAGAGGAAAAAACGCTCTCAAGAGGACGGAGGCGAACGCCAGAGAAAAGAGTGAAAGAGAGAGAGAGAGATAAGAGAAAAAGCATGTGGAGGAGAAGTGGGGGAACGCATCGAAGATGTCACCCGGACAGAGGATCCAATGTGACTACGCGTTCCTGGGGTATTGTTATGCTGCCCTCTACCAAGTCAAATCAAGAAAGAAATGCACTTAAAAAAAATAAAAAAAAGATGCACGAGATGCTCAACACTGTTCATGTACTTCCAAAAGTCTTCTTGCTTGATTGTGTTTGAGTGAAAGCTGGACAGAGACGGCCTCAGACAGCAGCTGGAGGCCCCAGAGTTGTGGAAAAAGTGCTCTCCTAATCAGCATGTCTGTTAGCTGCATTTGACGTGTGTGTGTGTGTGTGTGTGTGTGTGTGTGTGTGTGTGTGTGTGTGTTGAGTATCGTGTCCCCTGAAAATTGGTAATATGAAACAGGAGCTTTCCCCACAAGTCGTGTTCTGCACCGCGTTTCTAATGGCTGGAGTTTGTCCAAATTAATTTTTCCATATTTTTTCGAGACATTCCAGGCCCGAGCCCCCCCGCGTCTAATAAAAGGTTTTCCTCTCAGCTGCTGGTCCTCCTACGTTGGTCTGGGCAGGATGTGCTAGGTCTGTGTGAACCCAACAGCGTGTGTGTGTGTGTGTGTGTGTGTGTGTGTGTGTGTTGCCAGAGTTTTTCCCTTTTTACCTGTCAAGAAGCCAAAGAAGCGCTTGCAGCGTAGACTGTCCCTCACGAGGAGGGTGTAGGCCACTCCCCCAAACTCCATGTGGATGCTCTGGGAGGCCAGTCCCACTTCCAGGTAGCTGAGCTCCATGATTGGGTGGCTGTCCCGCGTCTGCAGCCAATCGGAGAGCTGGCCTCTGCTGGGAGGAAACGACGTTAGGCATCAGCAGAGCGTAGCGTCGCCGGGGTGAGATGGATTAATGATCTGACACTTGAGGGAGGTGTGACTGCCAGAACGGCACTTTAACAAGTTTGTCGAAGCCAAAGTCAATTTATTAAAATGTTTAAATAATTGTTTGGCTTCTTGCACACGAGAAGTCCCTTCCTATGCTCAGAGAAATCACTGCAACTCTCCAGCAGCGTGGACTTCTTGTTTGGAGGAGAGAAAAAAAAAAGAAAGTGTTTCCTTCGCGTGACGGAGTAAAAAAAAAAAAAAAAAAAAAAACTCCACGGTCTGCAGACACTGAGAGGTCAATGTGTTCTCAAGATGTGACCCAGAAACCTGTGCAGGTTATGCAATGTAATCCAGGGTGTGGAATTACACGCCGGCCCACGATATCTTTAGTCTGATTTAAGCGTCACGCATTAATTAATCCCCCAAAAACACAAGCGCTCCACTCACTGGATTTCTGACGTCATTTCCAAGAAATAGATCCGCTGGTTCGACACCACCAACAGAGAGGGGACCTGCCCCGGCTCCCCAAATTTGACAGCCGACATCTGAAAAGACACACACACACACACACACACACACACACACACACACACACACAGAGAAGGAGGAGAAACATGATGTAAAAAGCAGGCGAGTAATTCTCGTCTGTAAAATATACCAAAACGATCGTCTTTCACAAGCTCTGTGGTGGATTAAAGAAATCTTGCTTCATGTCTCTCTTTTAAAACAACACAAGAAGTAAAAGCACAAGTGGATAAACAACACACAACTGAGATGAATGGAGCGGGACCTCCATCTTTGCGATGAAACTGCAGCTAAAGTGTTGCAGGTCTTGAAACTGTCACCACCCATTCATCTGGAATCCTTTTGGCCATCAGTGAGATACGCGAGAGGGCTTTTTATTAAAGAAACGCCTCCATAAAAGCAACAATAACTGCAACCAATAATACCGTTATATAATAATAATAATAATAATAATAATAATAATAATACGTTCGCTCCAGTGAAGATGTTTAAAAAGCCCACTTTGCTGCAATCTGCTTCGTATTGAGAGCAATGGTCACATGACCCCACGCGCCAATCAGAGTCGAGGACGGTAACGAGGTGGTTTATGTTGCCAGTCAGTCAAACCTGCTCCAACCACACCCAGCGACAGTTTTTAAAGTGTCACACTTAATGAATAAATCACTGAAGCTTAACAAAGAGTTAGATGGGAGACTTAAATGCACAGCCAACAGCTAGTTAGCTTAGCACAAAGACTGGAAACGGGGGGAAACAGCTAGCCTGAAAGAAAACAGGATGAATAAATAAATATAAACAGGCTCATCTCTTATTTCTAATGCTCAGTCTACAATGCTGTTAAGAATATATAAATAAAACTTATGCTACCTGTGATTGCCTCACTCGTACACACCTTGAGGAAAGAGTGAAGCTCCTCCTCCTCCTCCTCGAAGACCTCCACATCCAGGAAGAGCTGCAGCCGATGGTCCACCGCCTCGTAGTCCTCCGACAGCAGGTCCAAATCATCTGTAGACACATGAAACACTTTGTGAGCCGTCGGGTCGAACACGACGGCGAGCGGTTAAAAGCCAACGTCCATCGTTATTAAAAGAATTACTTTATTTCCTCCCTTATATCTCGCATTAAAAGTGACGTTCCTGTCAGACTCGCATGCTTCTTGGCCGTTATGAAACCGTGCACAGACTTTTACTGCAGCATTGGCCAACAGAAGGCTTAAATACATCTTTAGGGAAACGGCAATGGAGCCGATGTAAAACTGTTCGGCGGTGATAAAAGCATAATTTATATATGTTTTCCCTGCTGTTCGGGCTTTCCTCCAAGCAGCAGTCCTGCCAACATCACGGTGTTATTCTGGATGTCAAAGTATTGTCCGTTTGAGGAGGAATCCAGTAAAGCGGTTTCGGGTTTGTTCAAGCTTTTAAAACAAAAAGAGGATTTTCTGTACGTACTGTTGCCTTCTGTATGCATACAACACCCTCTCGCTTACATATCCCATATATTGACCGGGCTCTCATCCATCTGTGAGGACTCTTTCGATGGCAGTGGTTTCAAACCCTCTTTGTACTACTTCAAGTTATCCTAGTTTTAATGTTGAGGATTAAGAGTGAAGAGCAGCCCAGCTGGTTCCACCGGCTCACCGCAGTAATAAGGTGCTTGGTTTAAATCCACCGACGCAACCGAAAAGGTGTTGTGTCGATTCTCGATAATAATAATAAATACGACCCAGATGAACGGCCTATTTCTGAGGTTAAAACCCACCGTTCGGGGCGGACCTTCCTGCAGGTGGGGCTCGGACCTCCGGTGGAGTACCCGTAGCGGTGTAGCGGTAGCTCCCAACCAGCTCCTCTTTACCGTGGTGCTCTGCGCCGTGGGAGAGACTGGAGGCGTCGCCCCGGTCATCCCCGGTGAAGAAGGAGCTTCCCCGAGCAGTGAGGAAGGTGGGCTCTTCTGCTTCGAGGACAGGACTGCTGCGAATACCGCCGCCTGAGTTCTGGCCGTGCTGTGATAAAAGATGACGCATAGGAATGATGAGATATTATATCGTTAATCATTATATTACAGGCGAAAAAGAAAAACCAGACCTCGTTGGCATGGCGAGGGCTCGGGTTCCCGTCGAGACGGTCGCTCTCCAGCGCGGGCGAGTCCTGGATGGGCGTACTGGAGTAGGGAGTCGGATGGCCGGCCAGCTGGACCACGTGATCGCTACCACATTCTGGACAAATGTGACTGTCTCCTGGAGCAAGAACAAAACAGGAAGTTATTGCCAAAAAAAAAAAAAAAAAAGCTTAATACTGGGGTTGGTTAAAACATCTCGACCTGCTTACAACGAATAAGAGGTGCTCCCCCTTGTGGCCTTAATCGGTTAATGCGATGTAATGGTGTGGTATGTTGATGATTTTTTAAACTCATAGTTTTAAAAAGGGAGTTGTATGAGGTAAATCTATGAAAACACTAAATTCTCACAATAGGAGGCCGGTGGACCAGCTGTGTGAAAAGTAAACTGAACAATACAAATAAAGTTGCGTTTTTAAAAATGTCATCTGTGTCCACAGGAAGCCTGCACGCCTTCCTTCCTAACCAGTTTCACATGGAGGGAGAGAAACAGTTTTTTTGTATCTGCAGGGCATGTGTCACTGTTACCCACAAGCAAACACAGCCTAAGTACAGACGCGTGCAAATGGAGGAAAAAAAAAAGAACTAACAAAAGGAGCAAACATCTGCCGAACAAAGCCTTCGTGCATGCTGGAGCAGGTCTTAATGTTGGCTTTGGTTGACGCGCTGGGAGCAAAGGGTTGTTATCTATACGCTGCTAACTACAGAGGAGGTGGCAAGTCAATGAAAGAGGAGAGATGACTTCGCTCGGGGCCGTCTGAAGCCACTGGGTTTGTTTTTGGGAACGCAGACGGACCAATGGGGCTTTGACGTCACCACGTGACAGCGCTCCAGGTGCGACGCGTGACCTGAGAGTTCCTTGGGCACGCTGTGCTTTGAGGGCATTCATTCGTCAAATATTTGTTTTTTTACAGTGCTTTACTTTTCTTTTTTTTCTTCTTCACAGATTCTATTTGAGCCGTCTTGCGGTTTGTTGATTTGTTCCTCCGCCCGTGTAAACTTTGCAAATGCCTCTGACAGCTTGCCAAAGGCATTTTTCTGCTGATCAATAGGCGCGACTAAAATAAATAAATAAAAGAATTGCAGGCAGCGTTTTGAACATTTTTAAATGAGCTGAACAAAATTTAAAAGTGAAACCAAAGTCCCTCATCCCTCTCACCTTTGGTGTCGACGTGATACCCCGTCAGCTCCTCCTCACCCCGTTCTCCCACACCTTCTGGTCGCCAGGCAGCCCCCTCCTCCTCCTCCTCCTCCTCCTCCTCCTCCCCCTCCTCCTCGCGGCCGCCTCCCTTCAGCGTGAACTCTGACCTGCAGCGAAGGCACTGCAGGCGAACGCAGCGGGGGCGGAGCTCAGCGTCGCGCCGCTGGTTTTCCTCCGCCACGTGAGTCAACACGTCGGTCAGAGCCTAGTCAGCGGGAACAACAAGTCACGTAAACGCTTGATTGCTGAACCAGCAAATTTAGATTTTGCCCATAAAATGCATAAAAAGCTATTTCCATAAAACTTCGGAGCTTAAAAAACAGAAACTGTCGGAGCTCCGTGGAGTAAAATCATGTCTGGAACTGCCGGCCACAAAGAGCAGCAACGGTTAACTTTAAAAAGAGCGTCGGGGGTGTTATGCACCTCACTTGAGCCATGCGTCTGCTCATAAAACATTAATTCAAGTCTCTGTATCGGCTCTCTGTGGTAAAAGTGTGTCCTCACAGATTGTGCAACACACAATCTGTGAAGACACACGTATGGTACAGAGTGTGCTGCTCGGTGCTGACGTCACGTTTGAAAACTAATAAAACAAAAGGATAACCAGGCTTGAGTAAAGATGCAAACTGTGAGCATGATCAGACTCGTACGGGACGCAGTGGGTGTTCTCTCCTTTAGGTGCTTGGCTTCACCTCCGTGTACTTTGTTTAGCAGGAGAGTGGACTTGTGTGTCATCTGACAAGATACTAGTCATCTCGGGAAAGGACTCGCTAAAAGAAGAAGGACTCGTTGACCTGCAGTGCCTGTTGCGGGTCGTCGTCAAGCAGGACGTAGAGCCTCCTCCTCTTCTCCCTGCTGATGTAGTCGAACTGGAGCTCCACAGCTGGAAGCATCTCCTCCCTCTCCTGCGAGAGAGAGAGAGAAAAATCAAACATGGTTGAAATCAATATCACAATAAACAACGTTTAACGTGCGATCCACACTGCAGAAGCTCGCCGACCCTCCCGTCCTCCGCTCACCCCTCGGGTCCAGGCCGCCTCCGTGCTCTCCACCCGAGCCAGGCTGCCGAGCTCCAGGCGGCATCTCTCCCGGCCGCGCTGCATGTCCACCTCCAGCACCAGGCCCGGTTTGATGCGCAGGAACACCTCACTCCTCTCGCCCGGTCCCTCCACATCTTCTTCCTCTTTGTCAGATAAGACACCCACAAGCAGCGGGTGACACAGGTCCACTAACAACAACAAAAAGAGAGGAGAACCGTAAGATCCTTTCTGTGTCTCTGTGTCGTCATTATACAGGTTGTTAACCACCCTACCGCCGAGATCCTCCTCCTCCTCGTCTTCCTCTTCCTCCTTGGTGTCTCTGCTCTCTCCTCCAGCCGACCTTTGGGACTCTGGACTGGGCCCGGGTGAGCTCACCACTCCCTGGCTCGCCACCAGGCCGTCCTCCATGGTGGACCGTGAGCTCTGCCCGGGCGGCGTAGACTCCGTCTCCTGGTCCGCATCCGCCAACGTCTCCCATCTGGGCTCAGATGAGAGCGGCGGCGGCGGAGGGAGGACCTCCGGGACCTCCGGGACCTCCGGGACCTCCGGGACACCCGGGGGCGGCGGAGACGGCTGACGCCCGGGGCTGGTGGACAGACGTGCGGTGGCGTCGAAGCCGTTGTGGAGGGGTTGAGCTTGAAGAGGGGGCTGGTTCGTGACGATGATGGAGGGGGAAGAGCCATCGAGATGATGTTGGTACCTCAGCCAATCCTCTCCCAGCTGGTCTCTGAAGCTGGACATGCGCTCAATCTCCTTCTGGTGGGGGAGGACAATGCCTAGCGGAGGAACAACACGTTACATATCTATGTCATAGCTGAATAGGCTTTAAATCTTGATCCCCAACATCACATGCAGCTAGAAAACAGTGGAAAACAGGGATAAAACAATAGATATTTGGGTGGACATGCATTGAAAACCCACTCTGTGAGGAGGACCGCAGCCTGGGCTCGTAGTCTGTGTCACTGGGCTCGGATATGCTGGCCCTCCGCACTCTCACCTTACCCTAAAACACAAAATGAATGTGTCTAGATACACCAGCGAAGAATAAGAATGAAGTGGCTTTTCAGAGAGTAGGTGGACACACGACCATTTAAAAAAAAAATACTTCACCTTGGATTTCTTCTTCCGAATGCGTGAGACTTCTCCGACTGACACGCTGTCACTCAGCTCCCCGGCGCCGCTCGACACTTCCTGGTTACTCCGTTCCGTCGGCATGGCGACCGGAGGTTCGGGCTGCAGCTGGACGACCAGCCGGCCTGGTTTGGGCAGAACCTGCAGAAGAGATGATTTAGGTCACACGGTTTACACACAGAGATATCTGCTTCCGCGGCAAATGCAGATTAAATTAATTGAGAAAACTTACTGATAACTCATACGAGGACAGCGAGGAACCGTCAAGTTTGAGCTGTAAAGAAACGACAAAAGAGGAAACTGCTGTAGACATTATATAGACCAGACATTAATCGATTAATCGCGAAAGCAACCGCTCTTATAACTCTCATTGTTGGTGCTTCAGCATTCTTCCAGTTTGAAGAAAATGGTATAAATGTGGAGACTCACTCGGAGGTTCGCTGCCTTCGGGGAGAGGTGTCGGACGGTGCCGGTTCGGTGGGTCTTCTGGAAGTACAGCGGGTTGCCCTCCAGGTTAAGCTGAAAGAAGACACATTAAATAACACAAACTGAACGGGATGAAAATGGATGCGCGGATTTGTTTACATACTGTGTTGAGGCAGTGCAGCATGGAGAGGGGAGCCAGCTGGGAGTGCTCCAACAGCAGGTTGTAGGCCAGGTCCAAGTGCTGGAGCGAGGACAACTGCTCCACACCTGTCGACACGGGAACCAGCCGTGTAAGTATGCAGCGGCTTCACAGAAACATGCATGCTCAGGTGTGCGATTTACTTAAAATTGTCCGACTTTACCGTTAATGGTCTCCAGTTCGTTGTTCCTGAGGATGAGCGAGAGGAGTTTGTTCCTGGCACTCGGGCCCAGCGCCGGCGCCCTCTGCAGGCAGTTGTAGGCCAGGTTCAAGTGTTCCAGCTCACTCAAGGGCTGAGAAAAAAAAAAGAAATGAGATTATCGCCGGGAGCCAAACAAGACGTCGTCGTCGTCGCACACACACACACACACACACACACACACACACACACACACACACGCGGCGAATATCGATTAAAGTTGAATTAGAATCAAACTAAATAGAAAACCTTGAGAAATTCAGCGCACTCCTGAATCTTGTTGTGGCTTAAATCGAGGGACCTCAGGACGTTCAGTAAACTCTGAGAAAGAAAAAGAGACGGCGGAGGTCAGGCGGAGGTCAGCTGATGAGTCCCGTAAACGATGCATCCGCGTGCATTCGTCTCACCAGTGATTGGTCGAGGCAAACAATGGAGTTGTAGCTGAAGTTGAGCGTGTGCAGTTCCAGCCAAGGCAGCGCGGAGCTCAGGTCACCTCCGCACAGAGAAAGTAGCTCCTGAGACACACACACATGTATCATTTGGACTTTTTTTAATGGCCAGACATGGGATGAATACACACACTTGTCACACTTGCTGATGAATATACTGAGACAGTACCTCCAGGGAGTTGAGGCTCTTTGAACATGTGAAGACCTCCAGCTGGGAGTAAACTCCTCGGAGTCCTTCGAGACAGTGTGGAGGGACTCGCTTCAGCTGGCGTGGAAGAGAGACATCAAATATATCGTGTTTTTTCAGGAGAGGTTACGAGGTGGAAGGAAATAGAAAGACACTGAAGGAATTGCCGTGGTTCGTACTCTACCTCCAAATATTTTAAAGTCTTGAACGGGAAGATTTTCACCACGGAGTGAAGTCTCGTCTCTGGCGGGTTGGTGAGCTGCGTTCAACGATCAAGACACGTCCCGAGATGAAAACTCCAGCAGGGCGACAGGGAAATAAATAAATATACAAATGTCCACTCACCTTGAGGGAGATGGTCTTCTGCAGGACGTCAAACAGGAACTGCAGCTGTAGCAGGGAAGCGGTGTCGGCAGGGTGGGAGGGCAACGCGAGGAAGCCGTGCTGCCGGCTCCTGGACAGCAAGTACTGTTCAAACAGCCGGGTGAGCTGCTGCAAGATGGCCGCCGGCAAGGTCAGCGTGCTGGTGCCGTCCAGCACCAAGTCGCCTGGAGGTTCGGGAGAGGAGAGTCGTTTAACTGCAGGCACAGTGGACAGTGTGTGTGTATGTGTGTGTATGTGTGTGTGTGTGTGTGTTTTGCATAAACAATAATCTAGATAAATAGTGTAATAACAAATATTATGAGATGCAAAATACCTGTGAGTTACCACAAGGTTGGCAAACAAGTTAATGATATCAAACCAATGGGAACTAATTTCCTTCACGCATTAATTACACACACACACACACACGGAGTGAGTACACCCGCTGTCGTTTCGGTTGAATGACGTCAGGGTGACGTCACCCTCGCGGACTGTGAACCCATCTACGTGACGTACCGTCGTTTCTGAGCAGTGTGGCCAAGCCGTGCACGAGGGAGGACTGGCCGCCGTGAGGAGCTGCCATCCTGAAAACACACAACAACAACAACAACAACAACAACAACAACAACAACAACACATCAACACATCATGAGTGCGCGACATCTCTTCATAGACCAGCTCACCGACTTCCTGTCGGGAGAAGATGAAAGGTTAAAGGAAAACGACGCACCTGCGCAGTGGCGGACGAAAAGTAGACCCTCTGACATAAAGTGTTTTCTTCGAGGAGGAAGTGCTAAAGCGGGTCCATTGTTGTGTGTGTGTGTGTGTGTGTGTGTGTGAGAGAGGAACAGCAAACGTCTACCCGGTTGTTGACATCTTTTTCGTCACATGACGAATTGCCTAACGCGCCTACGGTGGCCGCGATGCGCCAATAAGTACGGTCCCTCAAAATAAAGTGGCAACGCCCCCCGCCCCTCGCTATCGTTTCCGCTATTAAATACACAAAGAGAAAAGCGGTGTTTAGTTTGTCTTATTGTTGCCTTTAAATGGAGCTTCATCGCCTGCTGCTTGAGAAAATAGTTTATTTAAACAAAACAACAACAAAAAAGGCCAGTATCAGTGTGTCCTCGTGACGCAATTACTGCAGGCGTCCACTGGGCGGCGCACTTTAGCAAGGATCACAGACTTCACTCTGCACACATGATACATGGTGCAAATAAAAACGTCAAATATAATCCTCCCTACGACCAGCAAATCCACGAAATCCACCCAACCGTATTATGTTAGAAAAGTGAGCAACATGCACGACATATTCTTCTTTTACGCAGATCGAAGCAAACGAGATCTTTGTGTCGACCTTAAAGACAACATGGTGAGTGCATGGACTCGACAGGGGCCGGTTCTACAGGCTCTTGTAGTTGTACCGACCTGAAGTCTAATACCACATCTGCCAGCTGTTGGTCAAACCATATCCGAGTCATGGCACCAATAAAAAAACAGAGCTGGGGAAACCGGTTGGCCTAATGCACTGATTTCTGATTGAAGCAGATTAAACCGAGTCCACAATGTCTTGTTTATGTTCCCTGGAAGCAGAAAGACTCTAAAGGCCCATTAGATGCTTTTTTGCTCAGAAGGTACAGGAAAAAACCGTAACGTCTGCGAAATAGTGTAACGCTGACATCAGCAATATAGCAGGCCGAGAGCTCCGACTTCTGGACCGTAAACCTCGACACACATTAGGAGAGCAGTTTGCAGGTCTTTATTCTGTCTCGTTTGGGGGGATACGTAACGCTGTGGCTCCATAACAAAGATTTGCATGAGCAAATAAAGCAAGAACTTTCCTAATTTGAACACGCATCACTTGTTGCTAGGCGGCAAACAAACACACTTACACTCGGGCACACGCGCACACGCATACGCGCGTGCATGCAAAACAACACGCGCACACCACATAAGCATTTTTTCCATTTGGGACTTGTGATGCGAACATTTCCATGTAAGGATTTATGTGTACTGCAATTTGGTAAACATTTCCATTCGGTGAGATGTTGCACATTGCGCCGGTTGGTTGACTGGTGCACGGGTGAAAGGGAGTCGGGCACTTTTCATACCCGTATGATCTCCTGCAGTCGGCCTATTGAGGACATGAACACATAATCCTCCATTTCCATTATTGTGTCAACCCCTCCAGTTATCTCACGAGCAGTCCGAGCAAAGGGAGCCTTTATTAAATATGATCAAAGCCAAACACTAAACAGTGCACTCATTCATTATCGAAGCCTGAAATATGAACACAAGGATGTCTTTCGGGGACCCGTTTCCGTTGATAAGAAGCCAGTTTAGAGCCACGAGTACACTAATGCAATAACTCAGGAATATGCATTTTTGGATTAAGAGGATATAGATTGTGAAATCATCGGCTTCGTCTTGTCGGTGCAGCCGTCTTCCAGAAGGCGTGAAGAGTCTCGTTAGCATCTTCAGAGAGGGGGACGTGTTATTGTTTAGGGCTGATGATAATAAGCATCTACTTGTGGGAATTACACCACATCATTTACAAAGGATGTCGTAACCCACTTCAGTTGTAAATAGATTTAAGGGCATTTTTTTTAAGTCTTCATTAATGTATTTGTCGACAGCTATAACTCAACATATGAGGTGATTAATGAATACTTGTTGTAATCATACATGAACTTGAAGGGTTGTGATTTGGGTCAAAGGCCGGACAGAGTTTCGGGGACTCGCTGTACTCTAATTAAGAAGCCGCTCTCTGTATACTTACTGTACTGCACATCAAGTGATGCCATACCCTCCTCTGTCAATGTGGAGTTTACCCAGAGTTTATTTGTACAGTTCCATGGGGAGGAATTGAAGTAACTGACCTTGGTGGGGATTCCTTTGCACACACACGGGCAGATACTGCGGCCTGCTGGGCCCATTAGCCGGTGGCCATCCTGCTGCTTTTCCACCCCCATGATTTCATAAGATGACATGGTTCTTTGTGCAAACAGCCCCTCTGGGCATCCTCCTGACCCCCCAAAAACCCCTGAGATACAAGGCGGCGTCCAATGTGCCCTCCTCACGCCGGCCAAATAGAATTAAATCAGGGGGCACCCACAAAGCGAAAATAATCTGCATTTAAATCTGCGCTTCTATTTCTGGGCCCTTGGATAAACACCGATCAGTCTGCCGCACTGGACGGGGTTAATAGGAGCCTGTTCGTAAAAAGGTAAGCGCGACACCTCAAGGCTTGGCCTCACAGATCGATAGGAAACATTGCTCAATACGTGCACACTGGCATTACTGTGCACAGGCATATAAGTCGGTAGCAGCTGGTAGGGTTTAATTGAGTGTCGATGGACATGTCTGGCACGGCGGGGAGGTCTTTCCATGTAAGGAATGCTCTGCACATAGTCCTTTTGTTTGTTTGTGTATTTATTTATGCATTCTGGGAGTTGGGGCCGACTGCACTGATTGAAACAAACACGCCACAGTATGTATGGCGATGCAGAGTCCTCCAGCCAGCGAGGCAGCTCTAAGTTACTGGAGCACCAGCTCAAGTTTCACATGGACTCCTATTTCTATATATTCTGTTCAGCGAAGCCGATTTTATTTATAATTGACTGGAGGAAGTTCTTTTCCCCTTGGCCACAACGAGGTCAGGGGCGGCTAGAGAAGATGAGGACGACACGCTTTCATTTAATATATATATGCAGTAATATATTTGGTCAAAATGAAGACTTTTAAATGTGTCAGGAGTTATTGTAGCTGCAGAAAATGAAACTTTTAACAGCTGATGACTGCATGGGTCAAACTGGAGGCTAAATGTGGTCCAATCAGACTGCTGTATTCTCAGAACATCAAATGCATTTAATAACAGCCAATTCAACTTTTAGGACCTTTATTCTCATTCTGGAAAAGGGACCTCCAGCAGAGCTAAAATATGACACATGAACTAAATCCTCCACGATTATTAACAGCCACATGTGGCCCCAAGAGCAAACCTGGGAATTTGTAGGACCCAGCAGACCTCCCAGCCCCCGGCTTCACCTGTTCGCATGCACATTTCTTCCCCTTTTCTTCCCCCTCCCCTCTTGGGATTGCCTTCTATCGCCTCTTGATAATGACAGAAAAGCTCCTGCCTCTAACAATGCTGTCTTACGCGTGCAGCGTGCTGCTCCTCTCCGCGTCCCTCGCCGGTGCCTCCCTGGCCGAGATGGTGTTCCGCTGCCCCGGCTGCACCGCGGAGCGCCAGGCGCTGTGCCCGAGGCTCACCGAGGCTTGCTCGGAGATAGTGCGCGAGCCGGGCTGCGGGTGCTGCCCCGTGTGCGCCCGGCAAGAGGGCGAGATGTGCGGCGTGTACAGCCCGAGGTGCACCACCGGTCTGCGGTGCTACCCGACGCCCGACTCGGAGCTTCCTCTGGAGCAACTGGTGCAGGGCCAGGGGCAATGCCGGCGCAAAGTGGACACCGAGACGGCCACTTTCAGCCAGGAGCACCGGGAGCAGACCAGCGGTCAGTCCGTTTACTGGAGAAAAAAAAATAAAATGCTTTTTCTTCTATTAATTTTTAATGACACTGTCTAGACTGCAGCCTCAGGAATAAATAGTGTAGACATTTGTTGTTGTTGTTGCATTGTCATGAAGGCTGAGCCCAAATCTGTGTCACCCTTTTTGCACAAGTGGATCAGATATGTTTGCTTTATATCATGCATTCTATTCATAGTGTCTGCAGGGCATCCTATACACATTAAATGGGTCACTATGCGCCCTTTTAGAGCCCCTTTATGCTCTTGATGCCATCAGGACTTGAAATAATCTGAAAGTTTGTGCTATCAGCATGTATGATGTTGCATGAGTGTGTGTTGCTCTTAATGTGCATTTGAGGTGTGCTATTTCTGATCCCCTTCCGCAGTAATGACCTATTTTCTGCCTGTTGCACGAGGTATTCTCACACTGGTGTTAAAGTCTGTGTTTCATTGACTTGTTTATAGTGTTGTGAGTGTGCAGGAGAGAGAGAGAGAGACAAAAGGAACAGTCACTCTGCCCAAGTGAACCTCAGCTATGCTCCAAACAGCTGGAAGCTCCAGTCTTTCCCAGTATCCTCCACCCCACCACCAACAAAGAAAGACTGCCTTTTAAAACACTGTGACAGAGAACAAGGTGGTGGCCTGCAGGATTTCCCCGAAGTTACTCGGTGGGATCTTTGCAGCAAACTTCATAGCATTGATGTTGACATTTCCACAGGGGGAGTGGAGAGAAAGGAACAGAGAGACAGAGACAGCCGGAGGAATGCAGCATTGATTAGAAAAGTGGACTTTAGGCTTTGACCAGAAATAGCTATAAAGCGGTGTTGACAGCGACTGCATTAACTGGGTCGTGTAGCTGGAAAACAAGCGTGGATGTATGCGCAGCCCGGATCACAATAAAGCTACGCGAGGCCCCGGAGCCAGCGAGGCTCATGTGGCTCGTGTTTGTTTAAACTCCTCATTAATTGGCTGATTTTGAAGCTGCAAACACAAACACACACACACACACACACACACACAGTCGACGAGTGGTGCAGACGAGCCAGCCGCGGTGTGATTTCTACTCATTTCCAAAAAAATCCGTGCTTTGTCAGAGTTTACCTCCAGACTGACACGTGTTTGTTTTGGCAGCGAACTCCGGAGAGAAACTACCAGAGACAGCAAAGAAAAGAAAAGAAAGGGGGCATTTGGGGATTTAATATCCACGAATGACTTTTAATTCCACAATTATGCAACCTCACGCAGAGTTACACAAGTGCAGAACAAGAGGAGAACGCACACGGACGTCACGCAACGTGTTCGCCGTCACTGACGTTTCTTCCTCGGGTTCGGCCTCACAGCTCTGACATGTAGATGTGTCCAAAATGGAGGCGAAAGCTGAGAAAGGCCCGAATGGAGGACGGAGGAGAGATTTATATCAAGGTCAAAAGATGAGAGAAACACTTCTTTTTTTTTTAGCAACAGGAAGCAGCAGACTTTCTCCTTCTTGGTTTCCTCCGTTTCAGCATCGATAAAATAAGTCGCCCATCCACAAATGTCACATCATAAACGTCCTGTCGGCGTTACGGACGCCTACTATCGGCGCCCTGCTTTCCGTTTGGCCGAGTTTTGAGACGACGCAGACTTGATTTCCTGTCGTGAATTCTTCTCCGGTACAGAAAGAGGAAGTGATGAAATAAAGCTGGCGGCCTGTCGGGAGATTGAGAGCAAAAACGTCTGGCATCTCCTCTGTTCCAGGAATTAATCTGTAAACGATAGGAGAACGAGGCTGATTACAATACAATAATGAAATAATGAAGTGGTTGTGTTTCGATGAGCAGTGACTCCGGAGCCAATTTTAAAACCCCGGGCAGAGAATCAAAGGGTGAAATATTCCAGCTGCTCCGTTTTGGATGTTTATAAGCCTCAACATCCTGTTGTTCTTGCTTATTGTATTCCGATTATATGCCTTGGACACAAATAACACATCCCAAAAAAAACCTGTGACACCGAAACCGGATTATGTAACGTAAATTACGCGACGGCATTTTAATGCATTTTATGGCCTCATCCGTCGCAACGTGCAATAACGGATCCTTGTAAACTCTGCACGACAAACAACCAAAGAGCTCAAAGGTCGGAGGTCAATATTCTTCTTCTGTTTTGAGAATAAGGACGGGGAGAGAAGGGAATTGGGAGAATTTATGGAAGATACTAATTATGTGCTCTGTTCTTTGCATTCAACCCAAAGTATTTATTCAATGGATTCAATATTGCAGTTTCAGTAGCTGCAAAAAAGTAATGAAAAAACAATTAGCAATGAACTCATTTAGTTTTTTTTGTGATTACAACATGGCAGCCCTGCAGAAAGTAAGAAAGTGATATTTTGCTTCATAAATTCCAGAGTAATGACCCCCCCCCCCCCCCCCCCCAGAGGGCCGTAATGTCTTGTTTAGCTCAGCAGGAAGTTTATCAGGGCTTCGGCCCCCCGAGTCCAAGTCGACGATGAAGTTTGCTCCATCAAAAACATGGAAATATGAAATTGCAACAAAAAAAACAAATCCTGTGCGCCCTGATTAGCTCCCTTTGGACCTTCAGCATCTCTGGTTCGTGTGTGTGTGTGTGTGTGTGTGTGTGTGTGTGTGTGTGTGTGTGTGTGTGTGTGTTGCAGCTGCAATGAGGATGTGAGACAACAGATTCAAAACTAAATATATTTGTAAGTCAGGTTTTATTCTGTGCAAGAAGTGTCTCAAATGATGTGCATATCTTTTGAATAGATAATCCAGATGTGTTCGAGCACGTCGACATCTTTAGATAGTTTTGCACACGTCGTTCATGCAGCTTCAAATAATATAACCGCGTATATATTTACATTTAAATTTCAAACCCCAACGCAAATATTGCACGTTTCATAGATTTGGAGCTGAATCGCCTCCCACGGCGTTCTGTTTATGCGCAGCATCACTTGATATTCTGTTCCCATGGAAACCTGGGCCCAAATGACGGTTCCTTTAATCAGCCTGGATGGGCCTTTGGTTGTTTTGACTGGGATCGTACCACATGTGACCTCGACTGGGAACCAGTTGATTAACGGAGTCCAAACAGAGCCCGTCGCTGGCGGCTTGAATGTCACGTGAATTATAAAGAAGGGATACGGTTAATTGGTTATTCCTTTCTTTTAAAATAAGCCGTCTAAGCGTCGTTGCATCACCGTAAAAAGAAAAGAAAATCCCACTTCACTGCGTTAGCTTCGAGCGCTACGGATGCTAGCAGAAGTTTGGATTGGGATGACCCAAAGAAAGTCACGAGGGTCCGCGATGGATAAACGAAGATGTCGCTCGAGCTCTTTGATGATTCTCTGTGTTTGTTGTTCGTCAGCTGCTCACTTTAAGGTCTGAATGGAAACTGGGTTTAATTTACTTTGTACCCTCGCGGCATTTCAAAGTGCTACTCGGTGAAGTCATCACGTTGCGTTGCACATCCTGACCGACCCAATGTTCTTCCATTTCCAAGAAAAAGGAGGGAGTGGAATTTCTGATGCCTGATCCTATTGTTCTCGAAGCTTTTGCCTTCATCCTCTTCTGGTATAAAAAAAAAAATTACAATTGTTCTGCTCTGACTTTCGCTGACGTGGTCTCGACCCCGGAGGATCCCCCCCCACCCCCCCTCTTATCTCTCCCACAGTCAATGGCTCCGAGCTCGACGTGTTCCAGCTCGCCTCAGTTCGTGGCCTAGTTTAGGCCCCCACCCCCCCACCCAGAGTTCACCCGGCGGTGCAGGTGGAGAGCGGGGGATGCCTGGCCTCGGATGCGTCCGTGCGTGCCAGAGCCCGTCCAAAGCTCTCTTTAGATGCTGGGCCAGAAAGCCTTGAAGGTAAACACACCTGCACTTTGCTGAGTTTGTGTTTTGAGGACCGCGGTTCCCCTTCGCCCCGTTCCTGTCGTCCACTATGCAAGCGGCACACGACCCACCACACGCCTCAGGGCGGCCTTAACGGCACGTATCAGAAGAGTCTGTTTTTGGACTGATTTCTACATTCCAACATTTAAAAAGGGACAGGTCCGTTTTTGGCAACTGTCTTTTTGCAGGTAGAACGGCCGGTTATCTCTCGGATGTCTATGGAGTCACGCAGCAGCTCAACTTCACACTTTATATGTAATAAAAGTATGAAATGACATACTTCTTTTCAATACAATAACTAAAACACAAGGTAACAAGATATTAGAGTACGGCAATTCAGGGTTTATTCATGATGAGGAACTCCGTGTATGTTTCATTTCCTGATATATTTCACATTTTCTAAATGATATGAAACTACACGACCACGTTGGCGTCCACGAAGCAGAAAACCAGCGCACATCCCTTCAAACTGCACGGCGAGGCAAAAAGAAAGAATCTGGACAATCGGACGTGACACTTCTGGCCTACGTGCCATCTGGGAATTCGACATGGATCAGATACCGAAAGAAAGCCTCCGGAGCCATTGTGTGAGGATTAACTCAAGCAGTAGACTGGACAGTAGGCCTGCTGCTCTGTTGATACTGCTGATCCCAAGCCCACCGCTGTGGAGCGGCAGAGGCCTCAGCGCCCCCTGAAAGTGGGGTCCTGACCCTGTGTGTGTGTGTGTGTGTGTGTCTGAGATGCGTATAAACCCGTGTGTTCATGTCTATGTGTCTCTACCGTGTGTCCGAGTGAACATCTGAGAAGATTATGTAACGCGGCAAAAACAACAACAAAGGGGAGGAACCCAGCCTTCGAAGAAAAGCCCGGGGGAGAGCACGGCGGAGCGTCACGAGAGGGGGAACCGAAGTCCAACAACACACCAGAGCCGTGCACCTTGTTATTGCTTTTTCTCTCTCTCTCTCTCTCCTCCTTTGTGCTTATTTCCCTTCTTTCCCCTTCAGGCAGTCGAGTGAAATTCCTGCGCTCGAATGAAAAATCCGGGAAAACAAACACTCCTCTGGGGCTATATCTGAAAATACATTTTCTGCGATGTGATCGCGGCTGGAATCGGCTGCTTTGGGAGTGACGCTCCTTATCCCCCCCCCCCCCCCGTCAGCCCTCCACCGCCGAAGTGGGCTCTGTTGTCAGAAACAACACGTTCCGTCGAACCTGATGGCCCCTCACATTGTTTGCTCCCATCTGTTTGAAGAGAGGGTTGATGTTTAACAAGACGGTCAATCTGAGACCGGAGGAGTCACCGGACGGGGGGGGGGGGAGGTCAGGACATGTGTCTGCTGGTTATTTGTCCATCGGGGGTTATTTCCATGGACACAACTGGCCTTCTTTGTTGTATGTGTGCGTGAATGTCATCCGTGCAGTGGCTTTTAAACTAAGAAATCATTCATTTTCCAATATAATATCCTTTTAATGCGTTCATAGATTCAGCCGTTCGTTGAGAGGTTTTCACAGACCCCAGATTTTCCGTTTTCCCCCCCATGCAGTCATTTTTTTTTATGATTCAGATGACCAGATAGTCCAGTTGGATTGAAACCCCCCATCGTTTAGACCAGGCTCGACGAGGATCAGGTCTCTGGACCTGGGAAGACCTCAAATCTCGGTTTTTGAACTCTTAAAACTTTAAGATGAGTGAAAGCGTCAGCGGTGACAGTGAGGAACAAAAGGTCAGCTTTCATATCCAGGAGGGTGCAGGTGAGCTAGACCGGCTGCAGGGATCAGAGAAGGAAACAGACACTGTTAAGACGATGTTTAAAGTGGGGTCCGTGTCCTCTAAATGAGATTTGGGATTCCTCGGCTCCTGAGGTCTCGATTGACGGGTGTGTGATGTCGCGTCTCCGCAGGCGAGGCCGTGGAGCCGCCGCCCGAACAGGGCGTGAGCGAGGAGGCGCCGGCCGTCCGGAAGCCCAGCAAAGAGGCCGCCTGGCTGGGCCCCAAGGAGAGCGCCGTACGCCAGCACAGGCAGGAGATGAAGACCAAGATGAAGACCAACAAGGTGGAGGAGGTGAAACCC
Organism: Cyclopterus lumpus; assembly: GCF_009769545.1. Lineage (NCBI taxonomy): Eukaryota > Metazoa > Chordata > Actinopteri > Perciformes > Cyclopteridae > Cyclopterus > Cyclopterus lumpus. Next base: position 10,728,739 of record NC_046967.1, read on the forward strand.
GCGCGGCCCAAACAGGTGAGGGGGGGGGGGGGGGGGGGGGGGAGCTTTTGGATATAAGCAACCGAGCAGAAAGTACTTACATAATGATGACAGTGAGCTTCTACTAGATGACTGCAGGGAAGAACGCGGCGGTGGGTGGGTGGGTGGGTGGGTGGGTGGGGGTAGGGGGGGGGGGGGGGGGGGGTAGGGTGCAGTGTTTTCCAGGAGAGACTCCTCACACGGCCCGGGGGGGGGGGGGGGGTCAGCGTCGCTGGAAAGAGTTTCATTCGAGGATCATTCAAAGTGCTTCAATTAGTGATGAAATAATAACACCTCGTGATCATAATTGCATGTCACGTTGCCCCCCCCCCCTCCCTCCACAAGGCAGATATTAAATACACCTGACCCGCTCTGTAATCCGGTGGCTGGGACTTTCTAAACCGGGGGCACCGTGATATTTTCCATCCGCCATAACATTTAAAAATCAGACGAAGGGTTATTATATAAGCTCAGCTAGAAACTTCTAAACTGTCTCAACAAGACGTTTTTTTGGGCCGTGTTGGAATTTGTGAGGTAAATCTGAGGTCAGTTGTTGTTCATTACTGTGGCAAGAAAACATGATTCATTTGCTCATTACAGAAAGCCCCCTTTTAAGCTTTATTATGTGTGTGTGCGCCTTTTTATGTGGTGATTTTTTAAAGTTTTTTTTATGTAGCGTGTCAAAAATAAAATAAAAAATGTGCCGATGCGCCGCAAACACATCTCGGTGTTGATGAATGCATTACTGCTGTGCGCGTGGATTTAAGTGAACCTTTTTTTTAAATGTTTTTAATGTTTAAAAAAAAAAAGAAGAAAAGTTATATATATATATATATATATATATATTTTAAAAAATCTGATTTCTTATTTTTTTCCGACGAAAACAACAAATAGGAACAACTCATCTCCGCGCACGGAGGTTTAAATGTAATTTTTAAATATTTTTTGGTGTGACCTCACATGACCTTTGTTGTTTTTTTATTTTTTAAAGACTCAGTGTCAGCAGGAGCTCGACCAGATCCTGGAGAGGATATCCAAGATGCCCTTCAGAGATAACCGAGGTCCCCTGGAAGACCTGTACGCCATGCACATCCCCAACTGTGACAAGAGGGGGCAGTATAATCTCAAACAGGTGACTACAGGCATTGTGGGAAATGGGTGGTAAGCAGAGAGGGTGTAGAAACCTGATATTATGCAGGTGTTGAGTGGAGAGAAATGTGGGTAGTAATACTAGTAACCTGTGCCTTAATAAAGCATCTTATTTCGCATATATTTATTTAAATCCTGTATATATATGTATATAGAAAAGAAGGTTTTACACATAGTTTTGCACAACGCATTCGTGCATATTTAGCGAAATAAACGCAGCATGTTGTGGTTTCAGTGCAAGATGTCGCTGCACGGTCAGAGGGGCGAGTGCTGGTGCGTGGACCCTCACACGGGCCGACCCATCCCCTCAGCCCCCACCGTGAGGGGAGACCCCAACTGCAGCCAGTACCTCCGAGACCTGGAGCTGGAGCTCCCCGACATGGACCAGATATAAAAGTGGCGTTAAAAAAACCCTGTAAAGTACTAAAAGAACATCCGAGTAATCTATATTATTATCTCTCTCTGTGTACGTGTCTCTAGATCACTTGATTGACATTTGAATCCACCTAAAAAGGATTAAACCGTAGAGCCGGCAGATTATTTTGTAGAAGTTAAGATAAGTCGGTGAAACTTTTTGCTTTACTAATTGTGACTTTTGCTCAGATTTTTTTTCGTGTTTTCTGTATCGTGAAACCAAAAAAAGCCGTCGACATATTTCGTCTCTCGGCGTGTCGATAACGCTATTAAAAGTTGGGAATAAATTCAACGTGTTTTTTGTCATTTGAAGACGCACTCGGGGCTATTTTGGAAAAGTAAATAAAATACTTGGAAAGTCGTCAATAAGTGTTTCAAACGCAGGAAATAATCTCACGATGGAGATTTTAGATTAAAAAAAAAGAAAAAAGAATTCAACTTGTTTCTTTCCACTTTTATTAAGTCAGTTAGGACTCAAACTATACATGAATGATGAATGCTAACGTCAACGTGCTAACGTGTTCACGCTTATCGTTTGATTTATCGAGGGGGGACACAAATATGATGACAGTGCATTTTAGTACATAAACCTCATACTGGTGGAGGGATCAGTGAAGTGAGAAGGGTGAGCATGAGTGTATAACATGTCATGGGTTAAAGTTAAATAAAAGGACCTTACCGTACTTATTTATGATGACTGTGTTGAATCTCAATGACAGCAGATGGAAAAACAACCGGAGTGTCGAGGTCAGAGAGATAGCAGCCAAAAAAAAAATAAACTGACTCGACAAGAGTTCAAACAAAAGTGCAGTTATGCTATTTTTTGGGGGGAGGTTCTTCATCTTTTTGCCAGTACATGAACTTTATTTAAATAGTGATTTTTCATTACAAAAAAAAAAAAAAGGGAAACGAGTACATAAATTACACGCTTGATGAATATTTCACCGTAATATTCACATTAATCTTGCAGAAAGGACATAATAATAAAAATAAATCGAGAGAGAGAGAACTGGCTGTTCTCATTAGGAATGTCTTGAAATTAGGAGAGCCGTTAAATGAACTTTTTTCACCTCAACAACAAACAAACAAACAAAGGATTTGGAGCAAAGATCTTTGTCAACAACCACACAGGAAGAAAAAACAACAACACAACAATCAGTCAACGACACGGCCGAGTCAACACACACATGCAACTGACCATTCAAAGTGGCGTGGAGCAGAAAGGCACTTCGAATTTACATAGGGACTCGGCGACCGCGCTCTTCGCAGGGCCCCGGTGCACCCTGGGAGCAAGCCGCCTGCCTAGGGGGGGGAAGGGGGGGGGGGGGGGGGGACAGATTTGCCTGCGAGGTGGCGGTGAAAACGCTCCGGGGTGGAATGGCGGGCGACAGCAGGTGGCCTTTTTGCATAACATTTGTGTGCCTGGAGAAAAGGAGGCCGGCTGGCCCGGTGAGCATTTAAACCAGAGCTCGTTGTAGTTGACAACCATAAGAGGGCACACACACACACACACACACACACACACACACACACACAAACAAACTAATGCGAGAGTGGCATCGATCTACTCATCTTTCGTTATGAATATACGTTTCTTAAAAAAAAACTCCAATTAGGGATTTTCTGACTCGACGGCGAATAAAACAACGATGAATCCGGCAGAACTTTGTTTCCCCTCTTTTCCTGTACTCTTAAAAGTCGTCTTTAAGAGTCAGAAGTCATCGTTTGATATATGAACACAACGCCGCTCACGTCCGTACGCCACTCACGTGATTAACGATGAATAAAACGTCATAAAACGGAAAGAAATAAGAAAGAAGTGTTAATTTGCAGCCACATGGAAAATATGTCTTGTCTCAGAACTAAATGTAGCAACACAATCAATAAACAACATGTTAACAATATCATACAAATATATATATATATATATATATATATATATATATATATATATATATATAATCCTCTATTATCTATGGATATAAAGAGGTGAGATGTCAGCTAACCTCAGACGAAGACCTACATGTGAGAGCTTTCCAGTTCAGCTTCCCCTTTAAAGACAACAACAATAACAACACAGTCCATCACACCTGACCATATAGAGAGGAACCTGTGCTACGTTTTCCTGATTGGCGAGTCATTAAGTGTGCTAGCTTGATTGGCAGGTTTTAAGGAGGTGCCCCCCCCCCCCCGTTCACTCTCATTCGTTGCTGTTGCTGCTGCTGTCCAGTTCTTTGCACTGCAGGTCCCCTCCGGCGTAGTTGATGCCGGGGATCTTCACTCCGAACCGGTCGACGCACCAGCAGATGCCCCTCCTCCGACCGCGGGACGGCTTGCACTGCAAGTCAAGAGGTTAACCGGGGGAAATATGAGTGTTTTTTTTTTTTATTATTATTTTTTCCGTTACCGAGCAGATGCCACGCGAACCCCAAAAAAACAAAACACCCTCCTTTGTGTACCTGTTTGCGTTTGAAGAAGCCCTTCTTGTCGCAGTTGGGGATGTACAGAGAGAGAGCCAAGACCCTGGAAGTGTCCTTCATGCTCTGAATGAGATTATCCAGCCTTCTCCCGCAGGGGCCCTGAACACAACACACACACACACACACACACACAGAGGACTTTAGTCATTTGTTCATGTGAACAAGCCCCCCCCCCCCCCCCCCACGAGCTGAGTTGGTAATCTCGACTTCACTTACGAACTCGGGCTCCAGTTTGTCCAGGCTGAGCGGGGAGAAGTTCGGGTTGCTGGCGGGTCCCAGCCGGGCCAGCTGCTTCTTGCGGTCCTTGGCCTGCTTCATGGCGTGGGCCTTCCGGCTGCCGATGTGGTCCCTCGCGTACAAGGGCGCCTTGGTCTGGGGCTGCATGGACTCCGGGACGGGGAGCACGGCGTCGTCGTGAGATTCTCCGTCTTGACAGGAAGGCAAACAGCGTCATCGTTAAGGATTCAGCTAAACAACCTGCGCGCACCCCTGAAGTCATGAAAGTGTTAAATGCATTTTCCTTCCTTCGCGAATCATTCGCAAAGCTGATGGTGTGAATATTTTTGTTTTGCTCTAATCGGCAAATTTTTGAGTTTTCGGTCTTTTTCTGGCGCGTCGAGGGACGTCGCACAGCTCGCGTGCTCACCCAGGAATGCGTACTGTGTCACGTGCACGGTCCGTGCGCGCACACGCGCTTCTACATACGTGGTGGAAGAAATGACAACAATGTTTAAATTACATTAAAATATATTTATGTGGAGAATCCGTTAGCTTGACCTCATGAATGAATGGAGTAATGTTAGTTAGCATTTTTAACGCTGCTTTTGAGCGACTGGGTCCAAATCAAAAGCTCGGTGATGGCTCCCACTTGGAAACGCACCTCTTTTGAGTAGAAGCTAAACTTCTGAGAGCATTAGACAGCAGACTCCCATTCGGTAATCTCACAATACGAATAATCTCACTGCAGCGGCTAAATGCTTATTTAGCCGTGGCTACCGGCCAGTTGCAGATTGGAAGCGTTGACATACAGAACAGCACAGCCTACATTTATGGCAAGACAGGTTGCCAGTTTAGGGTATATGTAGACCAGGGGTTTTTAAAACTTTTATAGCATGTGACCTAAATGAGATATTTAGTCTCACCCTGGCACCCGGACCCATGAAAACATGCTATTACACTTCTCATGTGGCAAGCCACCAGAAACAGCCGCAGCCCATTTTGGGTCCCAACCCCCCCAACGGGAGGACCTGGTGAACATGCTTTTCACCCCGTGCAAAAAAAAGGCCTGCAGTGTCGAGGCTTGTGGCTTTTTCTTTCCCCCCCCCCCCCCCACCCAAAAAAAAATCAAACTTCATGCGGATGTTTCACTTCGTTTAGAGCTTTTCGACGTGCATTAGCCTCGTACGCGTTAAGCCAGCAGCTGGCCCGTTCCCACCGCCGTGTCACGCACACCCGTTTCCCGTTTCATTTTTTTTTATTGGGGGGGGGGGAGATTTCAAATTCTGCTCGTAAACCCCTCTCTCTCTCTCTCTCTCTCTCTCTCTTCACCGGGGCGTGACGGCTAAGCTACGCTGAGCTAACTGGGCGGGAGGGAAACAAGGTCATCACCACGTTGCAAAAAGCCCCCTAAGACACCCCCCCCGCCCCCCGGTGATGATGAGATGATGTCATCCGCCAGTCTTCCAGTTTCTTGCTGACACCGTATTTTTTCTCTCTCTCTTGCTCCAGAGAAAGCTGAGGCAGATCAGCAGCGAGCGTGAACCCAATCAAGTCCTCACTTGCTAATCCTCCAGTTTGTCTAATCTGACCTGCGCTGACTGATCTAATCTTTCGTTTCTTCTTTCTCCCTCTCCCTTTTTCTTTGTGTTTGACTTGTGAGACATGGAGGGGGGGGGGGGAGCCGTATCCCTGCAAGTTGCTCTCGACTTTTTTCTTCCTCGCTCCATCTGGAAAAAAAAACTAACATGAAAAAAAGATGTGTTGCAGAAAGGAAGAACTTGAGTTTTACGCTTCGTGCACTTTGCAAACACGACGTGCACGTATATGTGTGTGTGTGTACGCACGCACATCAGTCGATCTTTTGTGTATTTATCGGTGTGCATATATGCATTTGGGGTTTTGTTTAATTTAAGTGTTGAGAAAGCGCCCAGCAGGAGACGTGGAGTTTAATGGAGGAGCTGGCTGACGGGCAGACAGATGGGGGGATCAGTAACCCACGCTCAGCCTGCATTCTGCTGAATCACTGCACAGCCTGGGCCTGCCTGCAGCGCCCGAGATGTAGGGGGGGGGGGGGACTCACAACGAGGGGTGGGAGGGAGCAGAGGATAGTGTGGGAAATGGTGGAGAGAAAAAAAGGGGAAGGGGAGATGAAAAGAAGATTGGATTCTTTTTGATAGTTTTGATGCTCTGATGCAGCAGAAAGATCCCACAGAAAATGTAACGATAAAACCAACACACACGTACTGAAATAAGGTACATTTGAATGACATTTTTTTTATATGACAGTATTTTAGTGTTTTCCTTTCACTCTATTTTTTATTTCCTGCCTTTTTTTTTTGTTACTGGACTTCCTTTCCGAGCAAGAAAAACTGCGGTTCCCTTGGCTTAGGTTTTACACAGCCAGTGAGGTTATTTATGTTTCCAGAGTAGCTTTGCTCCTTAACCAAAAGCTCCAATCTGCAGCAAAGTAATGCTGAACACAGACCGGGTGAAACTGGGGATGGGGGGTGGTGGTGGAAGGGGGGTGGAAAGAAGAATAGGGTGTAAAAGATGAAGAGGGACAGTAGCCAGGCAGGGAAAGAGGAGAAGAGGCAGTGTGGTGGGAGAGAATAGAGAGACGGAGACAAAAAGGTGGGTTAGGTGTGGGAAAAAGAAGAAAAAGAAACAGGTGGTGGATGTAGAAAAAAAGTAGAGGAGTGGGAACTGACAAAAGAAAGACAAAAAGAAACGGAGTCAGGGGGAAGAGGGCAACACAATCTGATTTCACACCTTGAGGAGGGTGCAACATTTCCCACAAAGCGCAGACACAGCAACTGTCCCAGAAGTACCATTTAAAGCAGCCAACAAGGAGTCTCGCGGAGCACCACCTGTAATCTTCTCCCTTGTTTTATGTCGGCCCGGGGGGGGGGGGGTCGGGGGGGGATGGGTGGCCCCCGAGGATGACGGGCCACTCACACGAAACCCACTGATTTACAGGCTGGCGGGGCCCCACAAGGTCTATTTCAAACCCGAGATGACAGATTGATCGACGCTCGGCACCGATTGTTGACAGAGTTCACGGGGTCGAGGCGCATGGGGGGTGGGTGGGGGGGGGGGGGGCTTTTTGAGTCGCGTGCCTTGGTAATGACAGGTGTCGGCCCGTCTTAAATAGGGCTGTGAGTTGACTCCCGTCAGCCTCGCTGGCTCCCAGCCTAAACCCACGTTTCACCCTCTTTTCTTTTGTATCCCCCAACTGTAGAAAACATAAAGCATGTTTTACGACTGGGGGATGGAGGTCTCCCCCCCCCCCCCATCTTTTTTCAATTCACCACGGCATTACTGGCTCAAGTCCGTGTGTCACTTGAGGGCTTCATTAACATCCCTGCATTAAAAAGAGAGGAGCAACATCTCTATCCAGCTGTAGCTCTTTGCACCAGAGCCATATAGAGCAGCGGGTTATGACACTTTCTGCAATGCAAAACGCAATATTTACACCAGCAGATGACTCAAAGTGGACCTATAGAGCACATTTAGTGCTGCCGTTGACTTTAAAGCCCTATAGTGGAACATGAGGGGAGGAGAGAAGGTTTACAGTGACTATAATGATTAAGACGTCTATTGTTCCAGTTAATATATGTTCCATTGGTGACCTGCTTCCTCACCGCCTCTGTGATCTGAATCAGTCTCCTCACCTTTTGATGGATTCAGCAGTTTATACAGCTTCTCGTTCCTGCACACGCCGCGGCCGTGCAGGAGCGCGTGCAGCGGCTTCTCCTCGCCGTTCTTGGGCAGGCAGCGGAGGCCGCGCGTGCACGGCCCGGTGTACACGCCGCACGACTGCCCCTCCTCGAGGGCGCACGTCAGGCAGCAGCCGCAGCCGGGCTCCTTCACCAGCTGACAGCCCAGCGGCACCGGCGGGCACATGGACTGGGCCTTCTGGTCGCACGGCTGGCACGGCACGTAGGACGAGCCGCAGCCGGTGATGCTGAGCAACAGGACCACCAGGAAGGAGACGCGGAGCAGCATGGCGCGCGCTCTGCAGGCAACGAGTATCAACGATGTGCTGAATCCTTCCTTGGCAAAAAAAAAGATTGGAGTGTGAGTGTGTGAGTGTGTGAGTGGGGGGGGGGGGGGGGGTTGCATCCACAGGTGCCTCGCGCGCTCAAGTCCCCCCAAAAAAACGTCGGCGCAATCCGATGCTCGGAAATCCACACAGACAGTTAAAGTTCTGCGGCTCCTCACGTTAATTGTTGTGTGTGTGAAAAAAGAACCCCAAAAAAAAAAAGAAATACAAAATATCCAAACGCCACGGATCTCCGCGATGCCCCCGGTGCCGTTTACGCGCGAGCTGACCGTCTCCAAATGCGCCGCTGTCACTTTCCTCTGGAGGTTATTTAACCCGCCGGGTTCAGAGCAAAATGTATAATCTGTGGCTTTGAGCTTGCCTTTAAGAAAAGAAGGAGAGAAAAAAGAAAAAGAAACTGCCAGAGGCGAAGCCTACAACGATGGGTATGTCAAACCACGGTTGGGGGGGGGGGGGGGGGGGGGGCTTGTCAAGTCCGTGCGCCGCGATGCTGATTCCACAGGGCGGGTGCTGGCTTGCCTCCAGATCTGGCAGATACGAGAGGCGATGCTCCTGAATGAGAGCCAGTCTCTCTCTCTCTCTCTCTCTCTCTCTCTCTCTCTCTCTCTCTCTCTCTCCAGAGTGGCCATGCAGTATCTATCCCCCCGTTGGCTCTCGTCGGTTTCTGCATGAAGCAGAAGGCAAGATCACTCCTTTCTAACCAAGCTCGCTTCAAACGAGCACACTCTGGAAACTCAATCTAAAAAACGCTGATGAGGTTTGTTTGAGTCGCAGCCAATGCGCTTCCCCGAGCCACGCTGTATGGGTTTAGGAGAGGAAAGAAAAAAGCAGTTTTTAGTGTTTACAGACCTCTTGTATAACACAACATGGTGCCATTACAGCCGAGCAGGACAGAACAACTTGGCAGCGGCAGAAGGAAATGTGACCTAATGCAACAGACTTCATGTCACACACAAGCAATGCAAACAGCGTTCGTCTCGTTTAAAGGGATAACAACTACATTTGTGGGGTGGTTGAACCGAGCTGAAGACGGATAGATTCCCTTCAAAAGGTTTTTATGGGGCACATTTCAACGGAGAGATGATGACTAACAACATATTTATTGGTCGGAGTGTTACCGGTCCCTAAATGCTCACTTAACTTCCTGCTCTTACTCAGACTGACATTTAGAAAGAGTGTATAGGGACGAGAGTTTTGAAGTTAAACTGTGCGTTCATGATTCATACAACAGTTAAAGTCCTCGAGTGTTGTACTTGACCCTTAATGGTTCAGATTTGGGAATGGTCTCCATCTCTGCTGGTTGGGAATCCCAGATGCTGATCTCCGTTGTTCGACATAACCTCCTTGGAGTATTCAAATGCATGTGGTGCACATGTTTCCATCTGCAGCTACACCATATGGATACATAATTCAAACCCTAACATGTCAGTTTCCATCTCTCTCTTTGTATCAGAAATCATTTAACAGCACCAAACTAAATGTAAGACTTTTCCCCGTCTTTTTTTGCCAAAGTACTGTAGCTTTAAATATTTGTGCGCCGCCGCCGCCAAAGATCGGCACAATGGATGTAAAAGGTCAGCGTTTGATGGTTTGGCACGTTCCAATAAATATCTGAGGGATTGTAGAAGATCTGCCCGTTATTTTGTTTCATACGGAGTCCAAGAGGAGTTCATTGGATGCTTTTTCGACCCTGGCCATCTTGAGTATTTGGTTTTATTTGCCTCTTTGTTTACATCCTGTTGCTCTTCATCTCGGCCGTGCACTTTAAGTGGAGTTTGTGTGTCCCGTGATGGGATGAATCCAACGTCACTCAGTACTGAAACTGACCTTGAAAGACCCACGCTGATCAAAGCGTCTTCACCGCGTCGAGTTTCACTTCCTCTCCCCCCCCCCTCCCCTCCCCTCAACCCCCCCCCCCCTGTGTTCAGGGAAAACTTTGTCGGCAAACTCCTCTCAGATCACTCGACCCCTGTTCGCCGCCGCCCTTGACCTTCGCGCCGCATCGGGTGTCAAATGACGTCACGGGTGCCGGAAAAGGTCAGCTCGCCGTCGCTCCCACACAAACAACCCCCCCCCCCCCCCCCCCCCCCCCCCCCCCCCCCCCCCCCCCCCCCCCCCCCCCCCCCCCCTTGTCTGCCTGATCTGAAGAAGGAGCGCCATTCACATTGTGAACCTGTGCGACACATCTGTCTCTCGCAGGTTCCCCATCCCAAAAAAATAAAATAAAAATAAAATCCCCCTTTCAAACATCGCCCTGAAACTCTCCTACACACTCACGGTTCATTAAGTGATGATTTATTACCCAGTGGCATATTGGCAACGCGAATATTTACACACTTGTTTTGTTTTCTGCAGATGTGAGACGAGGAGGAGCTGTGGTTCCGAGAGGAGCTGCTCGAGGTTCCCAAACCCCCGACGCTACGTCCCGCTAAAGGTTGGGTTTCCTGTGTAGTTTGGGTCGGAGTCAGTCGGCGTATATGGGCCATATGATGCACAGCTGCTGGAAGGAACGGTTGGGGATTTCCCCGGAAATTAAGTCCACGACTAAATGGGAGCGTTTAATGCTTTGGGTGTCTGTATTAACGACGTCTATAAAGCTCCTTTAACGACACGCTAGCTGCTTGGTCCGTTTAACTTTCGGCTAAGCAATGCTGGCACACAGCGTGCGTCCGTTCCACCACTCTCATCCAGGCGTTACCATAACACTCCCCAAAGTCTCTTCAAGCTTTAGGTATCCCCCCCCCCCCCTCTCTTCAGCAATGCGTCAACACGAAGTCCGGGTCCTTTGATCGCGTGTGAGATCTGAACGTTAGCTTTTAAAAGGTTCCAGTGTGAAGCATTTCAGGGGAATCGATCTGCAGAAAATGAATATAATGTGAATAACTGTGTTTTCATTAACCCACATGGATAATGTGTTGTTCAAGACTGAATGTTGACCTTTGACCTCCCGACCGATTCAACCGCACACTCACTCCCTCCGTGTCCTTGACTCCTTTGCCTGTCTTCTTCTCTTTTGGGACTGGAGTTGAGTCAATGCCAAAGTCAAAAACCTAGATAAGAGTTCTCAATAAAACGTTCAGAAAAAGTGACGCATACTTTGATAATAATGAAGTAAGTTATGAAAAGATGTTTAAGTTTTGTCTGAGACGAGAGGTCCGAGAGGTGCTTTTCACATCAGAACTCAAATACGGAGGCGTTCAAATCCTCCATCTTTTGCCCCTCTCATGTAGGATTCCCTACTTTTTCTCATGTCTTCATATCCTGAAGTAGTACAACTATATATATATATATATATATAAATATGTAAAAATGCCTAAAAGAGCTGGTATCGGCTGGATGTGGAGGTCTGATCACACGTCTGCAGCCGGGGAGAAGAATGTGCTCCAGCAAACAAGATAGAAAAGGTATTCACATTCAGAAGTTTATTCTAAATTTAAACGCAATAACCCACACGGGTGATTTTTTTTTCCTTCGACTGCGGCTTGGCTTGAAGCGGTCGCTCGTTATCACTCCGACTGTTTGCAGCTTGGCGTGGTTCAGCAGATGACTTGTTTGCGTGACTGATGCGCGCCGCATGACACAGTCAGAGCTTACTGTAAGCGACAAAAGCCGAGTCAACCGCTGGAAATGTGCTGAGGCGGCACGCGTCGCCCTCCCCTATACACACACAGAGAGAGAGAGAGAGAGAGAGAGAGAGAGAGAGAGAGTCGGTTCCCAGAAGGTCGTAAGCGCTAGATTTTCAGGAACAATTAGAGGAGTCTGCAGCGGGTAAACTGGGGCGGAAACTCCAAGCAATGCAAAAGTGCGTCTGCGTTTTGACACACAGGTGGAGCTCGTGGGTGTTGACCCCCCGTGGGTTTCCCACAAGGCATGCTGGGAAGAAAATGACACCGAAAACACACGGATGAACAAGATATACTGTGTTTTCTTAATGGCTCTTTAAGTGCAACAAAACCTACGCATTCTGACGTCGGGCACGGGGAACCTGGGTAAATAGCACGAAGCGGAGAGTTAATCAAGGGAAAGTCCCGGGTCATGGCCACGCTGTCAGATTGCCACTTCACTTGTGGGGGAAGTGGAGTGCGGCGATGCCACATCAATGGCTGCACAGCGTCAATGACGGTATCTGAATCAGAAGAAAAACAACAACGACCGCAACAACAACAACAACAACGTGACGTGTCGTTGACAGGGCTGCAGTAGCGAAAACAAAAAAATCTTGTGCCAATCCATATTGTAAGAACCGTCTTCGTGCCGGGCTGCGGTTGCTCCGATTACACAAACTTGTGAAGACGACGCCGAAATGAGACATCGGGCGGCGCAAATTTGGGAAACGTGATCCGCATGCAACAAACAAAACTATACAGCGCGAGGGGAGAGGAGGAAAAAAGAAAAAACGGGGTTTGGAGAGAGGTGCAGGCTGCAGGGTTCGCTCGAGGAGGAGGTTACAGGAAGCAGTACGTGAGATGGCAGATTGGCTGAAACCATGTCAGCACATCTGTGTGGCCCTGGCAACGGCAGGATTGGACAAAGGCGGATCATTGCATCCAGATGTTGGAAAAGCTCCGTTGTGTCTGTGCCACGGCGATTCTATTCAAAGAAACAAGTGCTTTTTTCTACGAATCCGTGGAACCGGAATATTCACATCTGTCGGCAAATCGTCTGTCTTTCGTAAAGAGAGCTGTCTTTTAAATGAAGACAAATTGTGTCAGGTGGTCTTTCACTCGGATTTGATCCATAACAAGTACGAGGACAACAACGTCGACCTTTAACTCTCACACTCGTCTTTTTTGCCTCCAAGTAGTGCACTAAATCCAGGGCCGGCTCTCGCTGTAGCACCTGCAAAGCGAGGTGCGTTTGGAAAACAGACTTTTGGCACCCTCGTTTCATCAGTCATTTTGGGAAAACGCTTTCTCAGAATTTGCGGTTTCTTCTTGTCTGCAGTGGGGCATGCCGAACATCTCCCAAGAAAATATGGATGAATTTGGCAAGAGGCAGCCCTCCGAGGAATCGTTTTGATTTACTGCCCCGAGGCTTTCGGGCCCTTGTTGTGGGCCCGAAGCAGTTTGAACTCGTGGCCTTGCTTTCCCTCTGGCGCGATGGTTAGCTTCTTTGTAAAAGGGTCTTTCCCAGAATAAGTCCCACTGCGGCTTTCGGGGTCAGAGTTATCCGGAGGAGCTAAACTAAGTCCTCCTGGCTTCGCTCGTGCATCGTTTAAGTATGCGTGTCTACGAAGTGCCAGAGACGCATTTCCTCCAGTTAGCGTCCTCTTTTTTTTTAGGACACCGACAACCAACAGATGAGATGTGCACACGCACAACGCGGTTCAAAATAATGGAGGATGAAGGAGACACGAGCCGGTCGACGTTCAGCCTCTTGTTTGTGTCTCAGTTGAGCTGCAACACGATAACGTCAGGGACCGAGACGTTGGCCCGGGTCCTCTTCGGGCTCATCAATTTCGGTTCCTCAATGATTCAAAAGGATTCAAAAGTTACTCAGAGACAGCCGGATCCTTTTGATTCTGTGTCCTGTGTCCCATTAGCTTTTCATGTGATCGCCATAAAGGAATCCGATATTAACTTCCAATGAGCGGCGTGATATCAATTATCACCAATTAAAATTAGAGGGAGCTCGATGTGAATCTTTACAACGTTCTTCCAATATGGACGGTACCTGGTCAATTAATTCAATAGTCCCAAGGCAACATTTAATGGGGATGCCAATAAACAATAAAGCTCCTCACAGCCTCGATCTTTGATCCCGTCCCAATTACAAACAACCAGAGGCAGATTTTAATCAGGTTGGTTCCTGCCTCGATCATTTTTTCGTTCAAAATCGTTGCATCGTTTCTTGAAATTTGCTGACGAAGGGAATGTGCACACGTTCAATCAAGTAGTAAATATGTCAGGTGTGAAAGCTCATAAAGCTGCACCCCTAATTTAATCATGTTCGGCTCCAGCATGGCATTGTATGGGGGGGGGGGCACATCCTCCAGCTCGACTATGGGAAAAGAATGTGCTGTGCTAAATGAAGCCCTCTGCCCTGACGTACCCGTGTCCACACTTTACTGCGTTCTTTCCACAAAGGCATGATTCTCCAAACTCCGCTTCTTGGAACTGAATCTGTAAAGTTCTGCAGCACAGCCCAGTCGCCGGGGGAGAAATGTTGGCACGGGACGTTTCTGCAAAACCACGGATTCGAATGTCGCATTTGGTCAGAGCAAGTGGCCTCCATTGAAAGTTACGTGGCACGGGACTATTGCAGTGAAATACGCTCTTTGGCAACAAAAAAAAAATCGACGTTTGTGATACTTTGAGGTTTTTGTTCAACAATATAATCTTCACGGGCAGAAGTAAAAAGACAACGTGCAAAGAGTCAATTCTGGGTTTGAGGACTGATTCATGCAGATCAAGAGTGCTGGAGTGGTTTGTGCGAGGGTCACGCAAACACAGGAGGTCACTGCTCTACCAAAAGTCAGTGTAATGTTACGTAAGAAAGTCCCGAGTGCTCAAAACTCACAAATGTTCCATTGACTCTTCTGCGGGCTTGTGTAAACAGCGTGGCCCTGTGGTTTCACACCCTCAGAGGTTCATTAGTATCAACAACCTGCGTAACAATCTGCATAATGACGTGTCGGTACAGGGAAGAATCTGTGGTGAGAATGCGATCCGGACGCTCCATTTTATGACCCCGGCACGGTTCGCATCGGGTAAGTAAGACACCTCCGCACTTCAAGACGTCCGGCCTTTCGTCAGCGTCCTTGGGGATCCTGCATGTCACGGCGATGCCAGAGGCCAAGGAGACCGGCATGACCAAGGGGACGAGAAACAGAGAGAGAGAGGAAAAAAAGAAAAGAAGAGGTTTCCGTGAACGTTGCAGATTCCTATCTGAGGTTGTCAGGTCCGCATTTTTGGATGCCGAGATACACCGAGAGATTGTCCCGCTGATGAGACTCGTGGAAATGGGAGCAAACAAAACAAACAAAAGCTACCTGTCTCATCTCTTTCTGGTTTTGAGTTATCAGTGTGCCTCCCCCCCCCCACACACACCCACCTGAAATCTGTCAAGTATCAGATACGTGCAGTGCTTCCAAAAAGTCCGCTGGATTGAAGCTCTTTTTCCCGTAAGACATGCGATACGGTAACAGGAGGGCATTGTCGGGCTGGGCCGAGTCGGGAGGGGGGTGTGGGGGGGGGGAGTTCTGTTTCGTAGACAGAAACTACTCGAAACGGCGAAGCGAATGAGAGACACACTGTCGTCTTGTGTTTCAGGAGCTCGGTTTCAGCTCGCGAGACGATTCAAAGAGAGGAGCTTGCCACTTTCCAAAGAAACTTGGCGTTAGAAAATGCGGAATATACACGCTCCTTTGAAAACTCCAAACGAGATACAATGTGTTCGTTAGCGAACTCTAGAGGCACGTGTAGCTCTTGGTGCGTTTCCCCGTGTTTTTTTCTTTGTGTCGGCTTTCTTTCGCAGAGCAAGACGAGAAGATCAATACCAGCCGCGGCCTCTTATGAATGTGAATGCTCAGAAGAAAGAAAAGAGTGGAAAAAAAGCTTTTTTTAATCATAATTTTTGCTATATTTACTGAAAAATAAACCACCTCCACATGTTCAACCCTCCTCACTTTTCGAAGGCCTAATTTTCTCGACTCTCGCTCTTCCGCGATCCCGCCGAGAGGCCGGACGCCGACAGACGGCGCTCATGTGAAAAAGAAAAAGAAACGCAGAGCAAACCTTTCACTAAGCTGTCACTGACACGTCTTAATACCCACTGCAGTCTTGATTTAATGACATGTCATGCCGTGCGGCCTGAGTCACTCTTCTTGGCCGGAGGCGAGGCTCTTAACAATCACACAGGGGGAGTTGATGGAAATGTGTCAGAGGGATGCACCTTTTCCTTCACTGCTCCACACAGAGACGCTCTTGTTTCGGGCCACAGACGGATGCTGACGTTTCTGTTGGCTATTGTGCGTAGGGTTTATTCTTCATACAAGGTTTCTCCCACTGTGCTAAATACAGATGGATTTGTCTACCTGCATTGGAGACATCCTCACCTGGATCGTTTTTGCATTCAGGCCTGAACTAATATCTGGAGAGAGCTTTTTTTTGTTGTTGCGTATTTGCAAAGGCGAGAGTCTTGAAGCCTTCCGGGATTATGTCTTTCAGACAGTGGCATTTCTCTGGGATTATGCTGCGCGTACGGCTCCTGCTCTCCTTGATGCCAATCAAAGTAGAGCTCAAGACGAGTTAATAAAGCGGGCGACGTTAGGGGAGGCAGAAGATGCGAGGATTCACTTTATCGCTCTCGATCCGCGTCGTTTCAAGACCGTCCCGTCGTGATGCGTCGCGAGAGACTCGTGACATCTGTGATTTTCGGGTCTATTATTGGATCTCCAGTCTAAAAGACTCTAAAAGAGCTGCAGGAACGTGGAAACTCTGCACTGGTTTAGAGATGAGGGGAGAATTTGCAGGTAAATGAGAACCTTAGTCCCCCCCCCCCCCCCGATGCCTCCATCCAGCTGATCCGACTCCTCCAAGGCAGGCGGGGGCAAGCGAAGTTTCCGTCTCCCTCTGTGTGTTTGCAAAAACCGGCAATCCTTCCCCAGCCAAAAAGACAGAACAGGCTGCTATTAATTACAAAGAAATATTATCCTCTTGCGGGAGGTTCGCAGCAACACCAGTATCCAAAGCAAACATATACGGTGTGCTTGGAAGCTTGGTGCCTTGTACAAGCTGCCGTGCCAAATCCAGGCCCAGCAGATCCTCTTACAGCAGATCAGAGAGAGGGAGGAGGGGAGGTTTGTTATCGTGCCCGTTGCAGCATCCTAATTTCCATTTTCATCTTCACTCCTTGACTCCATGAACTGGAGCAAAGAAACGTGACCGTTTTGTTAACTTTTCATCCGCAGAGAAGAAGAAAAAAGTTGTCCGAAACCAACCAACTAACTTCCCCGCAGCATCGGAGGGACTCCGATAAATGCTTTTCCAATGTGATAGCAGATGGTTGTGTGGGAGGTTGCGAGTTTTTTTTTCTTCGACATGCATAACACCATATCAACCCTGCAAACCGTGGAGGAGGAGGATATAGAGAGGATCGGGTTCATTACACTCAAGATGTTACATCTTGTCTTAAAAAAACAAAAACAAAAAAAAAGCCTTTTTCCGAGGCCAAGGAACCAACGGGGATGTGATGATAAAAACTGGATTCTTTTCTGGTGGTTCTAATATCATTTGACTGAGAAACATGTTGCATTTGAGCTTTACTGACGGTAGAAACCCATCAAAAGAAGTCAAGCAAGTCACCCTCATTTAGCTAGAAAGGGATTTAGCTACCGACGGCCCTACCAGTTGATTTACGGTTTGAGCCTCTGGAGCGAGGGGCCCCCTCGGCATGCGTCCCGCAGCGCGGCGCATAAAGACATCGTAAATAGCCGTTATTCCTTTGACATTACCTGCTGACTGGGAGGGGAGGGACATCCTGTGAAGCCAAAGGGAGGAACGCTCAGCGTCAGAATGATGGACGAGGGAGGCTTCGGCCGTGCGATGGAGCGACGTGGCGGGAGAGGTGACACCCAGTGGGCTGCTTGAGTGACAGCGGGAGCTGCAACACAATTTGTGCGTTTAAGAGACGTTGACGGTTCCAGCTCAGCGTGTGCACGTTCAGATTATTGACGGCAGGAAGTTGAAGCTGCACTGCGCAATTACGCAGAACATTTTTAAACCATTAAACTGCTTATAACATGTTTGGAAACACTTCATTTTACAGGCCCCATTGTGTTGATTTTTAATGATTTTGTGGAAAGATCCTACGGAGTCTGGAACTAATTATAGGGGAAAACATACCGTCTCATAAATATTAAGTACACACTTTCACAAATGTTTAGTTGACATGACAGGATATTACCATTTGACTGACTGCTGCATGAACCAATTGCGGTCCACCTAAATAAATAAGAGGTCAGGCTTATTTTTTTCAGTTAAAAAAGGAATAGGCCAAAAAAAGTGGGACTTAAATAGCTTTGTTACCATCGCGGCTACAAGAAAGGCCTCCGAAGGTGTGTGTGTGTGTGTGTGTGTGTGGACTGTCATCAAAGTCTCCGTCATCAGTTTCCCTCCACAAGAGGGGAAGACATATTGTTGTTGTGTCCAGGCCTGTGATGTTCTGCCTCCCTTCACCTCACACGACGCTCGCTCCGTATTAAGTGAATTTCGGACATTCCTCCGAGGACGAATTCATCCCTTCACCGAAACCCCCCGATTCCCGTATTGACACCGGAACTGCGCTGTTGACATTGAAAACAACCTGCGTGCACGAGCGACGTCGCGGAAAACAACTTTACAACCGAGCGCAGCCAAACCAACGTTTAAATGTAGGATGATAAAGGAAGAGGAGCCCGGAGATTAATGAAAGTCCAAAAAACAGAGTATTTGTGCTTATATTATTGCTTATAAAACGTGTATACATAAGGATTCCAATACAGTTGACTCTCTCCTTCACTGTCACTTGGTATGAGCAGGTTCCCGTCTGCATGCACCTTCGGAAGTAAAGAAATGCCAAACTCAGGGTCAAAGGTCAAAGGCGAGTCAAACAAGAACTGACAGTAGCCGCTTCAGGACCAAAAAGACGTGGATGTTTGAGGTCACGGACAGAGGCCAGAGGCCCGCCAGCTGTTGTTCTGGGCCTTCCTTGTTTGCCACTCCAGGTGATGTTCTCCAGTTTCTTCTTCTCACCTTTATTTATCCACAGAGGTTTTTGCCGAGTAGGCACGGCGTCCTCTACGCATAAAGTTTTCACACAGTCGGGAGAGCCGCTCGGTAAAAAAACCCACTTCTGCCGTCGACCGCCGAGCTGCTCCTCTGGTTAGTGCAGAGAGAAGGGTGAATTATGCTTTTTTTGCTTCCTCTACCCACAGCTTCCCAAGCAGACTGGGGATTTGAAGATGTCGACGCACGCAGACACAAGCCTGTGTGTGTGTGTGTGTGTGTGTGTGTGTAGCGAGAACATGTTGGATGAAACCCGCCACGAGAGAGGGGCGTCGCTGACGGTGTGACATCACTTTGGTCGCGTGAACGCTCGCAGATGAGTCGAGCGTTTAAAAAAAAAAGAAGAGAAAATTCAAACAATAAAATACAAATCACAACAAGAAGGAAGAGACAAAAAGCCAACTGAGCTTATTTGAAGCCTCCACCTATATAATATAAAAAAAAATGCAAAAGATATTCAACAAAAGAAAGAAAGAAAAGAAAGAAAAATAATGTAAAAATTTAAATCGAGCATTGAAAATACCGACGGCCGAAAGACCACCAAAATAAAAGGTATAGAAGAAAAGAAAAAGTTAGTGAAACATGGTGAGAAATCAAATTATTATAAATAAAAAAAGAGCACGTCCAGTACCAAACTGAACATATACACAGTATAAAATAAATCCTGTGAATGCACAACTCCCGCTGTCCTGAAGGAATTCCTGCTCTGTTTTACAAGATTTACAAGGTGCATTTTACACACCGGAGGAATTCACAGCATATACACTATATGCACGGGAGGCGTGTGAATGTGCATACTCTGCATATACAGTATAGGCACGGGAGGCGTCTGATTATTTAAACAATTTGATTTGAAATGGACAGAAAAAGCAGAATGGTCATCCATGTTCCGGAGAAATATGCTGTTTAAAAAGATAAAAAGGGACGTTTTTGTAGTTTTCTGGCAGCTCCGTCTCTGAATGAATGTGTCGAGGGGTGTAAGTTCCAGCGTGGAGGAGATCGTCTCGATTTGTATTGCTATTGGCAGAATTCATAGACTAAATAAGGGTTGTGTAATGGAATCGGTGCTGCCTTAAACACGGGAAATAAATGGGGGTGGTTATGTTCATTCATACTGGAAATTATCGCTGCATTTAGGAGAAAAAAAAAACATTCAAAAGCAAAGAAATTATGAACTTTGGAAAAGACACTGACGGTGAAATCACTCCTCGAGTTCACCTCAAAAGGAGCTTTTCAGCCAGATGAGTCTTCAAGTTAAAAGCTTTTCTTACTTTAAGGGAAAGATTTCCAGCAATAGGAATCTCAGACGTGGAGACGAAAAGGCGCCGTGTCACATGAATAATATCACCTGAGAAAGAAAAAAAAAAAAGCATCGGAAAAGACATTATGCAGGTAACTCCATACATTGGGGCTCCTCTCAATTGGCCCCCGAGGACCGGCCCCTCCCAAAGCCCTCGAGGGCCACGTCGTTAAAAAAAGAAACACTTACACCCCGTCATGACTCAAGTTTGGGAGTATTCACATTCATGACCGTTTGTGTGTGTGGTCATATAATGTGCTGATCTTGTGTCTGTACGCTAAATATGAAGCTGGAGCCAGGAGACTGTTAGCGTAGCTTAGCATAAAGACTGGAAACAGGGGGAAACATTAGCCTGGTGCTGTTCAAAGGCAGTAAACTCCCCGGTCGGCGCCTCGAAAGATCTCTGATTGATGAATTATATCTTGTTTGATCTGTCCAAGCGGTGGCGTTATGATGGTGCTTTGCTTCGTCTTTATGCTAAGCTAAAAGTATAATCACTTGGCCAATCAGGAAATATGGCATGCCTTGTTCAAAATTCAAACACGTCTCTAAAACCACGAAATAAGTACAACTTCTGCATATATTTCCGTGGCATAGACCAGAGGAAACATTCTTTTTTTTATTTTTTTGATCCTGGCGTTGAGAAACCTGCTCGTTGTTTTCCGTCCAAATCTAAGTCCACGCTTCACTGGGATGCCTCACAGTCTCCAACTCACAACCAACAGTTGACCCTTTTTCAAAGCCGTGTTGGATTTTTTTACTGGATTTGCACGTCGGTGCGGCAGATACGAGCGCCGATTAGCGCTTGTGATGCGCGATCGCTGTTCCGGAGAGACTTTCACATGAGCGTGAAGATAAAACGTGGGGAGTCAGTGAGACACGACGAGAGTCCAACAGGGCCTTTGCTCTGCAGCTTTGGCGGAGAGCACAGCTGGCACGTCTCACCGGCCTCTTTCTGACCAACATGTGGATGTGAGGAGAAAGCCCAGTGTACCGTTTCCAGCCCTCATTAGCCTGCACTGTTATCCTAAGGAAAGCCTCAGGAGCCGTAAATTGTTCAGGGGTTAGGGGGCGAAATCCAAGCTTCTGAGAAGACGACCGACCACGAGCTGGAACAGCGTAAGAACATCGCCGATGAGCTTTTTAAATCATTCCCTAAAATGATGTCTGGATGCTTGGAGGCAGTGAAAAGACAACTATGCATTCGGCCGCCACTTGAAATAAACACCTGCCGCTCTGCTTCGTGAGCGGCTGCAGGAGATTAAACCCATGTCTCGTGAAACCCAGTAATAAGTCCTCTTTGGGAGGTAGAAGACACGGAGGAGCTGGAGTGCAAACCAAAACAAGCAGGTTGATTTTTTCCATTTGATAAGAGTGGGAATTTTCCCTTATTTGAATATTTACAGTCCAGTGGCGTTTACGTGTGCAGGGGTCAGGTTTTTCCGAGACAACCGAGCGTGCTTGAGGAAGGTCATACTGCGGACTGGGCACATTTCCACTGCACACTCTGGTTCATGTTTTTGGTCATGTGCTTCAGAGTGTAGTTTTAACATTAGCCGTGTGTCCGTTCACATACACTTATTGCCTCTTTTGAAGCATTGCATGAGTAAATCTGTTTTCTATAACTTTCTCAACGCCAACCTTTTCGTGGCCATTTTGCGTGACTGCATACCGGGGGGGGGAACGTTAGCTAGCTAACCGCGCGCTCGTCCTCCACCCGACCATTTTTCGTGACCACCGTGTGGCGAAAGTCAAACGTGGTTGAGGATAGAAGGACCTCGTTTATTTGCCCCGAGCCAGAAGTGAAATATCCTCCGCCATGGTCGTGTGCATTAGCACAACATTTATTAGCATTAAAGGTTTTGGTGATTCAAGTAGGCCCACATGTAGAAATGTCTTGTTCCCGACGGATTGGCAGAATTCAGACTTTCCTGGTTCCTACAATCTGTCTGTTTCTATCCAACTCTTCAAAATTGAGTTTTTCGTCACTCGTATGAAGACTGGAGAAAACGACTTGTGTTTTTAGTTGAGACAGGAAAGTGCTAAAAATGCTCCGTCAGGTGCATTTGAACCGTGCTAGATCCCAGGCCACAAAACCTTTTTTTGACAAGTCATTCTCTCGTCGCATGTTCTTTGGCGTAACCAGACGGGACGTCATTTCCATCACCACCGCCCAGCCCCTCCTCCCTCAAAGACCATTTTTTCCCGATTTTTATTTATTCTTTCTTTAGATGAATTGGCCGCCGATCGAACCCCCGAGCCCCCACCGCCCCCGCCCTCGGGATCTCTTGTAAAAGAAAAACGTTGCTCGTCGATGGGATTACCGTGGTCAAATAAAGGCGTCAATTCAAGTCAACTCACAGTGGGCTCCGTGGACAGCCGGCTACCTTTACATCTGTCCCGTTTAAAAAAAAAAGTGTGAATGTATACATGCGGTAGTGTCTATGAACGGAGCCAAGAGAGACCCACGGTGAGAGCGCGCCTGCCTCACAGCTCATAATGTGGAAACGGCGAAGTGGAGAGCGACAGTGCGTTAATGTAGTTTCTCGGCGGGGGGAAGTGTGTCATGCATATTTGGGAGTTTGAACACCGTCTGCAGCCGTGAGAAACCTCACAGGCTTCTGATTATATTTCTTTATTGCCCGTCTCCGTCTCCCAATGCCCCCGCCGACTCTCGCCGGTCTCAGGCGTTGGCGTGGGCTCGGGGGGCCCTAAACTTGGAATCAAACACCGAGCAAACAAACAAGACTGAGCTACTGCTTGGAGCGCTGCCTTGTTGACTCTGGACTTCCCCAAGTGGCTCGCCCACAAACACACACCTGTTATCCATTTGTTTGCCCTCTGTGTAATCGTTGAGCTCTGGAGCGTTTTTTTTTTTAATGTTCTGGTTGTGGGCGAAACTATTTTTGTTATCTATTGCCTATAAGGTAGGAAATAGATAGAAAATAAGATGTTTTTGATTTATTAACCAGATTTGTAGCCTGGAGATGCTTCAAGGCAAAAAGCCATCTTCAGATCACTAAAGTAAAAATTAAAAAAGCTGCACTCTTTTGGCCTTTCTCTACGTGCCACGTGAACAAAAACGGAGCCTGCCTTTCGCTTTGAAACTCATACATTTATTTTAGAGTAATTCTAAAGGATAACACAAGGGGAAGTCTGAACTAAACAGGCAGGAGTTTGACAGTAAGAGGAAGTTGAGGTGAGGAGGGCGGCGGGTGAACCGACGGTCACATGTGCCTTCGATGCTAAAGTCCTTTTATTGGAGGTTTGGATTTCGATCAAATGACCAAACTAATATGACACATTTGACTTGTGATGAACAGCGAGCTTAAACAAACCTCCCCGAGGTGTCCCGTGTTGGACATGAGACCAGAGGAAGGAGAATCGTGAAATACCGCTATAAAACATATTCATCACGAGTCACAAAACAACCCACATACCTTGAATGTAACTGATTTGTATTGCTTTAATGTTTTTTTTTCCTCCTTAGGAACAGGTAAGCCATGACAATATAATGTAAATGATAAGCGCAAACAAAAATCCGAGACCCTTTTGTACATTCATAGTATCGCATTCACACAACAAGTCCCATCAAATCTCTTCTTTTTCACGGAAACAAGGTAACTCTTGACTCAAAGCCAACAGGTAAAATGCAATTTTTAGATTATATTTAATTTTATCCAGAGAACTTTCTTCTCTTTTTTTTTTTTCTTCTTAAAAATTGACTATAAAAATGGCACAAAGCGTGTTAGTAGTCGATTTTAAGTGCAATGTACCTCTTTGCTCTCAATGAAGTGCCACCATGCATTCCTCCATTCGTTAGCATGGACCGCTAAAACTGCTGTGACGACAATGAAAGGAGATAATAACATGTCGGGGGGGGAATAGAGAATAAATAAGAATAAATAAAATCTGTGACATGTGGAATTTCTTCTTTTGGTACTGTGACTGTATAAGTGCTTTGTTTGCACACTTCCAACTGGGGGGGGGGGCGGACCTGTTCTCTCTCGAACAGCCCAATTTCTGGAGCATTGAGAAGGCCATTAAAAAAATGTAATAATGTAAACCCGAGGGCCCCGTTGTGTTAGTTGTACATGACCAATTACACACACACACACACACTGAGCCTTCTTAAATCTGCTGCTGAAGCTGAGCGAGGTGTGTAAAGTGTGTAAAGTGTGTAAAGTGTGAAACGCAGAAATTCGGAGTAGCGGTTGAACGTAAAAAAAAGCGACATGCAGTGTTTGAATCTTTGGCAAAAAAAAAATGATAAAATGGAACTGTCATGGGTGCATACAGCTGTTTTCATATTGCATTTGAGGGTGGCTTCTGAACTTTTTTTTTTTCGTGCTTCCCTTTTTTTTCATTTTTATTTTTATTTATTTTTAATCTAAAATCGACATGATCTATCGGCTACGACGCATTTGCTTCTGCGAGCGTGTTCCTGCTGCTGAAACACCCTCGAATGCTTCTGTCCATGCAATCCAGACGCTTCTACCTCATTCATGCCCTTCCTCGTTCCGAGAGAACGCAAAAAAACAAACAAAATGAAAGAAGAAAAAAAACATGACGAGCCGAAAAAAAAACAAATGTATACATGTACAAAGTAATGTACACCATATATTCAAACACATTTCAAAATCCGTCGGACTTTGAAATCATTAGCCAAAATAAGTATATCTTTTTTTTTTTCTCAACCCATTAGGTAATCTTCTAGACTGTACAATATATGTATATATGAGTAATCATGAGGGACCAAAGCAACAAAAATAAATACTTTTTCGCTATGTCACCTTTCAAAGTAGTATATCTATGTACATTTATATCAATTTTCCTTAGCTTATTGTGAATGGTTGAGCGTGTGTTCAACAAGCAGGCATATTGCGCACAGTGTGGAAACTCCTTTTTTTTCCTCTTCTTCTTCTTCTTCTTCTTCTTCTACTTCTTTGACCTAAAAAGGTATCTAAATGTAAATTTTGACGACACTGCGGAAGGAAAAAACAAACAAAAAAAGACCGGACCGTCCTCGATACAGTGAAAGGTAACCCTGGCTCAAATGGACCATAAACATAAAAAGAAAAAGTAAAAAATATATAGCATCTCGCCATCATGTGACCACTTCAACAATGGGTTGTCTACTTCTTTTCAAGACTCTTGAGAAGAGCACAAAAAAATGTTGTCTATTTCATGCAGTCTTTGACAAGTCGTACAGCCTCAGTGTACTTGTCTAAAAGGTTTTTTAAGTCATTTTTAGCACACAGCATAGAATGTTTTCAGTGATGTTGAATGTAGCTATGAGGGAGGGTGCAATTCTGGGACAACAACATGCATAAAGAACAGTGCATAGGTCCAGGTCGTTGGGCCAGTCCCTGGTGATTTCCAGTGTGTTTCAGATCCACTACTGCAAGCAGTTTGGTGATGAGCAAAGTCAGAGAGAAAGGGGGTCCAAGCCTGAAGGAGCGGCGCCATCTTGTGGACAAACAAGTCTTCCTCTCTCTCTACCGTCTGCCATGCTATGAGGAGCTTGCTGACTTCAGTGGGAAATCCAATAAGCGAGTTTTGAGAGAGAGAGAGAGACATGTCAGGCTCGGACCAGGTGTGTGTGGGGGGGGGGGGGGGGCGTCGAAGTGATGCGAGTGTGCATTGACACGAGGTGAGGCGACACCTTTTTTTTTTTTTTTTTAAAGTCTGGTTTGCTATGCGCAGTTTCGATCAGTCTTTAGTTTCGCTGCGGAGCCCTTTTCCAACACACAACAGACCCCGAAGAAAGACCACTCTAAAAAGGATTTCACAATGATTTTCTTTTTCTTTTTTTTGTGGAAGGTAGAAGAACCAAGCTTAAAGATCAAGCTAACATGCATAAGGTCTTCAGATACTGTTTTGCTAAAAGCCATCGAGGCCAAACTTTTTTCCTGAAGACGAGTTCAAGAAGAAAGCGTATTTCTTTTCTTTTTTTTTTTTTTTTTTGTTCAACACTTCATCTTTTGAAAAGAGGAAATCATAATGGCTTCATAGCTACATCTTTCTTGCACTTGTATTGCAACTACCTTTGGTAAATCAATCAAAGAAATCGACAACGGAAAACCCTGAAACTTACGAGTCCTTACGCGTTCCTCGACTGAACTCGGTTCCTTTAGTCTTTAACTAGCGCTTCTTCTAGTACAGGTTCCCCCGTTCGTACATTTCCTCCCTTCAATGGCCTCCATGTTTGTCACGTTCACCACACTTCCTCCGCTCGAGCCACTCTGGATCCAAATCCCTCAAGTGGAGACTCTTCCAAAAATGTCCAAAGTCAAGACAAACCAGCAAGGCAGAGAGAAAAAGAGAGAGAGAGAGAGAGAGAAGGGGAACAAACCAACAGGAAACAAGGAGAGAGAGAGAAGGGCGTCATCGGGCCCCCGGCGGAAAAAGACACACCGATGACGAAGGAAGATTTCAAAATGGCCGCTTGCCATTCGGACGTCGAGGGGGGAGGGGGGTTTCACCGCTTCATCATTTTGGACGCGAAGCTGACGATGGCGGAGGCGGGCTGATCTGGGTCCAGCTCGGCAAACAGGTGGCTGACATTGTCTGTTGTGCTTCCTTGTTTCCTCGCCACGAATCCGAAAAGCCTGGTGGGATTTAAAAAAAAAGATTTATTATATTTATTTTCCAGCACCACAATAACCAGAAAAGAAAAAGACATCATGTGCATGTAATATATCTATTTCCCCCGAATTATAAAACGTACTTCACTGAGCCGCCTCCTTCTTTGCCCCATCTATTGAAGAAGAAAAAAAAAAAAACACAATTATAGTTATTTCTTTATACGAGACGATCAAAAAGTGTTTTTCTTTGTTCTGTTATTGACGAGCGAACGGTCTGGAGGGTTCTTACTTCCTGTCCTGGGGATCGATGTTGCAGTAGGTTACCGTGTTGATGGGATAGTGTCGCCTGAAGAAAAGTCTGCAGCAAGAGAAATGATGCACACACACACACACACACACACACACACACACACACATCAGAGTTACTCGGAGGGTTGAAGCCACAGTGTCTTCTTCCGGATCGCCACTCGGGGGCGCCAAAGTAAGTCATGTTTGCGATCTTCCTCTGTGATTTGATGTCTCTATCGTCGGATCCAGGGATGCCCGTCTTAATCAATTTGTCGATTAGTCGTTTTTTTAATGCTTTTTCATGAATGACTTATTTCCAAGAAACTTCTGAGCATGTCTCCAGTGAACACAAGATTTAAATGTGTGCTTTTGTGTGACTCTTTGTGGAGAAACTCAGTTTTAGTGAAGATTTCTTTTTTTTTTAATACCAATTTCAATAGGAAATAGGCGTCGACTCACTTCCTCTGACTGTCGGTGAGCGTGATGCCCTGCGTGGACACTTTGAAGTGCACGGCGGTCGCGTCAGGCAGAGGGTCGGTCGCCAGCGTCTGACTGATCGCCTTGGCAACGGCCTGAGGCCCCGTGAGGGACTCCATGTCCACGGAGTTGATGTAGAGAACATTGCACGCTAGAGGACAACAACACAGAGGCGCCGTTACCTAAACACAAGAAGAGGAGACAGCGATGTGCATGCAGCTCCATGCGAGGGGACGGGGAGGTGCCGTGAGGATGAAGACCGGTGTGTAGTCACAACGGGACTCTCAATTTACGGCGCATGCGGTTCATTTGATGGATCGTTTGATGAACTGGATGGAAAGCATTGGTTTCTGTGAGAGCATGCATCACACCGCATTCACATTCGGTCAGAGTGCACAATGCATTTACCGTGGGCGTCCTCGGGAACCTTCTGGACTGTAAGGCAAGGGGTGACAATGTGTGAGCAAGTGAACCCGAGCAATGAAAGGCCTCACGTTGGAATCCATACACGTTTGCCACTGATTGCTTATCGTCATACTTTTGCTTGGAAAGTCAAGTAAATCTCGCTCATGCATTTACGATTTCATTCATTTTGCACGTGCAAGCGTCTCTCTCCAACGGGTGGATTACACTGGCGCTCACCTGCTCCCTGCTTCAGAAGTTCAACCACTGGATCAGTAGGTGTGGCGAGCTCCAACGCCTCTTCGTTTGGGTCTGCGGGGGCGACGAATGGGAACGATCAATTATGTCAGAAAAACACACAGCGGCCCGTAACGTTCGTCCATAGATGAGAGGATGACGCTGACCTTTGGCGGGGATCATCAGCTTACAGGGCAGAGCCAGCGGAGTCATCGAGTGTTGGTACACCAGAGCGGAAAGACACCCTATACGGACCCGAAAAGAATCTCTCGGTTCAACTTGATCGCTTCTGATATCGAATGCTGATGTTCGAGCCCGAGGCAATAAACTCACCAAAGTAGGGTTCATTGGGACAACCCTTCAGACGGACGCCTTTGGGGCTCGTCTCGATCAGGAAGTGCCTCACCAGCTCATTGGTCAGGTCACCAACTGGAAAAAATAAAGGTATTTAGAAGATCAGATATTCTGTTTCAGAATAAAAGCAGCCGTTTGTTTCTTTACCTTTCTTGGTCTGTTGGATGGTCGGTGGCGGGCAGGCCACCTTCATGGCCAGACCGTAGGCTCCTCTGAAGGAGTGGCTGTCCCTGATGATGAACGCCCCCGGCTCCCTGTCCTTCAACACGTTGATGGCTGTGTGAAGGAGGAGGAAAGAGGAAGAGGAAACAGGATGATGAGAAAGGGGAAATGACCAACATGTGCCAAAAAAGATGAAAGCAGAATACACAATCATGTGTTGTTTACTCTGTTTCACAAGACGATCAATAAACTCAAAGCGCTGGTTTGTTTGATGACTCTCACCCTGCTCTCTGGTGATGTCTGGCTTGTACCAGAACTTGGAGGTGTCCTGGACGAACTTGACATTCATCTTAATGTCCGGATAGCCATCTGTTTGGACCAAAGAGACAAGGGCGTGATGAGCTGGAGGAGACACAGACACTCTGAGAGGCAAAGCACCGTGTCATGCGTCTCTTTGTATCACCGTATATGGACTTCGAGACGTCCGGGAGCGTGTGCGTGCCGGAGAGGTTCGGTGTGCTGCCGCCGCTGGCCGGCGTCAGGTTCTTGTTGTCCGTCCTCTCCGCGTCGCCGCTGGACATGTGCCTCTTCTCCGGCAGCTGTGGGGAGACGGGGAAGGCCGGCGTGGAGGGCGGTTGGGCGCTCCCCTGACGGGAAGCAGCCCCCAGCTCGTCGGGCGTGCCGTGGCCGCCCGCTGCCGCCGCGCGGCGCCCCATCTGGGGGCTGGGGGGCACGCCGGCTGCCGTTTTAGGGCTGCGGCCAATCAGAGGGCTGGATGGGAAGCCGGCTGGAGGAGGGTGTCTGGCCAGTAAGGGGCTGGCTTGACCCAGGCGTCTCTGCAGGGCGGGGCTCGGCGGCGTGTTGGTGGCCACGGTGCGGTGGAGGGTGTTGGGGCTGCCGGGGACGGTGTGGACGCCCATGATGTTGACCTGGGAGCCCTCGGGGGAGGTGGGTCTGTACGGGTAGGAGGGGACGGGACTGTGAGGCGAAGAACCAATCCTCCTTCTGCACCCAAAAGAACAAGACATCATTATTATTAGTATTATTATTATTAAGAGTCGGCACCTTAACTGTCATTTACTACAGCAAATAAGGAACTATTGATATGCAGGTCAAGTGTTTTGCTGCTGCTATTAAAACTAGATGCAAAACTGATAGATTTAAATAATTGGACTTTTTCCCACTCACCCGTCAGCGCTGTGGACGGGACTGCTGGAGGAGAAAGGAGCGTTGAACGGTTGTGCTCTGCAGTCCCCAAAACTGCGATTATCTGAATATCACAAAGCATCACAGAAACAAAGTCAGTCTCAACTATGTGTGCATTTTTATCTTAAATCCAGAAACAAATGAGACGCAGCAAACATGTGAAGCCGTGACAGAAAAAGGAAATGATTCAAAGCAAATGGGCCGAAGACAGGAGACGCTGATAGAAAGTTCCTTACCTTGCTCTCCATCGTTAGAATCAGAGTCTGACAGCAGGAAACGATAGAAAGCCAGAGAGGAGGAGATGTGTGGAAGAGGAGGAGACAAGGAGGAAACGTTTGAGCGCTAAGCACCTCATGGGTTCGTGTTAGCTGTTAGCATTCAGTGGTTAGCATTACGCTTCTAAATATCTTCTATTTTACCTTTGGATCCTCTCAAGTAGCTTCAATGTTGTTAGAATAATCAAACGAATGGGACATTTGACTCAAATAAAGATGAACACATGATATCTGTATGTACACTGACCTGATCCTCCCTGGTGGTGAGGCTTCAGTCCCAGAGCTGACAGAGGAGTCTTGGTCAAACCCGGAGGAGAGCGAGCTGCAGGGGGGAAAGAAATATAACTATTAAACATAACCACCACCACCACCGAGGACAATGAGGTACGAACTGCACATACAGGCACATGCAATGTAAAACAACCAATGAAAAGGCGTGGAAAGACACAATTCTTCACTTTGTCATCGATGCAATGAGCCATGAAGAATGCATCAGATAATTTATTTCTCTCATATTATTTAATGAAATATATTGATGCACCTGAGCGTCACAATATTATGTTTTGTGCTATACTGCCTTCTCAAAAAACACTGCATTGATTGGATGTAGAATGTATCACAAGTATTTAGTGATGAGGATATTAACAGCATGCTGTGACCCCAACGGGGGTCACGTCCGTGTTAGATTATGAACATGAGTCAACAACACGGTTTGAAATGGGGGTCATAAAGAGTTATTTCCAAAAAAGATCTCGTCGGTGAGGAACCTGCATTTGGCATCCTTTTATAGACAAGATCCTTTATATATATATATATAACTGGACATCCAGCATTTTGGAAATAAACTCGTTTTTTTTAATATTATTAATCCTCCACTTATAAAAAATAAATAATCCAGATTAATAGCATGACCGGGATTGACCACATGGAGGGGTGAGGGCGGCGTAGAGGTGAAAGGTTCTGTGCCACACAGAGCGGATTCTTACTGCAACAGCCGTGTGCGTTCAGGGCCCGCAGGAGAGGAGGCGGGGCTTGTTTACCAACCTCAACATGCCTACACACTCCTGTCAATCATCACAGGTGGTTGGTGTCTGGATATTCTCTAATAAGACACGTCTCACGGGGTTTGGATCGGAGGATGTAATGTATTCGATTTGGCCTTCTCCTTTTCACGAACTTTAAAATAAAAATAAAAATTTTAAAAACACGCACGACGACAGAAATCTGTGTTTCTCTGTGTTTCATTAACGATACTCGTTTTAAATAAACAGAAGGTAAAGGCGATGAATTTGCCTGTAAGGAAAACACCTCTTCCGATTGTTATTAACTAGATTTGCACACGCCTGCTTCGTGTCACGAAAGTCATGAAGACGCTTGGACATTGAAATTCTCTTTTTCGAGCGGCGTGAAAAGCGCAACGTCATCAAAATGTGGGTTTTTATCGCTCTGCTTTTACGTTACCAAAACTCCCAAAAGGTTTCCATGTAAACCACGAGGAGTGATTAGAAGTGAGCTGCCGGTTCTCTCGTCACCTTCAGGCATGAGTGAAGCTGAAGAGGCCGCCCTATGCAAAACCACAAAAGGCTTCCGGACGGACGCTTATATGTCCTGGACGCCGCTCTGCGTCTCCACCGCGCTGCAGGACTCCCCTTCCTCCGTCTTCTCACACAAAACACAGCGATGGAGCAAACGTTGGCCCGTGTCCTGCTCCTCCTGAGCTCGTCTGCGGCTCTTTCCAAGTACGTCCACGTCCCGGAGACGTTGGACTGGCACGAGGCTCAGGAGTACTGCCGGCGGCATCACACCGACCTGGCTCCCATCAGTAATGAGTACGACGTAGAGCGCCTTCGACTGCTTACCGGAGACAGCAAGGCAGTCATGTGGATCGGACTGCAGAGGAATTTACTGAACAGAAGTGAATGGACGTGGTCAGGAGGTGGAGGGGTGTCCACATTTTTCTGGGGAAGGGATCAGCCCAATAACCGAGAAGATGAAGACTACGGCGCAATCTATAACTATAAGTGGCACGATATACATGTATCGTATAAAAAAAGCACTTTCTTTTGCTACAGCGCGGTCGTGGTGAGGGAGAGAAAGACTTGGCAGGAAGCGTTGGAGCACTGCAGGGAGCATCACCACAACCTGGCCAGCGTGGCCTCGGACACCGAGATGCTGCTCATCCAGAAAGAGTTGAAGGAAGACGGGACCTCGGCACGCGTCTGGATGGGCCTGCGTTTCCTTGCCGGAGGCTGGATGTGGGTGGACGGGCAGCCGCTGGCTTACGAGGCCTGGGGCGGGGAGGGGAAGGACGAGTGTCCGGAGGTCAAGCAGAGGTGTGCGGCCATTCGGGTTACGGGAGAGACGCAGAGCGGCGCCAAAGCGGTAAAAAGGGATGTGACTGCAGATGTTAAAGTAAAGGAATGGGAGGCTCACGACTGTGTGGAGAGACTCCATTTCATCTGCTACTGACTGGTTAAATGGGGACATATGTTTGTACCGTTACTGTACTGCAATTTTGACTGTTTATGTGAAGTAGTTTGCTCTCACAGGTACATATTTACTTGGTTTATAGCAGTTTGTTGACTTTTTGGTGGGAAAATGTGTTTTTGGGGTGTATTCCATCATTATGTTAAAACCTTGTGTAACCAAATTAAGGGTTGGATTAAAAAAAAAAAAAAATGTAATCAAATGTTTAATCAAATAAAAAATATCATGAAATTCTTTCCTGGTTTTTTTCCGTCCTTTTCATACTTAAATATTTGTTTTATCATTAAATAATTACAATTGAAAAGTAAAGCCGGTCAACGGTTAGTGTTTAGCGGGTTGCCGAGCCCCCCCCCCCCCTTCCAGTCTGCAGGCAGGGTGAACCTACACATGTTGAAGTAAGGAGTCTGTGGCGACACGGGGAAGCTGGGGGTCGGGGGGGAATTCTCACCACCGCCTCCAAAGGCGGGACTGTTGTCGAACCCGTCCGCCTCGTCGTCCTCGAACGCCTCCCGGTAGCTGTGCATGGGACCCTGGAAGAGAAAAATATGTTTCTAACACGACTTTTACTCGGTTCAATCAGGTTTCACAGCATTAAAACAAAAAAAAATGCTGACCTCTCTGGGTCGTCCCCCCGGGTTGATGGCCAGATTGCGGGCGAAGTCCGGTGAATCCACCATCATGTTGTCATGGCTGCTCTGGTACTGTCCCTCGCTGGTTGTCCGACGTCGACCCGTCTCCTGCGTCACTTCCGGGGTCATTCCTCTGGACCGAACCCCTGAAAGTAGAAACAAATGCGTAATTTTTTATTTTTTTTTTAATAGCTTTTTATATTGTTCACGCAATATTTAGCTTCTTTCATTTTTTTTTCATCAGAGGTACATATCAAGAAGTGAAGGGAATAAATAAAAAAATGTTTTTAAAAAGCAGCGGAAATAGAGCAGAAACAGGAATTGATGAAAAGACATCTTTAAAAAAAAAGAAAAAAGAAGAAGAATGAAACTAAAATAAAAGCGAGGGAAAGTGGACAAACCAGAGAAGGAAAAAGAGCGATGGCGGTCAGAATCTTGCGATGTCATGCTTTCACTGATGCCCCGAATACGAGCGTTGTACTCTGTTCCCGTGGGGGCGAGGGGGGAGGGAGGAGGGAGGTCAGGGTGGTGGATGGAGAGCAGGAGGTGGAGGAGAAAGGTGGAGGAGGAAGGTGAGAGAGGTGCAGCGGTGGAAGCAAATGGTGGGAAGGGTTGTCCATACAGCAGAGAGATGGATTGAACAGAAAAGGAGAAGACATATCAGAACAGAAATGGATCTAATGAAAGTGAGGAGAAAATTAAACAAAATCAAATGAGTCAAATGAGTCGACAACAGGTTCATCTTAAGTTCTATAGCTGCAAGGTGAAATGATGTTCACTGCTAAAAAGGTTGATGTTTAAAAGTGGTTCAAAAGAAGGTGATATTTGTTCCACCGGGTGGCGCCTTGGAGCATCCACATGGTTTAACATAAACGTAAATATGGATGATGCATGGAAGCTGGAGCCTCTGGACGCATTGGCTATTCATACTCTCATCCCATCTCCACTCTCATCAACTCTGCTTCGTTTCGGCTGCAGAGCTCATTTTTAGGACTTTAGGTCATTACTTCGCGATGACTCGGTAACAGAACCCGCTGAAAACTGCACTGCTCGCGTGCTATGGACAATATACCTGACCTGAGACCTGTTTTACGTATGTAAACTAACCACAATGAATGTCATGTCTGCATATCTGTTGTTGTCAAAGTTATATTTATTGTTGCATGTTCATTTTCCCCGTTTCAGACAATAACTCGGAGCCTTACCGGCGATGCGGTGAGCCACCAGGCCCTCCAGGTTAAGCGTCTCCTCCTCTGCTTCTTGTTCTCGGGGCAAGGATGAAGTAGACGTGTCTTGTGGCTGGGGGGTGAGTGTTGGGAGGGGAGAGGAAGAGGCACTGTAGCCTGTGAAAGGAGACGAGCCCTGCGGGTCAGGGGAGTGGGAAACCCCGCTTCCTGGGTACGAGATCACAGGCTTCGCTGGCACCTGCTGGTTGAAATTAGGGGAGGGATCTGTGTGGTAATTATGGGCTGCTTGGCGTGTGTGTGGGTAGGGCTCTGGGGTGTGTGTTGGGGTGGTGTTTTGGTGTTGGTAGCCGGCATTGGACCTCTGGGGAGAATAGACCGGGGACTCCGTGAGGGGGCTCTGGTTGGCTCTCCCAGTCGACCGTAGGGGCTGATTAAAGGAGTTGTTGACGGACCCGGAGTCGTTGTACCCATGGATGGCAGAGTCTGCTTGGTATGAGGGTCTTGCGAGGGTCTGCGAGAAGGGCGCCTGGGACGAACTGAGGCCGTCCTCCCCAGGAGGCGCACTGTGGGATTTGGACATGTGGGAGTTGATTGGGTCCAGGTCGAGCATGAGCATGTTGAGCGCCTCAATGGACTGCTCGATGTCCCGCTGCGAGGCTGAGGTGGGGAAGTGGGGCAAGCTATGGGTTGATTGAAGAGGAGGGCCAAAGGGATCATCTGGGAGGCTATACTGGTGCCAGGTGTTGAGACCTCTTTGAACAGCCTCCCGGCTACTGGTGCTCCTCTCTGGAGCCCTGGGCATCAGTTTCGGGTTGGTCTCAGGGCTGCCGGCTGGCGGATTCCCAAAAGACTGTGAACGGTAAATCCCTCCTCCGTTCTCGTAGTCGTTGTATCCCCCCTGTGGCGACGCAGCGTCCACGGACCTCTCTAGCATCGCCGTTGGCGTTCGTACTCCATGCACGGGCATCTCGCTCAACTTTTCCCCAAGAACCACTCTCTCAAGGTAGGGTCCGTCGTTCTGCCTGCTGGCGGGCGTCTGCGATTGGTAGTAGTGGTCAGCCGGTGCCGCCTGGCCCTCCAGGGATGAGAGCGTACCCAAGCTGTCCACACTGTTGCCCTCTTGGCTGTTTGGCAGCTCGTCGTCTAGAATTTCTGTCTCACGCTCCTCCGTCGAAGGGGCGGCAACTAGCCTGGTGTGGCCCCCGTTGACGTGCACCTGCGCTGGGACCAAGTGTCGGACACCTCCTCCTGGACTGGTGGACGTGGACAGGTAGGCTTGTCGTTGGTGAGTCGGTGCTTCGAGGCCACTCAGAAGCTGGTCCAGCTCTCTTTTCTCCTGCGGGCTGAGCGGCGGGTGGGCCGCTGTTGGGTTGGTGTGGTTCACGGCACCCTGCACGGACTGGCTGTGCTCATCGGTGCGATCGGTCTTGACGGATGCGGTGGAGTTGCCCGAGTCGCTGCTCACGGAGAGGGTGTGATCGACGGCAGGGAGGGAGGCGTGGCCTGTCACAGGAAGGGTCTGGTCAGCGGTTTGGAG
The DNA here is from genome assembly GCF_009769545.1 of Cyclopterus lumpus. Lineage (NCBI taxonomy): Eukaryota > Metazoa > Chordata > Actinopteri > Perciformes > Cyclopteridae > Cyclopterus > Cyclopterus lumpus. The sequence goes on from NC_046967.1 coordinate 10,764,976, forward strand.
CGGATGACTGGGTTGTTGTAACGGGTTCTCGGCATTGGTCAAGGGGTTTTCATGGACTGGGAGGCCGTTGATGGTGACCACTCCCTCCAGGGAGTCTTTCTTGCGGACCCGGGCATATAGGCTTCCATCAAGTGGACCTTGGGTGTGACCAACATCTGAAAGAGATGGAAAGGAGACATATAGTATCATCATCAAGTAGTTCCATATTTTCAAGAGTACAAAACCTGTTTGAGATGATTTTAAATCATCTTGTCTTCACACACAAAACTGGTTTCACAAGGTTTAATGGGCCCCAGTCATAAAGTCAGGGACAGGATCCCTCACATCCCTCTGCACACTTTTTTACAGCTCCAGCAACACGGTCCCTCCAGCTCTAATAATAGCCGATTTGTAGTGCTAAAGCCCCTGTCACGTTGCGTCCGAGCAGGCCCACATGGTCTGACGTGAACCGGGGCGGCTCCGGTCCAACACACTGAAACAGCTGGTCTGTGCGAGCCCAGGAGAAGAGCTGCAGTGCCAGTTTGAAAGTCTTCAAGTTGACTTTCTGGCTGCTGAATCATGACTCGATGCCTACATGTTGCGCAATCATGTATCCACCGGATTGGTTCACGGGGAAAGATTTATTGAAATGGGCATATTTATATGATCTCTCAACTCAAACTGAACCAAACTTTTCAATCTCTCTAAAGGAAAAGTACACAACTTGTGGACAGTTACTGCTCCTTCCAGAAGGAGCTTGCACAACTAATTTGTGGCACACAAACACATAAACAGAGAGTGCTGTAATTCACACACAATGTGTACTTCAATGATAGGCCGACAATCACACGCTCTGTGGTGACACTTGTGCTTACCAGAAGAAAGTTAATACACCAATACTGGCCCCCCGTAACCAGTAAACGTTTGCAAAGTGATACATGACATATACGTGACCACGGCTGGCTCGTATGTGGAATATTCCAAATTGAGCGACCCCCCCCCCCTCCCCCCCCCCCCCCCGTGGGACAGATGGTGAATCGCTCGGACTGCCGCTATTTCAAAATCCATGTCAACAACAACTCGCAGGCTCAGTAGCAACAAGAATGAGAGGCCAGGCGGCGAAGTTGTAAACGCAGTTTGTTTCCTGTGGTTGTTTTTAATGATGACGCGAAGAGTTCAAATGTGTAAAACGAGTCAAATTATGTTGGGTTTAATTTGTGTGGAATTAGTCAAAGCTTAAAACAACACTGTTTAACAAAATGGTTACTTAACTTTTAAAAAGTTTAGTTTCTTTCCTATAATAATTGATATCACAGTATCAAAATCAGTGAAAACATCCTCCTTACCTGTATACGTCAGATAAAACCTCAGAAAACCCTCAAGAGAGGATGAAATATTTCCTCTTCTTCAGACATTGCGATAAAAAAAAAAGAAGCCACGTTTGAGTCCTCCAGCCGCCTCTCAGTGACTGAACGTTCTGCTCCCGGGCTTCTTGTACTCTGATTCATGTCCTCTCATCACCCAAAGGTGGGGCCGTACCACCGAAGCTGCCTGGAAGGGGGGTGAGCTGGCACTCCGGGATGAATCTGTGACCGTTCCCAGCAGCGTGGGGGGGGAGGGACTCTCGCCGCCACCACCATCCCAGCTTCTTGTGAAGCCACGTCGTTTCAAATAAAACTACAACTCCCACGCCATCTGTTTGCCTGGGACTGTCATCGGAGGGGATCCCCTCACCCAGGCTTCCACTGCATGCCATAAATCCTTAAGTAAAGGGGTTTTATTACCTTTTAAGAAACTTTGTATTTTAATTTACATTTTCCACCAAATTCACTCATTTTTCTTGAACCAATACGTTGCAAACAACTCTCTTTTTAGTTTGAAATTGCTGACATTTCTCAAAGGTTTTTATACATGTTTGCCAACACGATCCTCTCGTCAAAGAACAACGTTGACCATGACAGGTACTTACTAAACAAGAGGTGCAAGGTCACGACCTTCACATTTGCCCCGCACTCGTGGCATGTGCGTGAGTCGTGAGACACAACTGCATAGGCGCATAGAAGATGGCAGCGGGGGTTAAAGAGATCAGCCCTTCAGCTCGGGTGACCAAGAGCAGTCAAACCTTTCGGGGATCCGGTGTTTCATGTCAGATAACTGTGAAAATCTTGACAGGGGGTTGACTCCAATAATCCCACTTCAAAGTAGCTCAGTGGCTCTTCTAGATGGCAAGATCTTCCAGAGGTGAAGAGACCCCAATGGTCCTCTTTAAAGTGCTCTTAATTTGAATTCACATTAACATATTGAATGACTGCGTCCCCGACTGTACAGCAGCATCAGATCTGAATAGCAGACCTCAGGCCTGTTATTAAATCCAGTGACTGGCGCGAACCAGCAGCAGAACAAATACCTTTCTTCTGGTGTCAATAAATAGCTGCAGCAGACCCCAGATTAGATGGTTTGAGTCACCAAGGCCCGGCTCACACAAATAGCTAACGACTTGTTTCCTACTGCGGTGACCGAGTGTAGCATGCCATTCAAAGGAAAACAGCCACGTTTACCTCGACTCAGTTACTATTCAATGACATCCAAATAAGGTTCGAGAAAAACCCTTTTTAAACTTACAAAATGATGATTAAATGGGTCTGTCGTCAGTTTAGCACTAAAGTCCCGCCCCCTCTCTCTCTCTCTCTCTCTTACACACACACACACACACACACACACACACACACACACACACACACACACACACACACACACACACACACACACACACACACACACACACACCTGTCCATTCTCTGTATTCTCTCATGCGACAGGTGCTTTTCTCTCGTGAAGTGCCAGAGGCATTGCTCATGCAGCTCCACACACACACACACACACACACACACACACACACACACTCTTAAGTGTTCGCTCCAGTGTCTCATTGTCACGTCGCGGCCTTGGAGGCCATTAAAAGGCCGTTTAAACATCTGCGGCCAATGGTTTATTATTAATAGACAATGTGCTATCACCACTGTGATCTCTGTATGAAATGCACCAGCTGGGACGTTATATACACAGTTATTCCTTTTGAGATTAACAGGGCAGAGTGATTGAGGCGACACATTTGTCAACACACCCATAAAGCAATGAGAACACGGCTGGTTAGCCATTTTGGCTTCATGCACACACATTTCTAACTGGGATCTTGGCATGTAAACCTGTTACTGTCGAGGTTTAACCAAATTAATGTACTCATCACTCATTATGAGTGATTGCTTTTAACAATTAGGTCCAAAAGACCAAAATAAGTCAAGTTGATATGTGAAGGGGTTCCTCAGGGCTCCGTTCTCGGGCCACTTCTGTTACCCTTTATATTAATACATTTTGTATTATAAAGTCACTTTTTAGTTTTCACCATGAAAAAACATGCACATTCCTGAAAGGACAAGATCCACCACCAAATGTTTTTTAAAGGTTTCTGGGCGGATTTTTCCATTGAATTATCGTATTAGCTGTTTTAGAAGTTTCCAGGGCTGGTGGAAAGTTAAAGACACTTACATGATGACTTCATAAAAAGGGCCAAACCCATTTTTACAAAACGCAGGACACATAAATATAGAAAACACACCTAACGATTACACACAGAATTAAAGGGTCCCATGGTGGGTCTCTCACCCACTTAAGAAAGAGGTCTGCAATCATAGTTTTATTGTATATGGTGTATGATTTCATGTATGTTTATAAGTGCTTGAAAGAGGACGCGTGACAAAGATGAAAAGAACCAAAGTGCACTGAAGACAAACCAAAACAATGCTAAACTTAAACTTCAAGGAGCAGGATGAAAATATATCTCTTTAAGATAGTTGTCAAGACAGAAGGATGCATATAAACAAAGACATTGATTCTTAATTCATCAGTATATAGGATTAAATAGCTTAAGATGGATATTGTATCCATAGTGTGACCTTCATGTAGCTTTGAAGATCTACAATGTTCCTTTATATATATATATATATATATATATATATATATATATATATATATATATATATATATATTCATATAGATATACAATTATAAATACTGACAGGCAGTGGCAGGCATGTACACGCACAAACACAATTGTGAGAGAGCCATCAGGTATCTCTCAGCAGGATGTGACATTCACCGTCACAGTTTTCATATCACCGTGACGACGGCCAGTCTGCATGCTCGGTTTGACTGACAGCTCGGTTTGACTGACAGCTGACTGACTCGTCTTAAAGACTTGTGTGTCCGAGACACGCTGCAAAAACATCCTCGTTAAGCCATTTTGCACTGATTTTACTAACTTCTTCCAAACTTCGGATAAAAGAAATGAAGATAGAAAAATATATATTTTGCAGTTATTATAACTTTATGTTTAAGGCTGCAAACGGGCCATTGGTGTCTTTGTAAAAGGTGTCATGGTTGGTGACTGGCACGAGGAAAACTGTCACAGTTTTATATATATATATTTATATATATATGTCTGCCTCTCATTCCGTCTATCATCCAGTGTCCAGCTGTCACAGTTGGAGGTGACGTGACTGCATCAGTGTCCGTCTCCACGATAGCTTTCAGGATGATGTCATCCATCCTGCCTGTCTGTCTGTCATCTGAGCGAGTGTCATAAAATAA